>NC_089507.1:147047653-147348903 GCF_036850995.1 Saccopteryx leptura | reverse complement strand
TATTCAATCCAAGATCGCAGAGAAAAAGGAGACGCGTGGCCAGCATCCCAGGAGCCCAGTGACCCTCAGGGTGGCTTTCCTGCAGTGGACGCTGTGGTGCCTTCCTGTAGAGCCCGAATGACGATTTGTAGTCTTATGCCTATTTTGTTGGTGCATCCACTGGGGCTCGCAGGTGAGAGGTTACTTGGGATGAGGTCATTAGCTGATAGGTGACAGAGTCAGAATTTAAATCAGGCTTTATTTAATTAAAACAAAAATATTTTACATTGTTTTTACTCAATGATAAGAGGAAACTATAATACGTGAAAATAAAATGAAATCTCTTCACAAGAATGAAATGAAATATCAGAGTCTGAGTACGAATTAGTTAAAGGGTGGCTTTCTTCGTGGGCAGTCCACAAACCCATGGTCATGGCCTTGACTAGGGCAGAAGACAGAGGTCCAGGTTCAGCTGATTGCCTGTGACACCTACCCACACCCTGTGCTCTGGCCAGAGTGGGTGACTGTCCAGCATGCTCCTCAGGGCTGTTCTTGTTGCCATTGCCATGCTGTTATGTCTGCAAAGAACGTCTTCTCAGTCTCTGGTTTTTTGAAATCTTAGCCATCCCTCACCCCTGTCTTCAAGACAGATCTCTACCTCCTCGGCAGGTCATCGCTAGAACAGCGCATGCGGCCCGTCATGTGGGTGCTGGTTAAAGTGCAGGTCCCTACGTCTTGCCTCTTGAGATGCTGATTCCTTACATTGAAAGTGGGCCCCAGATATCTGTTTGAATAACTATTTAGACTCTTCTGATAAAGAAGGTCTCAGCTTAAGGACAGGCTCGGTCTACGGATGCTCGCCCATTGGAAACTTCACAGTTCTGCTTGTTCATGTTCCAGTTGTTCCTGGCAGCTGGCAAGACCATGTATCAGCCCAAGGCATCTCTCCTTGGGGGTTCTCACAGAAGGAAACCCCAGGCCACGAGTACCCGGTCGAACCTGGGCCAGGGAAGGGGGACTGAAGTGTGATAGCAGTTTTAGGGTAAACACTCCCCCAATAGGAAGGGCCAGCTTGTGACAGGTGAAGGAGCCTGACGCACAGACCTTTGGCCAATCAGCAGCTCAGGCTGACTCAGGAGTGACCCTAGATCACAAAACTAAAGGACTCAAACCCCACGGGGTGTGGAAAATCTGAGCAGAAACAAGAGAAACTGCCTATTGGGAAGGAAATAGAGGAAACAGATTTCATTTCACTAAGTCACTAAAACACAAGTGACCAAACAAATGGTCTGAGAATGGAGGGGAGGATGGTTCTCGTCCAGATTTACTACAATTTCTGACCTAAAATAACCAGTTTCCAATATCTAAGTTATAAGACCTGCAAATACACAGGAGTGTGTGACCCATTTACAGAGGGGAAGAAATCAGCCATTACCAACTGCCCCTGAAGGTCAGCATAGCAGAGAAAGGTCTCAAAGCAGCTATTCTAAGTGTCTTCAAAGAGCTAGAGGAAACTATGCTTTACAAATTAGGGGGAAGGAGGTTGACATCGTCCCATACAGAGAATAGAAATGAAGACAAAAGTTATAAAAAAAAAAAAAAGCCTAAATGTTGAAAAATATAATAACATCCAGGACGAGGCAAAACAGAGGAGGCAAAAGAGGCATCCTTGTGGTATTAACGATAAGTTTTTACAACAGAGATCCAGCCATGAAGGCCAATTGGCGCTAGCGGAAAGATAAGCATGTAACCAGTGGGATAGGGTGGAGGATGAAGACATACACCTGTACACCTACGGTCAGTTGATTTAGACAAAGGAGCCAAGACCATTCATTTGGAAAAAAAATAGTCTCTTCAACAAACATTATGGAGAAAACTGGCTATCTGCATGCCTAGAGAACGAATTTGGACCCTTACCTCACACTATGCAAATAAAAAATATGAACTCAAAAGGAGTTATAAATGTAAAAACTAGAACTATAAAAAAAAATAAGAAAAATAGCATAGGACTAAATCTTAGATGACACAATTTTTTTTTAATGTAACAACAAAAGCATGAGGGATGTAAGGGGAAATGATTGTTATACTACATAAAAATTAAAATAATAGATTTATTAGACTACATGAAATTTAGACCACTTGGCCACAATACCCAGGTGCCTAGGCTACATGAAAATTAAAAATTAGACTACTTAAAAATTTAAAATTGTAAGTAATACCATCCAGAAAGTAGGAAAACGATGTATGGAATAAGAAAAAAAATATTTGAGAATCATAAACTGCTATGGGACTTGTCCCCAGAATGTGTAAAGAATTCTTATAATTCAATAGTTAAAAGATAAGCAACCCTATTAAAAATTGGGCAAATAATTTCAATAAACATTTCTCCAAAGAAGATGTACCAGTGGCCGACAGGCACCAGAAAAGATGCTCAACAGCATTAGCCACGAAGGAAAGGTAAATCAAATACCCAGTGAGAGACCACTTTGTGCTCACTGGAATGTCTGTCGTAGAAAGGGCAGGAAATAGCACAAGTTTCTAAGGATGGGGACATGTCAAAACCCTTGTACACTGATGGCAAAAATGTGACATACTTCAGCCACTTTGGAACTACCGCTAGACAAATTCCTCAAAGATTTTACCTTGCAGTGGCTGTGTTCCTCATTAATTCTGCTTCTTGCCACCTACCTAAGAGCAATGGAAATGCATCCAAGCAAAAAAAAAAATTGTATGCAAACGTCATTACAGCATTACTGAGAAGAGCCAAATGGAAGAAAGAACCCAAATGTCCATCAACTGATAGATGCGTAAAGAAGTAAAAATAAAAAAGGTGCTATGTCCATACAAGGGAATACTCTTCAGTGGTTGGGAAAAAATTAAACACAGATGCATTCAACAGGGAACTTGAAATCATCATGCTAAGTGGAAAAAAAACAGTCACCAAATACCACACGTTGTGTGATTCCCTGTAATTCAGGTAAGGCAACTCTGTAGAGACAGAAAAGAGATTGGGGAATACTGAGGGCAGCATAGGGGACTGGGTATGGGGGAAATGAAGACTGATGACTAACGGTTTATGGATTTCTTTTTAGTCAGAAGAAAATGATCTAAAATTAAATACTGGCGGTACTGCGCAACCCTGTGAATACACTAAAAAATGTTAAATTGTGCACTTTAAATGCAAGAGTCTTTCGGCATGTTATCTATATTGCAATAAGCCCCTGAAGAGAGACTACAGCAGGTAGATTATGGTTCACTTGTACGTTAAATACTCTATAGCAGCAGTTCTCAACCTGTGGGTCACAACCCCGGCAGGGGTCGAACGACCAAAACATAGGGGTTGCCTAAAGCCATTGGAAATACATATTTTATTTAAAAATGTATTGTATAATAAATATGTATTTTCCGATGGCTTTAGGCGACCCCTGTGTTTTGGTCGTTCGACCCCCCACTGGGGTCGCGACCCACAGGTTGAAAACCACTGTTCTATAGGAATGAGAATAAACAAATCTACCTGGGAAACATGGGCGTACCTTATAAAGATGATGTTGAGCAAAAGGCATCAGCCACAAAAAAATGTGCCTGCTGTGTGACCCCTAGCTACATGACCCATTGGGGGAGAAACAGTAATGGGGTTACCTTTGGGAACGGGAGGTGGGGGTCAAGCAGGCGGAGCCGGGGATAGGATCTGACTTCATCTGTAGCACTGATCAAATGGGGTGGGGGGTGGTGCTCAGTCTGTGACATTGATTGAGGTCAGCTCTCCTGATTTTGTGCCTTTCGGAAAGCATGGGACACTTCCACAAAGCGATGCTAAAACACGCTGTCTCGTCATTTCAGTACGAGCCCCTCTTTGTGAGCCGCGGAGGGGGAGCAGCTGGCCACACAGGATCTTCAGTTTGGCGACAAGCTCCTTGTGGGTTCAGCAATAATCATCAAGAGCCCCACGCAGAGCCTATGAAAATGGCCCAAGTCTCTAGATCAAGAAGGCATACCAAACACTTCAACTGCTTCTGTTCCACCAGGTACCCCTGACTTGGCAGAAAACACAACTTTGCCTAACCAGGAGGAAGGGAGCCAGCAGTGGGCCAGATGGTTAGGGGTCTCAGGAAGTAGACCACAGACCAACAGAATGGTCAAAAAAGAAAAAAGAGACAGAGATCGTGTCAACACATGGGGGCAGCTCTGGGGGAGCCAGCCATTCATAGCGTGGGCTCCAGGGAGCTGGGTGGTCCACGGGCAGTCATTGGACAATACCTGGAACAAGGCGAGGGGTCCGCATTTGGAGCAGCAGGGCCTGAGACACTCTGTCCCTCTGGCCTGGGCACAGAGTGTGGGAGGAGGGGCAGCTCCTGCCGGTACAGTGAGGGGACACGCCTTTTATCTTTGGCTCCATCGCTGACATTCAGAGGTGCCCTCATTGCTCGCCATTCAAACTGCCCACTGAGGAGCAGAGCAGGCACCATGGGCTTGTTGGAAATACTCTCTCGATCCCGCCCCAGACCTGCCAAGTCAGCCTTCCTTCCCACTGGCTGGGGGCTATGCCTCCTGAGCAGATTGAACCTTGAGAAACTCATGTCCTAAAGCTTACAATGCACCATAGCAATGCTCTTGACATGCCTGTCACTCCATTCTGCGGTGTTCTTTCAAACTGGTAAGAGAAATCCCCCTCCAACCTCGGCCAGATGAATGAACACGCCACATCGTTCAGAGGTCTCCAGTGGCAGAGAGCCCGCAGAATGCATCTCTGCAGATATACAGAAAGGTATTCATTAGAAGGAACCAGTTTATTCCATTATGACGCTGGCCTGTCACAGCATGTGCAGGGTGAGTTGACAAGAAGGAGACCCAGTGGAGCAGGTAGCATCAGTTCTAGTCCAGGCGCAAAGGTCTGAGCACCCCAGAGAGCCCGTGGCATTGTCTGTGTCTAAGGAATGGCATGCTGCGGACGCAGGGAGAGCTGAGGTTCTGGTCTAGTCGGAGGGAGGCAATAGCTTGCAGATGTCTTCGTTTAGAGGTGGTCGGGCAGGAGGGGTCCGCTTGCATTCTGGGGAACTCCTCCTTTCTGTTCTCCGCAGGCCTCCAGTGGATGAGATCCTGTCATACAGGGGAGGGCGGGCTGCTCTCCTCGGTCTCCTGAGTCAAATGTTTACCCAAACTCTCCACGTGTCCAGAATAACGTCTGACCAAGGGTCTGGGGATTGATGCTGAGTTGACACATAAAAGGAACCATCATGCTTACTGCTGACTGAATTTTTTCAGTGTGCAGTGCCTTAACATTGTCCCTAGGTTCTAGGTTCTCGGAAACTGTGACTCGAAGTGAGAAAAACATGCCAGTAAGCCAATGGTACCCCAGGCTAGTTGATAAAAACCATTCTGAGTTAAGGTTCTACAGCATACTTCTGGGCACAAGGACATCAAAATTCTAAACAGAGACCCAAAACATTTCTAATAGTAAACACTAAAATAAATGTGAGCTCCACATACTGTCAAGAAAAACTGTATAAAACAATGTGAGATGGATATTTCCCAGCCCACTTAGTCCAGGGGAAGGTCAGGGGTTGTTGTGCTGAACTGGCTGGGTTGCCAGCCCCTCACGCCAGGCCCGGGTGTGCGTATCTGTGGGACAGACAGGGGAGGGCAGTGCAGGCACTTTGGAGGAAGGGGCAATGACAAGGAAAGCTACGTGGTTGAGAACAACGTGCAGGAAGTTCTCCCAGCCTCACATTGCCCCTGTGATTCCCCGGAGGGTGAAGTGTTTGCACAAGGTCATACCTCCAAGGTCCATGGGTCTCCGGGGGCACACTGGGCAGCGGCACGGGAGGCTGCGTTTCTGGCAGCTTGTCCCCGCGGTGGACAGGTGGTGGAGAGGACAGGCTGGGGGTCCAGGCGAGGAGTGCTCATGTCCTTTCCTCCCGGGGTGACTGTAGGACTCTGGCCAGGTTCTGCCATCCTGAGAAGACCTCCTGTAATAGCAGCTTGAGGTCTGACTTGGGTTTCAACACCCTCGTTGGTAACGGGGGCTGTACCTCCTGATCCGGTTTCTTACTGGCTTTCCAATTTTCACCCACCACTTTCTTTTTTTTTTTTTTTTTAAATAAATTTTTATTAATGGTAATGGGATGACATTAATAAATCAGGGTACATATATTCAAAGAAAACATGTCTAGGTTACCTTGTCATTAAATTATGTTGCATACCCCTCGCCCAAAGTCAGATTGTCCTTCGCCACCCTCTATCTAGTTCTCTGTGCCCCTCCCCCTCCCCCTAACTCTCCCCCTGTCCTCCCTCCCCCCACCCCTGGTAACCACCACACACTTGTCCATGTCTCTTAGTCTCATTTTTATGTTCCACCAATGTATGGAATCATGTAGTTCTTGTTTTTTTCTGATTTACTTATTTCACTCCTTATAATGTTATCAAGATCCCACCATTTTGCTGTAAATGATCTGATGTCATCATTTCTTATGGCTGAGTAGTATTCCATAGTGTATATGTGCCACATCTTCTTTATCCAGTCTTCTATTGAAGGGCTTTTTGGTTGTTTCCATGTCTTGGCCACTGTGAACAGTGCTGCAATGAACATGGGGCTACATGTGTCTTCACGTATCAATGTTTCTGAGGTTTTGGGGTATATACCCAGTAGAGGGATTGCTGGGTCATAAGGTAGTTCTATTTGCAGTTTTTTGAGGAACCACCATACTTTCCTCCATAATGGTTGTACTACTTTACAGTCCCACCAACAGTGAATGAGGGTTCCTTTTTCTCCACAGCCTCTCCAACATTTGCTATTACCCGTCTTGTTGATAATAGCTAATCTAACAGGGGTGAGGTGGTATCTCATTGTAGTTTTGATTTGCATTTCCCTAATAACTAATGAAGCTGAGCATCTTTTCATATATCTGTTGGCCATTTGTATCTCTTCCTGGGAGAAGTGTCTATTCATGTCTTCTTCCCATTTTTTTATTGGATTGTTTGTTTGTTTGTTGTTGAGTTTTATGAGTTCTTTGTAAATTTTGGAAATTAGGCCCTTATCTGAGCTGTTGTTTGAAAATATCATTTCCCATTTAGTTGGCTGTCTGTTTATTTTTATATCAGTTTCTCTTGCTGAGCAAAAACTTTTTATTCTGATGTAGTCCCATTCATTTATCTTTGCCTTCACTTCTCTTGCCATTGGAGTCAAGTTCATAAAATGTTCTTTAAAACCCAGGTCCATGAGTTTAGTACCTATGTCTTCTTCTATGTACTTTATTGTTTCAGGTCTTATATTTAGGTCTTTGATCCATTTTGAATTAATTTTAGTACACGGGGACAGGCTGTAGTCGAGTTTCATTCTTTTGCATGTGGCTTTCCAGTTTTCCCAACACCATTTGTTGAAGAGGCTTTCTTTTCTCCATTGTGTGTTGTTGGCCCCTTTATCAAAGATTATTTGACCATATATATGTGGTTTTATTTCTGGGCTTTCTATTCTGTTCCATTGGTCTGAGTGTCTATTTTTCTGCCAATACCATGCTGTTTTGATTATTGTGGCCCTATAATATAGTTTAAAGTCAGGTATTGTAATGCCCCCAGCTTCATTCTTTTTCCTTAGGATTGTTTTGGCTATTCGGGGTTTTTTATAGTTCCATATAAATCTGATGATTTTTTGTTCCATTTCTTTAAAAAATCTCATAGGGATTTTGATGGGAATTGCATTAAATTTGTATATTGCTTTGGGTAATATGGCCATTTTGATTATATTTATTCTTCCTATCCAAGAACAAGGAATATTTTTCCATCTCATTGTATCTTTTTCGATTTCCCTTAACAATGCTTTGTAATTTTCATTATATAGGTCCTTTACATTCTTTGTTATGTTTATTCGTAGGTATTTTATTTTTTTTGTTGCAATCGTGAAGGGGATTATTTTTTTGAGTTCGTTTTCTAATATTTCATTGTTGGCATAGAGAAAGGCTATGGACTTCTGTATGTTAATTTTGTATCCTGCGACCTTACTGTATTGGTTTATTGTTTCTAATAATCTTTTTGTGGAGTCCTTCGGGTTTTCGATGTATAGGATCGTATCATCAGCAAAAAGTGATACCTTTACTTCTTCTTTTCCAATATGGATGCCTTTTATTTCTTTGTCTTGTCTGATTGCTCTGGCCAGAACTTCTAGCACCACGTTAAATAAGAGTGGAGAGAGTGGACAACCCTGTCTTGTTCCTGATTTAAGGTAGAAAGTCCTCAGTTTTATGCCGTTTAAAATGATGTTGGCTGATGGTTTATCATATATGGCCTTTATCATGTTGAGATATTTTCCTTCTATACCCATTTTGTTGAGAGTCTTAAACATAAAATTGTGTTGTATTTTATCAAAAGCCTTTTCTGCATCTATTGATAGATCATGTGGTTTTTGTTCTTTGTTTTGTTGATATGGTGTATTACGTTAACCGTTTTGCATATGTTGAACCATCCTTGAGATTCTGGGATGAATCCCACTTGATCATGATGTATTATTTTTTTAATATGTTGTTGTATTCGGTTTGCCAGTATTTTGTTTAGAATTTTAGCATCTGTATTCATTAGAGATATTGGTCTGTAGTTTTCTTTCTTTGTGCCATCCTTGCCAGGTTTTGGTATGAGGGTTATGTTGGCCTCATAAAATGTGTTTGGAAGTATTGCTTCTTCTTCAATTTTTTGGAAGACTTTGAGTAGAATAGGAACCAAGTCTTCTTTGAATGTTTGATAGAATTCACTAGTATAACCGTCTGGGCCTGGACTTTTATTTTTGGGGAGGTTTTTAATAGTTTTTTCTATTTCCTCCCTGCTGATTGGTCTGTTTAGGCTTTCTGCTTCTTCATGACTCAGTCTAGGAAGGTTGTATTGTTCTAGGAATTTATCCATTTCTTCTAGATTGTTGTATTTGGTGGCATATAATTTTTCATAGTATTCTACAATAATTCTTTGTATATCTATGATGTCTGTGGTGATCTCTCCTCTTTCATTTTGGATTTTATTTATTTGAGTCCTGTGCCTTTTTTCCTTGGCGAGTCTTGCCAAGGGTTTGTCAATTTTGTTGATCTTTTCAAAGAACCAGCTCCTTGTTTTATTGATTTTTTCTATAGTTTTTCTGTTCTCTATTTCATTTATTTCTGCTATGATTTTTATTATCTCCTTTCTTCGGCTGGTTTTGGGTTGTCTTTGTTCTTCTTTTTCTAGTTCCTTAAGGTGTGAAGTTAAGTGGTTTACTTCGGCTCTCCCTTGTTTGTTCATATAGGCCTGAAGTGATATGAACTTTCCTCTTATTACTGCTTTTGCTGCATCCCAGAGATTCTGATATGTCGTATTTTCATTTTCATTTGTCTGTATATATCTTTTGATCTCTGCGCTTATTTCTTCTTTGACCCATTCATTTTTTAGAAGTATGTTTTTTAGTTTCCACATTTTTGTGGGTTTTTCCCCCTCTTTTTTGCAGTTGAATTCTAGTTTCAAGGCTTTATGATCAGAAAATATGCTTGGTACAATTTCAATTTTTCTAAATTTGCTGATATTGTCTTTGTGGCCCAACATATGGTCAATTCTTGAGAATGTTCCATGTACACTAGAGAAAAATGTATACTCTGTTGCTTTGGGATGAAGTGTCCTGTAGATGTCTATCATATCCAGGTGTTCTAGTATTTCGTTTAAGGCCACTATATCTTTATTGATTCTCTGTTTGGATGACCGATCTAGAGCCGTCAGCGGAGTATTGAGGTCTCCAAGTATGATTGTATTTTTATTAGTTTTTGTTTTAAGGTCAATAAGTAGCTGTCTTATATATTTTGGTGCTCCTTGGTTTGGTGCATATATATTAAGGATTGTTATGTCTTCTTGATTCAGTGTCCCCTTAATCATTATGAAGTGACCATTTTTGTCTCTGAGTACTTTTTCTGTCTTGTAGTCAGCATTATCAGATATGAGTATTGCTACACCTGCTTTTTTTTGGGTGTTGTTTGCTTGGAGTATTGTTTTCCAGCCTTTCACTTTGAATTTGTTTTTATCCTTGTTGCTTAGATGTGTTTCTTGTAGGCAGCATATAGTTGGATTTTCTTTTTTAATCCATTCTGCTACTCTGTGTCTTTTTATTGGTAAGTTTAATCCATTTACATTTAGTGTAATTATTGACACTTGTGGGTTCCCTACTGCCATTTTATAAATTGCTTTCTGTTAGTTTTGTATCTAGTTTGATTCTTCTCTTTTGTTTTTCTATCATTTGTTTCTGTTTGTTTGTGTTCCATACTTCTTTCCTCTGTTGCTACCTTTTTTAAGTCATGTGTTTTTGTGGTGGTTTTTTCTAGGGTGGTTACCATTAAGTAATGAAAAGGGTACCTACCATATTCATTGTAGTACCCTATCTTATAAGTATTTCTGCACTTCATCGTCCTTTGCTACTGTTAATCTCCATTCTCTCCCCCCTTTTTTTTTCCTTTGTTGTCACAGTTTAAGTTTGGTTTTATTGTGTTCTTGGTGGAGCTGTTACTTGTGGTGTTGTTTTCTTTTGTTCTTTGAATCTGGTTGGAAAACCCCCTTTAGTATTTCCTGGAGTGGGGGCTTTCTCGTGATAAATTCTCTCATCTTTTCTGTATTTGTGAATGTTTTTATATCTCCTTCATACTTGAAGGATAGCTTTGATGGGTATAGTATTCTTGGCTGAAAGTTCCTCTCTTTCAGGGCTTTAAATATTGGGGTCCACTCTCTTCTAGCTTGTAGAGTTTCTGCTGAGAAATCTGATGATAATCTAATAGGCCTTCCTTTATATGTTGTACTCTTCTTTTCCCTGGCTGCCTTGAGAATTTTTTTTTTTGTCATTGGTTTGTGTCATCTTTATTATGATGTGCCTTGGAGTGGGTTTGTTGGGGTTAAGAAAACTTGGTGTTCTGTTTGCTTCTTGAATTTGAGGCTTTAGTTCTTTCCACAGGCTTGGGAAGTTCTCGTCTATTATTTGTTTGAGTATATTCTCCATTCCATTTTCTTTCTCTTCTCCCTCTGATATACCTATTATTCTTATGTTATTCTTTCTGATGGAGTCAGATAATTCCTGTAGGGCTTTCTCGTTTTTTATTATTTTTGAGTCTCTTTCTTCTTCTCTCTGTTGTGCCTCAAGTTGTTTGTCTTCTATTTCACTAATCCTATCTTCAATCTGGGCTGTTCTGCTAGCTAAGCTTGTTACCTCGTTTTTCAGCTCGTGAATTGAGTTTTTCATTTCTGTTTGATTTGTTTTTATAGTTTCAATTTCCTTGGTAATATATTCTTTGTGTTCATTGAGTTGTTTTCTGATCTCCCTATATTGCCTTTCTGTGTTTTCTTGTATATCTCTGAGTATTTTTAAGATTTCTATTTTAAATTCTCTGTCATTTAGCTCCAAGGCTTCCAATATGTTAAGTCTTTTCTCCATAGAGTTTTCCACGTCTATTTGTGTTACCTCTCTTTCTTTTGTATCCATAATATTCAATTTCCTCTTTCTTATTGGCATCTGAGGGTGGTCTTGTTGATAGCACTAATTAGAATTAATAAAGAGTAAAAAGTAAAAAAACAAACAAAACAAAACAAAAAAAACCCAAAAAAAAAACAACAAAGGGTAAAACACCCCACAAAAAAAAGCAGTAATAATTTATTATTTCCCCCTTTTTTTTCTTTCTTCTCCTTCCCTCCTCTCCCCTCCTCAGGGAAATATTGTGCCTATAATGGAGGGCCTGGTTTGCGGTGAAGAGTTCAAGGGGCAAAAAAAAAAAAGGGGAGTAGGGACCTACTAAATGCAAAAAAAAAAAAAAAGGAAGAAAATCTTAGACAAGCATAAGTTGATCTGCCTGCGGGTGATGGTCAACTAAGAGATATAATGAGAGGGATAAGAGGGAACCAGAAAAAAGGACAAAAAAAGGAATAATAAAGAAGAAAAAAATAAAAATAATAAGTAAAAATATGTTGTATTAAGTGGAGCAAAGACCAAATACAATGGAGACCTTGGGTTGGGAGGACCCAAAATGCCACAAAAATAAACTAACAAGAAAAAAACAAAAACAAAAGCGAAAAAGAAAAATAAAGCCAAAAAAAACCTTGAGTCCCAAATTAACTAATTTGTTCGTGATTGAGGATTAAATGGGAGGAAAGTAAAACGAGAAAAGAAAAAACGAATAGAAAGGAAAAAATAAGAAAAAGAGAAAAACGAAGGAAGAAATAAAAAAGGAAGAGAAAAAAACAAAATAAAGCAAAAAAAAAAACAAAAAAACAAACAAACAAAAGAGGAGAGAGTGAGAGTTAAGTGTCCTGGAGTATAACCCCAAAGGAGGGTGAGGATGAAGAAGAGAAATAAAATATAACACTTATGGGTAGTGTAGTTCAAGAAAAGGGAAGCATAAGATGGGCAGAGAATAGAAGGACGGAGGTGGAGGAAATAAAGGCAATAAGATAGAAGAAACAAACAACAACAACAACAACAAAAAAAAAATTAGTGGAACAAGTTGTAAAGTCTGTGGATTTTTCTTGATTTTGAGATGTTAACTTCTTCCTTTTTCTTTTCTCTCCCTCTTCCTGGTCGGTGACTCTGTACCCCAGGCTCTGCCCCTGTGTCACATTTAGGTAGGGATTTGCAGTTGATGGGATTCTATGGCAATGTCATATAATTGGCTTTAGTCTTGCTGGTAGTCAAGGCTTGTTGGCTTTTGCAGGGTCCAACGATGAGAGAGTTTGCTTTCATGGATTCTCTCTCCTAGTCCCCCCTTCCTGATTTAGCAGCCTGGTGATCCAGCTATAAGGCTGCCACTGCTTCTGCCTGGGGAGTAAGAGGCTCAAAGAGCTGGGAAATCCCCACTCTATCCCCACTCAGTGCAAGGCTTTGGGAAGGGCTCTGACAGTCAGGGCCTCCAGTGTAATCAGGCGGGGGTGGGAGTCAATTGTTGTCAAGGTGACTGTTCAGCGCCTAGCATTCAGTTGGACCTCTCAACCCAGGCTTTCCACACTTTGTAGCCTGTTTTGGCTGGTAAGAAGAGGCACTAGTCTCTGCTTGCGACTAGTGTGGTATAGATCTTATCTGCCAAGTCCTTCTTGTTAGCGTTTATCCCTGAATATGGAGGCTCTATCAATCAGAAGTTGCCCCCGCCCCTTTAGTGAGAGGCACTAAAAAAATATCACGCCTCTTGTCTTGGGTCGGTGAACTGAGAGAGATCTTATCAATTAGAACCGAGGGTGCGCAGATTTCACGGGTTAAGTTAATTTTAGTAATTGGGTCGCAGCTGTGCTCCCGAAGGTATTTCAGGCTGCCTGCGCGCGCCCCTCCCCCAACGCTTGATTGTTAGCTTGAATGGCTGGGTGAGGTGCCCCGCCCACGGAGAGAATCTCCCAAGTAGGGAATACCGCCCTGGGGCCTCTCCCGCTCCCCGTGCGCGGGCCGCTGGGAACGTTAGCGGTGCTCGGTCTGCAATGCTCGGTCTGCAACCAGACCGGGCGGGCGCCAGCGGCTGCTCGCCGCTCCGGAGTGTGGGCGGTGCTCGCTCTGCAACCGACCCGGGCACTGCTCGCGGCGGCTCGTGGCGGCGGCTCGTGGCGGCGGCTCGCAGTGGCGGCTGGCGGCGGCGGCTGGCGGCGGCAGCTCGCAGCTGCTGCTCGCGGCTCCCGAGTGCGGGATGACTTACCAAAGGCGCACTTCCTCGCGGCTTGAATGAACGTCCCTGCGGTAGCTTCCTCCACACCCTCGTCTCTCAGATTCAAGTGATAACAATCCTTTTGCTTTCAGTTTGTGTGGAACTCTGTAATGCTCCGAAGATAAATTTTCCTGTTTCTAGTTGATAAATTTGTTGTGATTTTGGGGAGATCTGTCGGACGCGCTGCTCACGGCGCCATTTCCGTGACGTCCAAAGCCCACCCACCACTTTCTAAAAGCACTTTAGTCAAATCTTATTTGTCTTGCATCGGATATGGCAGGCAGCCCCGCCTACCTCGTCTAGGTCTCCTGTCCCCAGCACAGTGCCTGGGCTGCCTCTGCAGCCCCCGGCCCGGGTCCCAGAGGTCATGGGCAGTTCATGTGCCCAGGGAAGCTGCCTTGAATCACCTGCCACACTCACTGGGATTTTCTCTTCCCTGGACGCCTGAGTGCATTTTGTTTGGCTCCTTTATCTAATTTCTTTTTCCAGCTCAGTGGTGCTCAGTGGGACTCACCCCCAGCACATTTGGCTCAGTGGGTTTAGGGTGGGGACCTGGGAACATGCATTTCTATGAAATTCCTAGCAATGCTGCTGCAGGTGTTGGAGGACCTTGTTGTACGGTGACCCAGAGGAAAGCACAGGGGTTCTTGGGTGATCCTTGACCATGAGCCTGAAACCCCACACCTGGAAGGAAGCGGGCTGGAGGCCAGGGGTGAGAATGGAGCAACTGCCAAGTGAAACCTCAGAGCCGGCCACGCCTGCAACAGCCCAAGGTACCCGGCCAAAGCCAGGTGGACCCCACCTGCGAAGCGCGGTTTTCAGCCACAAACATTTGCCGAAACCAGAACATTCACTCCACTTGAAGAGTCCAGAGCTTGCACCTCGCCAGGGCTCTGTCTCCCTTCTCCCTCGGGAGTCTCCGCCACTCTGTACGTGGAGTCCCAGCTGCTGTGACATGAGGCTTGGCAGGGAGGGATGTCCCACCACAAGGAGATGACTGTGTCCCAGGGGACTTGACAATGCCGCGTCTGTCCATGTGTGCGGTGACTTCCTTTCTCAGAAGCAACGCGCGGAGGAGCCCTGCCAAGGCTCCGAATCAGGGGACCTTATACAGAGTCCTGACCCACACTCACCCACCTCTCCTCAAGTGGCAAAGGGACAGGTCACCCTGCGCGCTCTGGAATGATGCCATGCCCTCGGCCAGGATGTCTTCCCGCGGAATGCAGGCTGTCTCTGCATGTCACTCACCACTTCCTCCAGTTGTCTCCACATGGCATCTGGGAGAAAAGGCACAAATCCTCAGGGTGGTAATCCCAGTTTTTCTCAACCTTTTCCACAGCTCTCCCATTTTTTTGTGTTTCATTAAAAAAAAAGTCAGTGACATAATTCAGTTTTCCCTTGCCAGGTAAATTCAGGTTTATGCAAAATGCTTGCATGCGGCCATTTTATTGGCAGCTGCAGAGTCACCGATATTTGGGGGAAAGTATTACATAATCTGAGGATTTAACTTTTTGCCATCCAGTTAATTTTTTCCCACACCTTGACAATGGACCTTCTGTCCTTTTCTCATCTCTGAGCAAACAAAAACAAGTGAGACAACACCTCGCCGGGCCATTGCCAAGTGAACCTGTCACCCATCTTTGCACGAGTGTCTTAGCTTTGGGCTTAAATGCGATGGGTACATCAGCGTTTATGTTCTGCTTTAAGGGGAAATTTCTTTGAGATCTTGATGTTTCTAGGGTGCTTTGGTGGGCTCTGTGGTCTGTGCCTGGGCCAGTTAAAGCAGTGACCGACCAGAGCCATGTCTTCCCCTGCTCTGACCCCTGTGAGGTCGGCATTCGGTCATTTGCTCATTTGGTCATCAGAGTGTCCTTCCAGGTAACGGAGCACCGGTCTCCACGTTGTCCCACGCAGGCACCCTGCGGAGCGGTGCCCTGGACACAGGGGTAACAGGAAATGTCATATCAGGGCTGTGTGCAAGCTGCTCGGGGATGCGAGCTCTGTGTCTGGGGATGAAGTGTGACCCCTTCAGTCACCCCAGTGCCCATCGGCGGCTGAGCCCCACTGGACTGAAATATACTGCTGGCTAGCCCTTCTGCTTCCACTCAGGCCTCTTCCTAGTCCCCAGTTCTCTTGTCCTCCAGATCCATACCAGGTGAACCAGATGCAAAGGTGGGCCCGCCTAAGCCTCTGAGCGTGTGTGTGCGCGCGCATGTGTGTGCATGTGTGTGTGATAGGGAGAGGTGCTCATACAATAGGCTTTATTGTTTTAGCAGTTTTAAAAATCACTTTGAGCTGAACTCACTCATTCAATAAACGCTCTCAGGTAGAATAAGGGATGAACATACTCAGAGGAGCTGAGGGAAAGTCGACCACCAAATCCAGGGGCAGCAGAGGAGTGGGGTGGAGGGAGGACTGGCCTGCAGTCCCTCAAATAAAGGTGGTTTCAGCTGAGACCCGGTCCCCACCTGGAGGGAGCTACCTGTGCATTTTGGAGGAGTGGTTTATCAGGGAACAAGGCCTGGATTCCCTGTCACTGTATCCACCTGGCAGGGAGAGTTGCAGACTGGGCAATCGTTCCAGGACCATGGGCAGGTCCTTGGGGGAGCAGAGCGCCCAGCTCCCTGGTGCAGTGCAGACAGTGGCTGTCCTGGGACCCCAGGCTGGCCCTCAGGGGAGCAGAGCGCCCAGCTCCCTGGTGCAGTGCAGACAGCAGCTGTCCTGGGACCTCGGGCAGGTCCTTGGGGGAGAGAGCGCCCAGCACCCTGGTGCAGTGCAGACAGCAGCTGTCCTGGGACCCCGGGCAGTTCCTTAGGGGAGCAGAGCGCCCAGCTCCCTGGTGCAGTGCAGACAGCGGCTGTCCTGGGACCCTGGGCAGGTCCTGTCCTCGGGGGAGCAGAGCGCCCAGCTCCCTGGTGCAGTGCAGACAGCGGCTGTCCTGGGACCCTGGGCAGGTCCTTGGGGGAGAGAGCGCCCAGCACCCTGGTGCAGTGCAGACAGCAGCTGTCCTGGGACCTCGGGCAGGTCCTTGGGGGAGAGAGCGCCCAGCACCCTGGTGCAGTGCAGACAGCAGCTGTCCTGGGACCCCGGGCAGTTCCTTAGGGGAGCAGAGCGCCCAGCTCCCTGGTGCAGTGCAGACAGCGGCTGTCCTGGGACCCCGGGCAGGCCCTCAGGGGAGCAGAGCGTCCAGCTTCCTGGTGCAGTGCAGACAGCGGCTGTCCTGAGACCCCGGGCAGGCCCTCAGGGGTGCAGAGTGCCCAGCTCCCTGGTGCAGTGCAGACAGCGGCTGTCCTGGGACCCTGGGCAGGTCCTTGGGGGAGAGAGCGCCCAGCTCCCTGGTGCAGTGCAGACAGCAGCTGTCCTGAGACCCCGGGCAGGCCCTCAGGGGAGCAGAGCGCCCAGCTTCCTGGTGCAGTGCAGACAGCGGCTGTCCTGGGACCCTGGGCAGGTCCTTGGGGGAGAGAGCGCCCAGCACCCTGGTGCAGTGCAGACAGCAGCTGTCCTGGGACCCCGGGCAGGTCCTTGGGGGAGAGAGCGCCCAGCTCCCTGGTGCAGTGCAGACAGCGGCTGTCCTGGGATCCCGGGCAGGTCCTGTCCTCGGGGGAGCATAGCGCCCAGCTCCCTGGTGCAGTGCAGACAGCGGCTGTCCTGGGACCCTGGGCAGGTCCTGTCCTCGGGAGAGCAGAGCGCCCAGCTCCCTGGTGCAGTGCAGACAGCGGCTGTCCTGGGACCCCGGGCAGGCCCTCAGGGGAGCAGAGCGCCCAGCTTCCTGGTGCAGTGCAGACAGCGGCTGTCCTGGGACCCCGGGCAGGCCCTCAGGGGAGCAGAGCGCCCAGCTTCCTGGTGCAGTGCAGACAGCGGCTGTCCTGGGACCCTGGGCAGGCCCTCAGGGATGCAGAGTGCCTAACTCCCTGGTGCAGTGCAGACAGCGGCTGTCCTGGGACCCTGGGCAGGCCCTCAGGGGAGCATAGCGCCCAGCTTCCTGGTGCAGTGCAGAGAGTGGCTGTGCTGGGACCCCGGGCAGGTCCTTGGGGGAGAGAGCGCCCAGCTCCCTGGTGCAGTGCAGACAGTGGCAGGCCAGAGCCACTTTATTTGGTAGCAGAGCCGGGGTGCGACTGCCCAGTGGCCATCCCTGTATGCACGGGGCCTGTGTTTCCTCAAATACTCCACCACTCCAGGCCTTGGCTGCATCCCAGTGAACAAGCTTATGCTGGCAAGTGACAGCCGCCAGAGAGATGGCTGCTGATGGAGGCGAGGGCTGATTTGGTCACGGGAACATCACAGAGTGACATTTACTGGATCTGGGGAGCAGGATCCAGCCAGAGCTCATGGGGAGGCGAGATCCGTGTGGGCTCTGGGCCTGCCCGGGTCTTGGGGAGTCCAGGGTTTCCTGGTCACCAAGCTCCTTGCCCCTGTGACTCCCCTGGTTGTCACTCAGCTGTGGCATATGGGAGAGGCCACCTTTCCCTGAACACAGGGAGCTGCCCGTGGGGTTGAGCAAGGAGATGACAGAATCCTTTGGGGAAATAAAGCAGGTCCCATTCACTTTTGCTTAGACTGGGCGTCAGACACGCAGTTCTACCCAGAGACATGGCAGAGCAGTGGCCCATTAGGGGAGAGATCTTGATTTCAGGTAGTTGTCTATAAGCTGGAGGTCACCAGGCTCTGTCTACAAATGCTGGGATAGTGACTTGTCAAGTTCTGCAGCCACGTTGCGAAGGCAGCCCTAGATGGCGCGCCAGCCAGAGTGGGAGGCCAGGCTCCTGGCTGCCTTTGCCCTCAGCCTGAACTCACCACCTCGCTTCAGGGAGTCACCAAATACTGAACAAATATCTATGTGTCCTAGGCCCCGCAGATAACATGAATGACCTGCCTCCAAGGCGGAATGGCAGCCCCTGTAGAGTTTACATGTTATGAGGGAGAGAGACCAAAACTCACAGATAATTATGTCATCAGTGACAGGCAGTGAGTGACACGTTCTAGAAAGACAAGCCAAGCTGGGTTAGGGAGCGTGACACATACTGAAGCTCTTTCTCTACCTGCTCCCCTCTTGCATCCAAGCCTGTGAGGACAGGGACCTGGAGGGTCCAGTATGGGTTCCTGTCACCGTGCCTTGCGTGGCGTTTTCTCAACGGCCGCTTCCTGAGGTTCCGGCCAGTGCCCTCACGTGAGAGAAAGAAGCTGGAGATATAACAGCTACCAAAAGTATCCATGGATGTCATACTTATATCCTGCTATTAAAGATACAATAAACATGAATAAAATTCAGTTAATAAAGGAGGTATATACATATATAATAAATATTAAAATATACAATAAAAGTGAGTTTATTAGAATAATGAAAAACATAGCTTCTATTGCTTTTTAAATATATGTATATATATATGTACACACATATAAATATGGAGAAACAAAGTACAAGAATGAAAACAACAAAATATTTAAGAATAAATTTAAGATAGATTCGACCTACAGGAAAATGTAAGAGTACTCTTGAGGGACAGAAACATATATAGTACATGGCAAATGGAAATGCATATTATGTTTTTAAAAATAAGGAGGCTCATGAAGATGATGTGAAAATTCCCAAGGTAAATCATATATACATGTATTATATTTATATAATATAATTCCCATATTTTTTTAAAAAAAATTTTTATTAATTTTAATGGGGTGACATTGACAAATCAGGGTACATATGTTCAGAGAAAACATCTCTAGGTTATTTTGACATTTGATTATGCTGCATTCCCATCACCCAAAGTCCAATTGTCTTCCATCACCTTCTAAATGGTTTTCTTTGTGCCCCTCCCCTCGCCTGATCCCCCTCCCTCTCCTCCCCTCCTCCCCATAACCCTCACACACTTGTCCACATCTCTGAGTCTCATTTTTATGTCCCATCTATGTATGGAATCGTATAGTTCTTAGTTTTTTCTGATTTACTTATTTCGCTCAGTATAATGTTATCAAGGTCCATCCATGTTGTTGGAAATGATCCAATGTCATCATTTCTTATGGCTGAGTAGTATTCCATAGTATATATGTACCAAAGCTTTTTAATCCACTCGTCCTCTGACGGACACTTGGGCTGTTTCCAGATCTTTGCTATTGTGAACAATGCTGCCATAAACATGGGGGTGCATTTCTCCTTTTCAAACAGTGCTATGGTGTTCTTGGGGTATATTCCTAACAGTGGTATAGCTGGGTCAAAAGGCAGTTCGATTTTTAATTTCTTGAGGAATCTCCATACTGTTTTCCACAGTGGCTACACCGATCTTCATTCCCACCAGCAGTGCAGGAGGGTTCCCTTTTCTCCACATCCTCGCCAGCACTTATTCTGTGTTGTTTTGTTGATGAGTGCCATTCTGACTGGTGTGAGGTGATATCTCATTGTGGTTTTAATTTGCATTTCTCTAATGATTAGTGATGTTGAGCATTTTTTCATATGCCTATTGGCCATCTGTATGAAGTGTCTATTCATTTCTTTCATCCATTTTTTGATTGGATTGTTTGTCTTTCTGATAATTGAGTTTTACAAGTTCTTTCTAAATTTTGGTTATTAACCCCTTATCAGACGTATTGTCAAATATATTTTCCCATTGTGTAGTTTGTCTTTTTATTCTGTTATTATTATCTTTACCTGTGCAGAAGCTTTTTAGTTTGATATAGTCCCATTTGTTTATCCTGTCTTTTATTTCACTTGCCCGTGGAGATAAATTGGCAAATATATTGCTGCAAGAGATGTCAGAGAGCTTACTGCCTATGTTTTCTTCTAAAATGCTTATGGTTTTACGGCTTACATTTAAGTCTTTTATCCATCTTGAGTTTATTTTTGTGAATGGTGTAAGTTGGTGGTCTAGTTTCATTTTTTTGCAGGTAGCTGTCCAATTTTCCCAACACCATTTGTTGAAGAGGCCGTCTTTACTCCAATGTATGCTCTTACCTCCTTTGTCAAATATCAGTTGACCATAAAAGTGTGGGTTTATTTCTGGGTTCTCAGTTCTGTTCCATTGATCTATCTGCCTGTTCTTATGCCAGTACCAGGCTGTTTTGAGTATAATGGCCTTGTAGTATAACTTGATATCAGGAAATGTGATACCTCCCACTTTATTCTTCCTTTTCAAGATTGCTGAGGCTAATCGTGTTCTCTTTTGGTTCCATATAAATTTTTGGAATATGTGTTCTATATCTTTGAAGTAAGTCATTGATATTTTAATTGGTATTGCATTAAATTTATAAATTGCTTTGGGTAATATAGACATTTTAATGATGTTTATTCTTCCTAACCATAAGCACGGTATATGCTTCCACTTGTTTGTATCTTTCCTGATTTCTTTTATCAATGTTTTATAATTTTTTGAGTACAAGTCTTTAATCTCCCTAGTTAAATTTATTCCTAGGTACTTTATGTTTTGGTTGTAATGGCAAAGGGGATTGCTTCCTTAATTTCTCTTTCTGACAGTGCATTGTTAGTGTATAAAAATGCCTCTGATTTCTGAGTATTAATTTTATATCCTGCCACCTTTCTGAATTCATTTATCAGGTCCAGTAGTTTTTTGACTGAGACTTTAGGGTTTTCTATATACAATATCATGTCATCTGCAAATAATGATAGTTTTACTTCTTCTTTTCCAATTTGGATGCCTTTTATTTCTTTTTCTTGTCTGATTATGGTGGCTAGGACTTCCAGAACTATGTTGAATAAGAGTGGTGAAAGGGGGCACCCCTGCCTTGTTCCTGATCTTAAGGGGATTACTTCTAATTTTTGCCCATTGAGTGTGATGTTGGCTGTGGGTTTGTCATAGATGGCCTTTATCTTGTTGAGGTATGTTCCCTGTATTCCTACTTTGCTGAGAGTTTTGATCATGAATGGGTGCTGGATTTTATCAAATGCTTTTTCTGCATCTATTGAAATTATCATGTGGTTTTTCTCCTTCCTTTTGTTTATGTGATGAATCACATTGATTGAATATTGTACCAGCCTTGCCTCCCAAGAATAAATCCCACTTGATCATGGAGTATGATTTTTTTTCATATATTGCTGGATCTGGTTTGCTAATATTTTGTTGAGGATTTTAGCATCTAAATTCATCAGGGATATTGGCCTATAATTTTCTTTCTTTGTGTTGTCTTTGCCTGGTTTTGGAATCAGAATTATACTCGCCTCATAAGAGGAGCTTGGAAGTCTTTCTTCCTCTTGAATTTTTGAAATAGCTTGAGAAGGATAGGAATTAGTTTCTTCTTTGAATATTTGGTAGAATTCACTTGTGAAGCCATCAGGCCCAGGACTTTTCTTTTTTGGGGGTGTTTTGATAACTGTTTCAATCTCATTTGTTGTAATTGGTCTATTTAGGTTTTCTGATTCTTCCAGATTAATTTTTGGAAGATTATATGTTTCAAGGAATTTGTCCATTTCATCTAGGTTGTCTAGTTTTTTTGGTGTACAATTCTTTATAGTATTTTCTTACAATATTTTATATTTCTGCTGTGTCAGTTGTTATTTCTCCACTCTCATTTTCTATTTTATTTATTTGAGTCCTCTCTCTTTTTTTCTTGGTGAGTCTGGTTAAACGTTCATCAATCTTGTTTACCTTTTCAAAGAACCAGCTCCTGGTTTCATTGATCCTCTGTATTGTTTCTTTAGCTTCTATGTCATTTATTTCTGCTCTGATCTTTATTATTTCCTTACTTCTACTAGTTCTGGGCTTTACTTGCCATTCTTTCTCTAATTATTTTAGATGTAGGGTCAAGTTGTTTATTTGAGCTTCTTCTAGCTTCTTAAGGTATGCCTGTAATGCTATATGAACTTTGCTCTCAGGACTGCTTTTGCTGTGTCCCATAAATTTTGAGTTGATGTATGCTCATTATCGTTCATTTCTAGGAATTTTTAAATTTCTTCTTTGATCTCATTGTTAACCCATTCATTATTTAATAACATGCTATTTAGTTTCCAAGTGTTTGAGTATTTTTCAGTTTTTCTGTTGTGGTTGATATCTAGTTTCATGCCATTGTGATCAGAAAAAGTGCTCGATATGATTTCAATCTTCTTAAATTTGTTGAGACTGCTTTTGGGCCCTAACATGTGGTCTATTCTAGAGAATGTACCATAAGTGCTTGAAAAAAATGTATATTCTGCTGTTTTAGGGTGAAAGGTTCTGAAGATAGCTATTAAATTGAGTTGATCTAGTATGTCCTTTAAGTCTGCTGTTTCTTTGTTAATTTTCTTTCTTGAAGATCTATCTAGTGATGTTAGTGAGGTATTGCAATCCCCTACTATTATAGTATTGCTGTTGATCTCGCCCTTTACATCCATCAAAGTCTGCTTTATATATTTAGGTGCTCCTATATTAGGTGTGTAGATATTTATAACGGTTATATCCTCCTGTTGGAATTCTCCCTTTATCATTATGTAGTGATCTTCTTAATCTCTTACTATACTGTATTTTTTTTTTGAAGGGAGGTAACTCTAGTTTGGTACTGGGCTCCTGGTCTTCTTGGGTGATTCTCTGTTCAGAATCCTCCTGCCGCCTAGCCCTCCGCCCGCCCTCCTGCTCTCTCCCTGTGCCTTCAAGACTGTGTGCCTTCCTCCGCCAGTTGTTGGAATGGAATTATCCCTCGTTTCATGATCTCGTGTCATTCCATTGGCTCAACCTGCATGCTTTCTGCTCAAGGTTCTGGCTTCAGTGGCCCTGGAAAGACTGTCCATCGGAGCAGCGGAGGCTGGGGGGGGGGGGGAACCAGAACCTGTCCCTCCCATTACTGGCCTATGTTCCTCAGCTCCAGAACAATGATTTTCAACTGGTATGCTGGAAGAATTTTTAAAACATGCACTATCTGACCATTTAGAAAGGGGTGCTAA
The DNA here is from genome assembly GCF_036850995.1 of Saccopteryx leptura. Lineage (NCBI taxonomy): Eukaryota > Metazoa > Chordata > Mammalia > Chiroptera > Emballonuridae > Saccopteryx > Saccopteryx leptura. Next base: position 147,325,407 of record NC_089507.1, on the reverse strand, counting down.
ACTCTTTTTTTCTTAGATTGTGTAAAAAAAAAATGACAACATCCAACAATAGCCACCCATGTGAAGGAATAAGAATTATACTTTTTTTTTTTCAGATCAATAAAAAAAATTAGAGTTGTGTTGCAGAATGTTAGCAATTAGTTACATGTGCCACGAGACACGAAAAATTGACAATCACTGTTCTGGAAGGTCCTGAAGCCTGCTGAAGGGTGGTGGCCTGCCGAACATTCACCTTGGCCCAGACACGCAGAAACAGATCAGTGGCCTTTAAGATAATGCCCCCAATTGCCAGCAGAATTTCCGCTTTCGGGACCCTGTGCTCCCTTCCTGTTATTTTTTTTTCTCTCTCCCCAAAGCACCCTCAGACTATCAGCTAACCCAGAAAAATAAGAACTGTTCACTTTCCTACTGACTGTGAATTTCAATCGCAAACACAAATGTTCGGATAATAAACACTTTTATATCGTCAAAGAGGTTCAAGAGTCAAGTAAGCGCTATAACATCTAGGACGAAACCGGCAGACTGTGGTCTACCTCTCACGTCTATTCCCATCTCAAAGAGGTTCCCCTTCCAACCCTTTGGGCTATTTTTCTTGCGCTAATGACCTATATATTTCTATAAAGCATCCATGTGCTGCTATGTCTTGATTTTTTTTCATTTTCTGATATTGCCTATTGACTTCCTCTGGTATAAAAATGAGGAATCAGCTCTCTGCTAACCCCTACCCCAATGCAGACATGCTTGTGCATGGTGCACATTCATGTAGACATGTCCACACCCCTTCCCAAAACAGTGATGATTTCTGTGCAGTATGACGATCATTTTACTCTTGTAATTTTTTTGTTTTGGTTTAATATCTCTCTTTTATCTATTTAGACTTTTTCATAGTCATAAGCATATATAATTTGTTCACCACCTCCCTAACCAAAGGAAAAGTCTCTTATTAACATATTGATTTTTTTTTTTCTGGAAGACATCCATTAGGAGACTTCTGTTTTCTTCTTCTGATGAACTAGGCCTGTGCATAGCTGTTCCCATGGGAATTTTCTTCATCGCCATCTTGGGAATTTACCTAATCACTTTATACTTCTTTTTGGGTTATTTCTTTCTTAGAATTCCTCTTTCATGGTTCATTCTTCATTAACTGGAGTTCATCTTTCAACAAAAAAGTGCATGGAAATAAAATTTTGAAAACGTGTTGATCTAAAGGCATTACTCTATACTTTGTCTAGTTTGATTGTCTAAATATAAATAGGATTCCAGGTGAAAATTCATTTCTTTCCACAATAAACATGAATAACTGCTCATTTCCTTCCAGCATCTTCTGTTGCTGTTAGAGTCCTGTTTCAGTTCCCTCCTGTTCAGCAGGAAACCGTCCCCAAGCTCAGTGCTTAGGAAAATAACTGATTGTTCATCCTAACTCTCTGGGCCAGCTGCTGATTCTCACACCGGAGTCACATGGGCTATCTCTCTCATGTGACGGCACCCAGCTGGAGCGCAGCCCAGGATGGGGCCCAGCAGGGACTTTCTCTCCTCATGGTGCTTCTCCCTGAAGAAGGCTGGTTCACACGGGCTTCCTCACCCAGTGGCAGCAGTGTTCTGGAAAGGTGAGATCCCAACAAAATAGCAGCCTTGGAAGCATTTGCTTGTTGCGTATTTGCTGATGCCCATTTGGCTGTAACCAGCTCCATGGCCAAGCCTTGAGTGTTTGAGAGCTGAGTATACAAAAGCATGGGTTCTGGGGGGTTGGACTCATTGGGCATCGTTGTTGTAATAACCTGCAATGGTCCATCCTCCAGTCCAGATGCTTTGTACCTTTTTAAATGCAAAACACCCTCGTGCCCCAACAAAACCCCCACTCTGAATGCATCAAGTCACAACAGTGAGTTGTACGTCCAATGTTGACATCAAGCCCAGAGGTGGAGTAGGCTCTTTGGAATGCTTCTCTCTTTGATTCAGAGAGACATAAATTATAAAGACATGCACCTGCCTTCCACACACTCCCACGAAATGGTGAGAGGGGAACCAAGTGACTGCAACAGACACTCTGAGCAGTGAGGGACAGGGGCACAGAGAGGTCACTGTCCCATAGCAATTCTGAAGTCCAGTTGATCGCCTTTTTGGCAGAACAAAATCTTCCTTGATAAAGGCCTAGTCTGTCATCCAGAAAACTCAAAAGTAGTTTTCTAATTCATGGTTTCCTATGGTTTTTGGTTCTGTCTTCTGGGAGTCTTCCATCTGAAACATCTTTTCTTTCCCATAAGACGTAGCCCATGTTTTGTTTTGTTTTTCTTTTTTTCCATTTTTCTGAAGCTGGAAACAGGGAGAGATAGTCAGACAGACTCCCGCATGCGCCCGACCGGGATCCACCCGGCACGCCCACCAGGGGCGAGGCTCTGCCCACCAGGGGGCGATGCTCTGCCCATCCTGGGCATCGCCATGTTGCGACCAGAGCCACTCTAGCCCCTGAGGCAGAGGCCACAGAGCCATCCCCAGTGCCCGGGCCATCTTTGCTCCAATGGAGCCTTGGCTGAGAGAGGGGAAGAGAGAGACAGAGAGGAAAGTGCGGCGGAGGGGTGGAGAAGCAAATGGGCACTTCTCCTGTGTGCCCTGGCCGGGAATCGAACCCGGGTCCTCCACACACTAGGCTGACGCTCTACCGCTGAGCCAACCGGCCAGGGCCGTAGCCCATGTTTTTATCAGAATGGTTTCCTCAGCCTTTTTCCTGCCTGTACAAACTTGAGAGCACCAGAAATTTCTTTTTCTTTTGATGATTTCTGCCTCCTTTAAAGTTCTAACTCGTGCAATGCCTTTACAGTCTTTGTGGGTTTTGTGCAATTCTGACTGTCTTCACTTTATGTCCCAGAAAACCATGTCCATAATTCTTTTTGAGTGAACTCTTGCTACTCCGGGCCAAGACTACAACTACAATGAAATGATACTTTTAAGATTCTTACAGAGTGTCTTTTCCTGGTTGAAATAGTCTACCAGGTTGGAGGTCTTTCTGGGATCTGAACAAAGGGTCTTATGACGACATCCCCCGAGGCTTTATATTTTGCGAGTCTGTGTCAGGTGGAGAGCCTAGAAATGTGAGACAGTTTTATTTTCAACCTCGTAAGTATAATCAGAAACTCTGCTTGCATACTGAGCAGTTCTCTCTTTAGCTCAGCCTGATCTTCCCCTATTTTATCAGATCCAACGAACAGAAGCCAATTGGCACTGTCAATATTCTGCTTAGAAACTGGATTGCAAGCATAAGTTAATTTGGTACACTTTTTATTTTCCAGGTGAATGCAAACAATGGTTTTGTTGCTTGCTTCATTAACAGAGCACGGGTCATTCTCTTTTCACCCCTGGTATCAGTTGACCTCTGCACCTCCAGCCTCACCCACTACCCTGTGACAAAGCCACGCTCCCTGTTTTGGGTATTTGTTATTAAAAGACCCCATTTCCAGACCACCCTTCTGTTCTCATTGCCCATTGCTAAAAAACAAAGCCCCCTAACATGTATGCAATCATGCAAAATGCTATACAAATTGGAGAAGTAATATTTTTATGATTATTTAAGTTCTTTGATCTGAGGAGGTCACATTGATCTGTTTCGCAAGAATGGTAGAAAGAGAATGACTATCAAACTATGAACATCGTTCACCGATTTTTAAAAATGTGGCACCTGGAAGTCCAATGAGAAGCTTTCAATAGCTCTCCTCCCAAACAGAACTGAGAAAAAGGTTTTGAAAGTTTGTCTGTTGGGAGTTTAAGAAAGGTAAGTTGGTTTGCCTGTGTTCCAGTGAGTGGATTTTTTTTAAACTGATTTTAATGTTTGACAAATATGTTATTAAACAGTACACTGAGGACTATATTATTGGAGAATGTCACATCTTAAAATTTGCAATAGCTGATGAATGTGAATGAAAATACTCTAATTATGTAACTGAGCAAAGCGGTAAGCCGCTCTGTTCTGCGTGCTGCCACTCTGTTCCACGTGCTGTGTGGCCCGAGTGATGTTCGTTCACAGACCACTGAGAAGGCTCCCGCGGAGCTCAACCTGGAGAGCCTGCCCTGTGCTCCTCTATGCACCACGTTTCTTCCTCTGTTACCCTCACAGGAACCAAAGCTGATGGATTCGCACTGTATTTCCTTGGGGAGTGCAACAATGTAAGTATCAACAATTAGGGTTCGTTTGCTTTTTTTGTGCTCTACCTAAGAAAATATCATAAGCTTGTAATAAAAGATACTATGTTAACAACTTGATAACACTGTAATTAAGTACTTAAAACTCATCTTGTACTTGGTTTCTTTTTTTTTAAAATTAATTTTAATGGGGTGACATTGATAAATCAGGGTACATATGTTCAGAGAAAACATCTCTAGGTTATTTTGACATTTGATTATGCTGCATTCCCATCACCCAAAGTCCAATTGTCTTCCGTCACCTTCTAACTGGTTTTCTTTGTGCCCCTCCCCTCCCCCAACCACCTCCCTCTTCTCCCCCCCCACCCCGTAACCCCCACACTCTTGTCCATGTCTCTGAGAGTGGATTTTAATGACAGATACTAAGCTGGGGTTAGAAAGGCTGGCTCCCGGCGCCATCCCTGACACCAAGCATGTGGCCTTGGGCAAGCCGCCTCAACCCTCTGCTGGAGTTCTCCTACGGGAAGCAGTGAGCGGGGACCCTCTGCTCTACATCACCCCCCCCCCCAATCCTAACAGTCAATGACAGGCTAGGTTGAACTTTCAAACAAATCTTCTTTGTCTAGAAATTGGACTGACCAGCTAAGAAAGATGGTGTTTGTCTTTGGGAAACTCCCCAGGGACCATTTTCATAAGACATCCAGAGTTGTTTAGGGAAACTACCATAACAATCCTAAGCTTTCATTGACCAATAAGTTTGATGCCAAGGTAAACAATAGGAATAAATAGCTTTCTTCAAAGATGTTGATTGCCCCTCAGAGATTACTATGACTCAGGTGATTAAAGCAGCTTCCATGGAGTTGCACAAAAAAGAGGGTGTTAAATGTGCTGGGTGAGTGCAGAAGGATCTCAAACCCCGTGAGCACAGGTGTGGGGTGCACAAGGACTGTTTACACGTCTGGGTCCACACTTGTCTTGACTTCTATGCTCAGAAAAGTCACGTGTGGACAGGCTGGGAAACAGCCATGAGAACATAGTCGTCAGGCATTCATCGAAAATCCTCCAATGACATGAAAGTAGAGAGAATTCTTTCTCCTTCAAAGTGAATTCAGCTCTCCGAATGGACAGTGTGATTTCTTTTGAGTCGATCAATTATTTGGTAGATGATTTCAGCTTATCAGACAGAGAACTCAAAGTTGGAAAGTCACCCGGCCTCTGAGATCTTACTAAACCTAATATGAGTTTAAACGACAAGAAACACAATAGCGGAAATCTCTACTGGACCCCACTGTTTGAAAAATGTTTGATTTGGGTCAAATTACATAGTCCCACTGAACTTAATCTTTTCAAGCTTCTGAATGATAAAAGAGATAATAAACGTGAAGGTACTTGGTAAACTAGACATTGCTATTAACATTTGAGAGCTTATTTTCATAATGTTATTGTACTGTATTTCTTTGTGTTGAAGACTTTTTACATGGGACGTGATTAGCTAAAACTAATGTTAAGCAAGTTTTGTTATTTCATACACACTAAGTTATTCTGAAAAAAAAAGGGCAGGTACTAATATTATTTGTTTATTTTAGACTGGGAGAAAGAGAGAACCATATCTTTTTATAAAATATTATAAATTTTGCAGTTTAATGATTAGTTCCCCCAACTTAACGTTAAATACAGAGATAACAGTTAGGCTTCTCCAGGTACCCAGATTTGCACTTACCACTCATTTAATTGGCCATGATTTCAATCATCAGTTGCTCATTGAAATGCATTTCCAATTTAAAAATGAGGATATAGTAGTAACAATTTTCATGCACCAATTATTATCACGCTCTCTGACCATGTCGGTAAGAGAGGGTCCCAGGTGTTTGTGAAGTTAATGGGCCAAAGTGAGAAGTTCAATGGAAACTGACACATGATTTTAAGGAAGAGTCTGTACAAATGGTGCTCTCATGGGTACATTGAGAAAACTCCTCCCAAAACACCTGCTGCCCACCATCAGTGTGATTCCCAACACATCTCTCATCTGTAATGCAATACCAGCCTTTTTAGTGTTTCAATTCACAACAAAGATTTTTTGTTTTGTTTTGTCATTTCAGAGCGTTGCTGTCTAAGACAGTTGCCACTGGCCACATAGTTTAAACTTAAATGAATCGAAGTTAAACAGTTTGCCAAGTCAGCTCCTCTGCGGCCCCAGGCACCCGGCAAGGGCACAGCGACTACATTGCGCTGCGTGGTGCAGAACGCTATCAGTATTCCTGCTGCCGCAGAGGCTGGACTTCACCCTCGTGTATCGATTAGTCATTATCCATTTTCAATCGCCAACCAAGACACAGATATCTCTCTCAAACCCTTTTAAAAATATAGGTAAATTTAATAGTTTTTAGTATGATTCTAAATAATGTTTCTCTCTCTCTCTCTCCCTCTGCCCTACACACACACACACACACACACACACACACACACACACACACACCTGCAGTTGTATCTTTTTATCTTGAATCTTTTCCTCATTTTTTGAGTGCCTTCCTTTGGTGGCACAGGAGCAGAGCGGGTGGTTTTCCATGACCTCATAGGTATTCGCCCTTCAGAGATTTGGTTCTACTAATTTTAATGACATGAAGTAACTGTGGAACACTTTTAATAGGTTTATCATTTTTAAATGTTTGTATCATTTAATTTTTCCATCCAGGACATAACTATGCTCTATATACTCATGTTTCTTCCATAGATCACTGAACCATTTTTTTTTATAAATAAATTTTTATTAATGTTAATGGGGTGACATCAATAAATCAGGGTACATATATTCAAAGAAAACATGTCCAGGTTATCTTGTCATTCAATTATGCTGCATACCCATCACCCAAAGTCAGATTGTCCTCCGTCACCCTCTAGCTAGTTTTCTTTGTGCCCCTCTCCCTCCCCCTTCCCCTCTCCCTCCTTCCCTCCTGCGCCCCCCCCCCCACTCCCGGTAACCACCACACTCTTGTCCATGTCTCTTAGTCTTGTTTTTATGTCCCACCAATGTATGGAATCATGTAGTTCTTGTTTTTTTCTGATTTACTTATTTCACTCTGTATAATTTATCAAGATCCCACCATTTTGTTGTAAATGATCCGATGTCATCATTTCTTATGGCTGAGTAGTATTCCATAGTGTATATGTGCCACATCTTCTTTATCCAGCCTTCTATTGAAGGGCTTTTTGGTTGTTTCCATGTCTTGGCCACTGTGAACAATGCTGCAATGAACATGGGGCTACATGTATCTTTATGTACCAATGTTTCTGAGTTTTTGGGGTATATACCCAGTAGAGGGATTGCTGGGTCATAAGGTAGTTCTATTTTCAGTTATTTGAGGAACCACCATACTTTCTTCCATAATGGTTGTACTATTTACATTCCCACCAACAGTAAATGAGGGTTCTTTTTTCTCCACAGCCTCTCCTACACTTGCTATTACCTGTCTTGTTGATAATAGCTTATCTAACAGGTGTGAGGTGGTATCTCATTGTAGTTTTGATTTGCATTTCTCTAATAACTAATGAAGATGAGCATCTTTTCATATATCTGTTGGCCATTTGTATTTCTTCCTGGGAGAAGTGTCTGACTGAACCATTTTTGTTTATTGTTTTTCACATACTCTCCCCATCAATATTGCAGAATTTATACCTAGGTACTTCATTGAGGCTACTCCTAATTTTGATGTGGTCCTTTTTCCTCATTTTATCTTCTGAGAGCTTTTTGTTAATTCCTAAGAAAATATTTGAATTTTCTGCATCTAGTTTTCATCTGGTTATTTGCTTAACTAATTTATTTAGTCTAATAGATTTTTTTTTTAGTTGATCACTTGGGATATCTAAAATAAAATCTAAGCATAATCATCCAATTATATTTAGTATAATTTGGTAGAGCTAAATATAGTTGGTATATATAAATATAATCTTTGAGTTATAAATGGTTTATTTTTCTTTTTTATTTCAAATACTTATGATTGTGTGTGTGTGTATTTTCATTCACTGGAATATTCTGAGATTTAAAAAATTTATATTTAAAACTCTTATTAGTAGTTTTCTAATGTTTTTACTTAAAAAAAATCATGTTGAGAAGATTTAATACAAATTTTAAGTGCCTTAAAATAAAACCCTGCTGGTCACACATGAGGCACTTTAAAAATAGTTAAAGGGTCTTGGAAGTAAACTATTTTTATAAGTGTTTTTGATTACCAAAGAGAATTTTATTTAGGAGAAGAAAATCCTTACCCAAAAACATAAAGCAAGTCTATAGCTCATAGGAAATGCAGACAGTTTTAGTTATTTGGTCAAAAGGTCCAAAGTAAGCAGGCAAGGTCTTCAGTGCCATTTAAAAAAATAATAATTCTTATTGCTGGGTGCTCCTTTTCTTCCTTCTCATTGGGTGACAAAACAGAAGAGGGTTGAGATGTAGACCAGCACCCACCCCTCGGCTGCAGCCTGCCGGTCTGTGGAGCACAGGTGAGCCCGGCTGGGGACCAGCTGCTAAGTCTCTCAGCCGTCTCCTAAGTTACAGCATCCAGGCGGCTGCTGGCCACTGGGGATGCCTCTCCCCATCACCGGAGGAGAGCGTCTCCCTATCATTGTGGTCCTCTTCAGCCTGCTTCAGTGAGAGCTCAGGCAGGTGCACAGTCAACCATGGACTGCACCAGGGTCATCAGCATCCTCAGTGTCTACGTCTCTGCCATGAGCAGAGGGGCACAGTGCTGGCGGCTGCACCTGCCTGTGGTGTGGGTGGGTGGGCATCGAGGGTTGGCTGAGGGAGTGTGGTCCATCTCTCCCCTGCCCCCATTCATACTATCCGTGTTGACAGGAGCTTCCCCGTGTGGATACATCTGACACAGCTAACATCACGCAGAAACACCCAGTGTGTTGTCATGATCAGTTTCACTTGAAGCCCCAGCTCTGAGAGTTGCTGAGGGAAAGGGCTTCAGTGTCGTGTCTTCTCTACCGAATATGAGCATGACCCCCAGAAATCCTCCACCCTCTTTGTTATGGGCAAACAAGTCTAAAGATCAGATTGGATTTTAGTGCTACAGAGAGTAGACTGGAAAGCAGCGACCAACATTTGGATCTAAGCAAGAGCGGCACGCTCGCTCCTGGCTTTGGTTTCCTTTGATGCTCCCCAAAGTCATGGCTGTTGCTCCATCTGATGTAGGGCTACCGAAGACCATTCCTTGAGCTTAGAGGGAAACCCATCTTCTGTGGGTTCATCACATTTACACCAATCCTGTTTAATACCGCATTTCTAAAATTGTACTTTCCATAGAGCAATTGTGAGTCAAAGACAAGTAGAAGGAAAGTAAGTGAATCAGTGCTGAAATAATAGTAAACAACACACCTCAAATAGAGGCTCACTGGGAGAGACGTTGGCAAAGACAGCAGACTTTTCAGGTGTGTGTTTTCTGAGTAAATGGGACTTGTGGTGACCCTTCCTTTCTTAACGGCCTTTCAGCGCTTTGGACAGCTATCAGAAGACGATGTCTGATCTAGTTAGACATCGTGGGTCTGTGTTCCTGGCAGGGCCGTGGGTTGAGGTGTTGTGCACTTGCCCGAGATGTCAGCGTCTGTCTTCTCACACCCCTAGTGTGGTACCCAGAGGGGGCTCAAGAGCGAGGGTGGAGCGGTCTGCACAGGATGGTCTTCCTTGGGGGGTCACACAGCGCATTGTCACAGGGGCTGCTCTCTGAACTTGAATGGCAGCTTCCTGTGGTTCTGTGATTTAGTTTTTATATATTTCCACTTTGGGGACTTAGAAGGCTTGCACTGCCCTTCTGATGTAGGGCCTCCTGGATTCAGGCCACTGGACATCGCTCATTTCTCAGAGTCACATCCATAGCTAATCATACGGGGTGAGCAGTGTTCTCTCATGCCCCATAGCTACCCTTCTGGGGGCACTGCCTCTGTGCCAGGCACTGCTGACTGCCCTGCCTGGGCCATGCCCACTCCTCACAGCACCCTGGGTGGTTGGTGCTGCCACTCAAGGCTGCTGTGTCACGGAGGTGGGGTGAGTGGCCGCATTGGACAGCTTAGTGGCACATCCGCATGCTGCCATTTCCTCTCTGTGTGCCTTTGGATAAGCCATGCCATCTGTCTAAGCCTCAGTCTTCTCAACTGGACAATGGGGTCACCTGCTGTCCACTTCTTAGGCTGCTGTCAGGGTGGTCGCAGCTAACACATTGCCTGACACGTGGAAAGAGCCCATTAAATCGTCATTATGTTCATTGTGTAAATGAGCGAGGTGCAATGGCAGTGTGCCCCTGGAGCTGGCACGCCTACCCTCCACAGAGAGTCAGGCTTTGTGACTTTGGTTTTAAATACGGAACTTACGTATCCCCGGGGGCGACGTCCTTCATCCGTATCTTCAGAGTGAGCATCATTTGTGGCACCTGCTGGCCTGGCACAGGCTCGCGTGCTCACACTCACTTCCACACACTCACACACATCCACTCTTAACCACTCACTGTCTCACCGTCTTACACACACATACACCCCCTCAGGCACACTCTCACACGCTCACACTCTCCCTGTCACAACCGTTCGTGCTGTTCTCCCCTCCCGGGAATGTCTGCTCAGTGACTGGTTCTGGTCTCCAGTTGTGCCTCAGAGAGGGGCCCCTTGCACGGTATGAGTGTGAGTGGGAATTTATTTTCTAAACAAGTGAGAAAATAGAAGAAAAAAAAAAGCCAAGTACCTATGTCTGCTCTAGTTAAAACAAACAAACAAACAAACAAACAAACAAAAACCGGGAGTGGAGAGGGGGAGGTGGGACCGTGGGGACAATTGGCAGAATGGGTTGGGAGTGGGGAAGGGGCGGTGGGAAGGAGGAGAGCTGACGTCAACACCGTTGCCACGCCCACCTCCCACGTGTCCTGCAGTGCTCAGGCACGGCAGTGGGCGTGGGCGCACGTCCTCGGACAGGAGCTGCACCGCAGGCGGGTGTGGGAAGTCTCAGCACCCTGCTCTGCTCTGGTCAGGTCCGAAGGCTACGTTATGACCCGAGAGCACGTCTGTGAACACCTGTCCCCTAGCTGCTCCGAGTCACACGACTTCCAGTGGCATGGCAGTTCTCCTGGTGTTCGTCGTTGTGTTTCTGTGAGACACTGGATTAAAATCCTATTTGCTTTTGGCTTCTGAAATCTTGATTGGCGATCATGAGGAGTTTGCCTGAGAGGTCCCCGGGAGGCAGGGGTAGGAGTGGGGCGTGGAGGGCGCCCCGCCTTCCTAGGGTTTCTCTTCAACTCTGACAGCATCTTCTTCCTGCAAAATTCGGTCATGCTCTGTAAGCTCCCCCTGTTGAAGCAGTTATTTGAGGTAAAACCTGCAAAATTCTGTAAAGAGAGGCTCTAACTTCAGGCTGATCTCTGTTTATGGGCATCCTTGAGACCCATGATATCAGAAAAAAGAATGTGGATGTGTTAAAATCTGTCCAAAATCGAACACTTCAGTGGTACCATTGTTTTAATTAGGTTTACAGCTTTCAATGAATCTCCTTCCCTTAAAGGTATTTTGACACTGCCTCAAAGGGAAAAGAATCAGATACTGACCATAGAGTTAGCTTAAAGCTACAACTGGCTTAAAGAGTTATAGTAGAAAAAAAGAAATGGTGACATTTATGTGACCAAAAAGCAAGAGTTTCTCTCATGGTCAGAAGTTTTTCGACTCCTGACCAAGTGCCCTGCCACTGGCATGATTTGCTTTTTATAGTTATTATTTCACTTTTGTTTCCTCTCTTCATCTTATACCGAAAACAGGAGAAGTTCTGCCTCTCTCTGTTTCGTGGTCAAGCAAGTAATGAGGCTGTGATGTGATGTGCACATCTCAGGGGGCAAATGCAACAGGTGAAGATGAACTAAAAAGTAACCCACGCTGAGCTGAGACCCCCTAACAAGGCTGGCCTCTCCCCCTTCAGGGCACGGGTCCTCAACAGTAGCTGTGTGTTCGCTTCATGTGGAGAACTAAGCTCGTTACTGGTGCCCGGCTCTCACCCTCCAGGGGTTCTGCTTTCATTGGTCTGGCTGTGACCTTGGTGTCAGGGGTTTGACATGTTTTTCAGGTAATCAAATGGGCAGCCAGGGATCAGTGTTAAGAACCTAAGTGAACTATACCACCTAAACACAGTTCTCTTTTATTATTATTATTACTGAGTGATTTTAGAGAGACAGAGAGGGAGAGAAGCATTCATTTGTTGTTCCACTTAGTTGTGCATGTATAGGTTGTTTCCCATATATGCCCTGACTGAGGATCGAACCCTCCACCTTGGTGTTTCAGGATGACACTCTGACTGAGCTAACCAGCCAGGGCCCACACTTCTTCTTTCCCCCCACTTTATTGAGGAATAATCAACAAAGGTAATTAGACGTATGCACTTCTGACAATGAAGGCAAACGTCCAAACTGTCTTCTGTCATCCAGGTCCTGAGTTTACCTCATCTCTAGGACTGCAGGGTTCTGTCCTCACAGGAAACCCTGCTATGGCTCTGAGGGCCAGTCCTTGGCCAGGTCAGCCATGGAGTTGGGAGCTTGAACATGAAAAATGTAAAACTGGGAGAAAATCCTCCCAGATCAGAAGACAGGCAGTCCCGGCTCGAACACCAGCAGGGTGCTTTCTCTGGGGCCCCTCTTCTTGGCTTACAGATGGCTGTCTATTCCCTGTGTCCTCACATGAGAGTCCCCCTGTGCTTGTCTGTGTTTTGTAATCTCTTTTTATATGGACACCAGTCGTATTGGATTAGGGCCCATCCGAATGACGTCCTTTGACCTTAATTATCTCTTTAAAAAGGAGTCCTATAATGTACCTTCCATGTAGTCTGCGGTATTAGAGTTCCAGGCTTCCACTTACAAGTTGGTGTTGTTGTTGTTTGGAGGGGGGCACAATTCAGCTCGTACCAGCTAGCCCAAAAGGGTGCTTGCCCTGGCTACACGACACATTTGTCATAGCTCCCCGGTAGCTACAACTGCGGGCAAAGTCAGAAACTGAATGCATGAGCTTTTCTGAACCATCTTCTCCTGTTCATGCTGTCAATCAAATTAACAGTCAAAGAAGCAGGCATGGGGGGGGGGGCATGTGGCTACACCAGAGAGCGGAATAATTGGGGGGGGCACTGAAAACCCACCTTCCACCCCAAGGACATGCAAAGGGCCAGACTGCCTCTTCTTGGGACCTGAGGAGCAGAAGCCCCAGCCCTGTAGTCCTCCCCAGGTAGTTGGGTGGTAGTAGGGGCCCGTTTCCTCTATGGCTGGTGTTTTAAGGCAGCTCAGCCCCCTAAGCCCCAAACACCTGACCCCCTAATCGATCCCAATGACCAGGGAAGGTCTCCCACCCCCCACCCCACCCCCGGCCACGAGATACCCGGAGACGTTGTTCTTTCTTCTCTTTAACAGCAAAGTGTTCTTACATTCAGTCGCTGGGCCTTTGGGATCTTAATTTGTTGTTGCTCTTCCTCACACTGGAGTCTCAAACACTCCTTCGTGCTTTTGGATTTTTTAAAATTATTCTTTTCATTCCCTAGACTTGAAGGCCACACATATGTCCACTTCGATTCCTGTGGGGGCAGGTGCGGGTCGGCTCAGTTCCAAAATTCCCGGACAAAACGTCTCTGACCTTTCCCCCCGTCTATGGTCGTCCTTTTGCGGGTGGCTACGCCGCCTTTGCCCTGCGGTGAACCTTCGTTCGGGTCTACTCTGTGTCGCACCATGTTCTAGCCGTTCCTATCCACGTCAGCCGCGTCCTCTAACAAACCAGTGCTTCCGCACATCCATAGTATTTCAAGGTCTGTTCTTTAACTTGACATTTTTGAAAACTGAACTCAGTCTCAAGACCAAAAACAAATTTAAATAAATGGTTTTTCTGAGCTCCCTGAGAACATGGACCATCTACCCATTCACTTCGGACTGTGTAGATTTATTGTAGAGCTCAACATTCAATATCGGGCGAGTTGATTTGAGTCAGAACTAATTTAATTCAACAAAGCATTTTTCGTCAAAGCTGAGGAAACCCTGCGACTTGTCGCCGTTTGAGATGAGCAAGTCCTGAGAACAACATGATGATGAACGCCTGCCGCGATGAAGATACTGCACCCTTCAAGGTTCGTGAGCACGCTGCTTTAGGAAGATGTCGACACAGCACACTAGTTCACTATCTTCCATTAAGCATATCTCCAAATCGCATATACTTTTTAAAAAATGAACAGTGGTGTAGATATTAGTTAGACATTGAAATTCAAAACACACCGTCCTTTGGACGAGAGCATATGGCTTGCAGGCCGTGGTGGGGAGGATTGCCTCTCATAAAAGTGTGGGTTTGAGTCAGCTACTGAGAGCAAGCTGGATTGTCCATGTGTGGAGGTCTCATAGTTCGTTCGTTATGTCCACCTGGTGAGTGGTCTTGCCCCGGAAAAACAAAATGCAAAACATCAACTAAAGAAACCTGTCTCTTCCCTGTCTTCCCGCTTGCTCTGGTGCCACAGTCACTGGGCTCATCTCTGCAAATCTGGAGGGTGAAAGCTACTGGGGTTGATGAGAAGGGACGGTGTTTGGACAAGTATCCAAGGGAGGGAAGAAGGTTCTAAAAGGGGAAGCCACAAGGAGGCATTTGCTACAATGTCTCCTTTGCACAGGCAGCAGGCATTTAAGAAAACAATGCCTATTTATTAGCTGAATAGCAAGCCCCCCCTCCCCCCATCGCTTTGGTAACTATGTAATTGGGAATAAACAAGCTATATCCCACTGATTTCTTGATGGTGGTCTCACTGGCCATAGAAGAAAGCTGAAAAAAGAAGGTACTAAAACATAAACTTGTAAAGGGATTCCTGCAAAATGTTAAATCCAGTTTGTTGTTCTAATTGCCATGATCATCAGTTGGGGTGATCCCTGTTACGTATTCTGCAACCAATCAAAAGTCTAGAATCAATCCTGCACTCTGACCTCTGGCCAAGTTCTCAGTACAGTTAAAAGGCCTGGGTCCCTCTGGCTGACGCCCATCCAGGGTTAACACCCGAGCAAGAAGAATGGCCTCTTCTCCTCACTCCCACCAGGCTGGGGCTTGTGGTTCTGATTCTCCCTCCCTCAAGGTGTGACAGTGGGAATACACGGCCATTTGTTATAGGTTACCCGCTAGCTTCCATTTCTGCACCAAGCAAGGAGGAGGGACCGGACTCCGACTTTCACATGGGCCAGTTCCAGAAGACGAGTGGCCTTCAATCTGTTTCTGAACACTCTGTGCTGGCTACCCCCACCCTCACCCCTTTGAGCAAAAATCTCGCAACCCTCTCCTTTTGATTCCTTTGTTCCTGTATTGCTTGTTCCCCTTGTTTCTCCCTCTTTATAAAATCCTCTTCCTGCACCAAAAGGGAGAGATGGGTTTTTGAGGGCAGAGGTCCCCCCATCCTCTCAGGCAGCCAGTTCTTGAATAAACCCCTTTCCTTCTCACCAGCACCTATGTCGTTTACTTGGTGTGCATGGCAACAGGCCGCTGGACCCTAGGTCATTTTTCTGGTTTCAAATAGACAGGGAAGTTTGGGTTTCTTTGTGGGCAGAGCTCCACATCGGAACCCCCCTTTGTTTCTGAGGATAAGCAAACCACCAGAAACTGAAAACCTCCCCATTAGGCACGTGAGCTGGCTTGGCTTGGCATCCAGTTAGGATGCTGGTCTCAGTCTCGGTTGTCCAGTTGTGAATCTTTTCCTGCTTAGCAGGTGTTCCCTCTGGCTTTTCATTCATATTTCTTGTCAAGTTGTATACGTTCTGCTGTGAGCTGTTTGGTGAAGCTAGACCCGAGGTGTGGAGTGTGTCTCTCTGGAGCTACGTGCTGTTCGCAGTGGGGTCCCGTGACACAAATACTTTCCTGAGTAGAGTGGCAGCCATTTATCAGATCAGCTGCAGCGACATCATCACAGGCCCATGTGTTTTATGCATGTTCATGAAACATCTGTCTCAAAGAGCACACGGTAGAATATGGTCCATACACTGCTGCCCGGGGTGAGGGGCAGGGAGCTTTTACCAAATTATCTTATTTCATTTGTTAATTTGTAAGCTCTGACACTGACTGCCACATGGGGTGGGGGGAGGTGTAATTAGATCATCAGCTAGAACAACAATCGGAAACCCCAAGCAGCCCTTTAGAGTTTACCACGAAATTCATAGGTAGGGGCAGCGTTGGTCTGGGGTCTCCCTGACACAGGAAGGTAGGTGTTCGTGGGTCATGTGGGCGACATTTTCTCATGAGAACTGGACTGTAATGGCCCATATAAAGAGCCCAAATTACTCTTTTCTTTCTTCCTTCCTTCCTTCCTTCCTTCCTTCCTTCCTTCCTTCCTTCCTTCCTTCCTTCCTTCTTTCCTTTCTTTTTTTCTTTCACCCTGTCTCCCCACC
Source organism: Saccopteryx leptura (assembly GCF_036850995.1). Taxonomy (NCBI): domain Eukaryota; kingdom Metazoa; phylum Chordata; class Mammalia; order Chiroptera; family Emballonuridae; genus Saccopteryx; species Saccopteryx leptura. Next base: position 147,308,869 of record NC_089507.1, on the reverse strand, counting down.
CCTTCCCTTTGGACAGCTGTCAGACCATTCCATGGACACACGGACACAAAGACTTGTCTTTCTTTACTTCTAGAAAGCTGGAGAATTACAGCACCCTCTGTAAAAATGTGTCTGGCACTAAAATCTAACACATGGGGAAATAGTCCACACACAGCCTGGCAGGGAGAAGGCGGTGAATAAATGCTAATGGGTCTGAGCTTTAAAGATGTACACAAGGAGCAGAGGGCAACACACTGGGGCAAGGGCACCGGCTCTCTTGTGAGTTACACTGAGGAGGACAAACAGCCACGACTGAGTGGTCTGAAGTCCGGAAAGGACCAGGACAGTAGGACACTCTAGATTATTGATACATTCTCATGCAAGCACAAGAAATAAGACTTTCCGTCTCATCCTCTAACAACTCTATTGAGAAACAAAGGTTCCTGGGAGCTTTTCCGAGGACATGCAGTTTGTTAGGCAGGCTGGACAGAACCTTACCAGGCGTCCCCAAACTACAGCCCATGGTGGGCTGCATGCGGCCCCCTGAGGCCATTTATCCGGCCCCCCACCACACTTTCGGAAGGGCCACCTCTTTCATTGGTGGTCAGTGAGAGGAGCACTGTATGTGGTGGCCCTCCAATGGTCTGAGGGACAGTGAAATGGTAAAAAGTTTGGGGACCCCTGCAACCATCTTCCCTCCAAACCGAGGCTCTTTCCATCACACTTACTCCTCATAACCCTAAACTCTGGAGTTCCGGTTTGGGCCTCATGGGCGGGTTCACTCCATCCTGTCTGTCCTGCTAAGTGGCGCTTAGCAGTGCTCCCAATCAGTGCTCTGAGCTTCCACCTTAAGAGGCTAGAAATAAAAGAGCAAACTAAACACTGAGCATGCAGAAGGAAGAGAATAATAAAAAACAGAAGTCAATGAAGTTAAAACAGGAAACTGATAGAGGAAACTCATGATACCAATAAATTAATAATCCAGTACCAAGAATGAGTAAGAAAAAGGAAAGACACCAATTTGTCAATGTCAGGAATGAGAGAGATGTTATCACACACTCCACAGACATCAAATGGAAAATAAGAAAATTGCATGAGCAATTTTTGGAGTCTTAAGAAAATTAGCACTTAACCTTGATTTATATATCTAGAAGGACAAATGTTACCATAAACAATCAAGAGAATATTACTGTGAGGATTAAGTTAACATAGATAGATAGATAGATAGATAGATAGATAGATAGATAGATAGATAGATAGACAGACAGATAGATGATAGATAGACGATAGATGGATAGATAGATAGATAGATAGATAGATAGATAGATAGATAGATAGATAGATGAATAGATGCAGACAGGGCTTAACAAAATTCATATGAAGGGGGGGTGTCGCAGAAATATTCCCACATTTGGCAGCTGCCACATGTGTGACGCTGACCATTCCGGGGTCATCACAGGAGGCCAGGGAGATCCTCAGACTTGGGAGATGAGAAAAATAAATTATGCATGACTTCTTCATAAAAATGGGGTCTGAAATGAGGCTTAGCAGACATGACTATACAGATAACAGCTGGAAGAGAAGAGTGAAGAGAAGAGGCCAGACAGACAGAAAGGTGCGGAGTCAGCCGCACACACGGGTGAAGTGAAATAGTAGAAACGCAGAGGGCTCATGCCCTGAGCAGGGAGTTCAAGTGCAACGGACTTCGCCTGGGGACATTTCCACATGACCTGAGCCCCTACAGGAGGAATCTGGACTTGACCTGACAGTACAACCAGTGGTTTTCACCCGGGGTGCTGGAAGAGTTTGCAAAACACGCAATACCCGACTGGTCAGGGGCACTGACCTTGTTTCTCTTAGACTGTCAAGTAGAAAAACAACAGCCAGCACAACAGTAGCTGCCCAATGTGAATGAAAAAAACTATACCCATTTTTTTTGTCAGATTGGCAAAAAGTACTTTTTGATGTGCTGCAGAATTTTAGTAATCAGTGTATATGTGCCATGAAATGAAAAAGGTAGGAAATTGCTGGTTTAGACAATGGGAGAACAGTGACACTTTGAAAGTTAACACTGTTGTTTAAAATTTATTTTTAAAAACAAAAAGTCAGAAAGATTGAAGAATTGGGGTGTGTGTGGGGCGTGGGAGGGAGATAGAAGACCTTGTGGAAGGCTATGAAAATGGTCAGAATACAAAATGCCAGTTTTATAGATGGGAGGGGAGGTTAGAGCACATTTTTATCTTGGCATTTATGTTGCAATGTTACCCTGGTCAGAACACTGAGTTCTCTGAACCCAATGTCTCCATATGCAAAGAGTGTGACATCACCCAGCTCCGGTAGTGACAGAAAAGGTACCACATAATCATTACCCTTAGAGCACCATCATATTAGACTAGCTATTCTGAGAGAGTCATTTTCCATGCCACACGGTTACACAGGTAATGTCTTACATGCTCAGGCTGTGATGAGAGCAGATGTGTTGCCTTTGAACGTTTGATACCCTGACTGGTTTATTTTATACTTTCTGTCTGGTGTCTGGGGCTGAGGTGGACACATCACGGCGAACTTTAGACTTCCTTCCTTAACCCCAGAACTAACATTCAACGATTGGCCATCTTACTTGACTGTCCTCCCTGCCATCATTTAAGCCCTAAATTTCCATTCCCAGTGCGCTGACGACATCATCACACAGGCTGGAAGGGGGCCCTCAGCCCCACAACCCGAGGACGCCAGGGGAGCAGGTTTGCAGAGAGCACGGCTTCCCCGCTCACCTGGAATCGGCGAGCCCTGCGTTTGGCATGCGTGTCGAGGCACCCGGTTTCAAGATCACATCCCTGTTTGCGTCTTCCTCCACATTTCACAGACATCCTTCATTTTTTTTTTGTTGGTGTGTAAATACCTGCAGGTTTCCACACCTGTTTCCCGTTCAGGGGAATGCGAATCCAGCAAAAATAATCAGTTTCTTTACTGGCAGGTGGATGTTTAGTCAAGTTTCATGGTAATTAAAACCATATTCTAAATATTTAAGTAAGCAACGTACAATATGAGAATAGTTTATATTCAATCATTTGGTGCTCATGTTTCGAAAATATCAACTGTTTCTTTCAAGCCTTTTGTTTGATTAGGGAAGTTGTGAGCCTTCAGAGCCCTGACTTAGAAAATAGTTTCTAGTTAGAGCTGTGCATAAGGAATCCGAATTGTCAGCAGACTAAAATCTTTTTTAAGTTTTGATTTAAAAAAACAAAATGACAAATTTATAAGATACTGGTTTCCTACTAGAATTACAAAAATCATATCTAAAAATATAAATATTAAGATAATGTCAATGACTTTTAATGGATGAGTAGTATGATTTTTAAAAACGTGTATAAATGAGCATGAACAGGAGGTGGCACAGTGGACAGAGCGTCGGACTAGGATGTAGAGAACCCAGGTTCAAAAACCCGAAGTCGCTGGCTTAAGTGCGGGCTCACCAGCTTGAGTGTGGGGGTGCTGGCTGGAGTGTGAAATCATAGATATGACACCATGGTCGCTGGCTTGAGCCCAAAGGTTGCTGGTTTGAACCCAAGGTCACTGGCTTAGGCCCAAGGTCGCTGGCTTGAGCAAGGTGTCACTTGGCCTGCTGTAGCCCCCCAGTCAAGGCACATATGAGAATGCAATCAATGAACAACTAAGGAGCTGCAATAAAGAATTAATGCTTCTCATCTCTCTCCCTTCCTGTCTGCCTGTCTCTATCTGTCCCTCTCTCTGTCTCTCTCTCTGTCTCTGTCACAAAAATAAATAAATTTAAAAATGTGTATAAATCAAATAATTCACTGTTCTGCACTGTTATGTTAATCTAAGCAAAATACAGTGTGTCCATAAAGTCATGGTGCACTTTTGACTGGTCACAGGAAAGCAACAAAAGAAGATAGAAATGTGAAATCTGCACCAAATAAAAGGAAAACCTTCCCAGTTTCTGTAAGATGATATGGCAGCATGTACCCATGTACAGATGATGACGAAACACCATGTATATAGCGGAGCAGCCCGTGGCCATGCCAGTCGAGATGTGTAGGGTACAGAGGAAAGTTCAGTGTTTTCTGTGGCTTGCTAAATTTGAATCCGTGACCAAAGTGCAACGTGAATATCAGCGCGTTTATAACAAAGCACCACCACATAGGAATCACATTACTTGGTGGGATAAGCAGTTGAAAGAAACCGGCAGTTTGGTGGAGAAACCCATTCTGGTAGGCCATCAGTCAGTGACGAGTCTGTAGAGGCTATACGGGATAGCTACCTAAGGAGCCCTAAAAAATCTGTGCGTGAGCCCACATCAAACTGCACTGAATAGGTATGAAACTGGGAGAGTTTTCCTTTTATTTGGTGCAGATTTCACATTTCTATCGTCTTTTGTTGCTTTCCTGTTACCGGTCAAAGTGCATCGTGACTTTACAGACACATTGTGTGTGTGTGTGTATGTGTATGTGTGTATATATATATAATATATATATAATATATATATTATATATTATATATATATATATATATAATATATATATTGTAGTTTACGTGGCCGTTTTGTTTCAGAGCAAATAAAGAGATAAAAGCAAGGGGAACAAAGAGTTGAAATAAAACGTGGAGTGGCTGCCCTCACAGGGAAAAAATGCATGTGTCCCCCATGTGCCATCCTGTGATGTCGTCACGTGGCGTTTGCACAAGCTCCAGTGGAGATATGAAGAACCCTCCTCTTTTGGTCCAGGGTGACGGGCAAATGGCAGGCTTTCAGGGATCTGGGACCTTTTCTTCCCCTTTCTCCTCTAGGATGGAAGACCACATGTCTTTACCAGGAGCTCACCTTCAGCCCACCAGAGCTCAAAATAACATCTCCCTGTTTCTATCCCCCTTAACAATGCACACCGCGTGCCAGTTCAAACTGTCTTCTCTCTTCCTCTCTCTATTGATATTTCCCCAAACACAGCATTTCTTCTAAATTATTTTTACCGATCAGCCTCCTTTCTATATGATGTGAGGACAGAGACTCTTCCAGAATAGGGTGTGAGGCACTTCTCACGTCCAGACTCCCAGAGCGGTTATGGACAGACGGGTCTCACCGATCTTGACATCTGGGTGAATTAGCCAGGCCAGGAGCAAAGAAAAGGAAGAAACAGGTGTGAAATCACCTTCCTGCCTCCTGGGGTGAAGATAGTATACACTGAAGGCCATCACCTGCGCTATTGTTCTGGAGGAAAAAATAGCTCCTAAGAGCAAACACTCATGAGCCTTGATAGAGACAGGGGACTCCTGTGTAATTTTAGTATATAAATGGGTCTCTCTCTCACTCTCTTTTTCTTTTTATGATGGCTTACATTAACTCTTTGAGGAAATGGCTTTAAAACTCAGTTTAAATGTGTCACTGCCGCTTACTTTAAATAGCGATGGGAGAGAGGGCAGAGGAAGGCTTCTATTCTGGGTTGGCTGCAGGGCACCCGACACCGCTGCCTGTCCTGATGTTTTTGTGTGTGTGAGCACGAGGTCCTTGGCTTGTGTCTGTGCCCACTGACCTGCCGGCGGCTCTGGTGTCACCTCTGTCCACCCAAAACCAGCTCCTTCCTCGTAGAGGGCCAGTGATGACAATATAGTGGATAGCTGGGCCCCCTCCTCAGCACGTAACTCAAAATAGAAATCTTCACAGTATTAGGGAAACTGAGGAACCGTAATCTCTACTTCTATCAATCTTAATTAATTTACATTTGGGGACCGGAGCCCGGAAACAGGCTCAGATAATTTCCCCTGTGTTTATGGCCTACGGGGCTCAGAGGAGTCCCGGCGTGACCCACGGCACCTGTCCTGTCTTTCAGGAGTCCAACGGCACTCTCTGCCAAAACAGATACTCATTTCTGTTTGTATTCGTGCTGCGGAGCCAGGAGAGAAAATTGAATAAAGACACACGGGGCCGTTTCCAGACTCGGTCATTTCCCCTGAGTTGCTCGCAAGTGACAGTGACTTTCTTCTCGTTAAGCATGGGGCTGGCCATCTGGGCCATCGGTGCAAGTGCGGCTGCACAGATCTGTCCCTCGCGTGTGGCCCCCTTCATGTGTGCGGGGGCTGGACACGACGACTGTCTGTGCCGCTTTGGGAGCCGGCCGCACTGTGGCTGCTCCCGACCAGCTGCTATGGCAGGGGTGGCGGTCACATGACTGTCCTGGTGTCTCCATCCACTTGACTCAAGGTCATCTGGGGTTTGTGAGGTGGGGAAAGATTAGCATTTTCTTTTTGTGTTTTTTTTTTTCTAGTGCTCCTTTTCTCTGGTAAAAAATAAATAAATTATATTTTATGGAAATTATTTCAGAGAAAGGATTATGATAATAATGATGATATAAGACCAATAATAGGGTTATTAATAGGGTTATTATGGAAGATCTTTTGGAAAAGCCTCAACAAGCAGAACCCAGAGCAGATAGGGCTGGGAGGGGACGCCTGGCCTATGGGAGCAGCCCGGCTAGGCCCAGACTCAGTGCAGCAGCGGCGGGCAGACGGGGACTGCTGGGCCAGGAGTCTGGGCGGGGCTGGCCCAACGCGAGCACTGTCAGCTCCGGCTCTGGGTCAGCAGGTGCGCTCGTGACCACCCTCCTGATGCAGGGATAATGGTCCTTACCTTTTTGGGGTTGACGGGGGGAAAAAAAGGAATCAAATAAAGGAATCACATTATGCAGGGTGCTGCGTGTCTCGTCTGAATAAGAATTTAAATGGAAATTGAAAATATTAGATAGCATGATTTCTGATACCTGACTTATGTGACTTTTCCTTGAACATATCACTGTGGCAGTGAATATTTGGATCGATGCTGAGGCATTGCTACTTTGTGGATTATGATGAGTTTAAGATATAGTTAGATGCGAAGGGGTTAAGTGAATCTGAACCTTATTGAAATTGGTTCTTCTCCGAGGCCTATGAGATGGGCATATATAGTGATAATAGCATTTAGAACCACGCAGAAATGCCCTTGAGTTACTGGCATAGTACCCTCAAGTTAGTCACCTGTCTCTCTCAGCCAAGTGCTGCTTATAACAATATCTGCACGAGGAAGTTAGCACATGTTTGTTGCGTAATTTATTTAGCGTAGAGCCTGGTACATAGTAGGCACTTACTACATGCTGGTTGCAGTATATATGCATACACTAAAATAATATATACAAATATAGAGTGTGTGTATGTGTGTGTACACACAAGTGTGTGCTACTCTGTCCTATTGTATTCAGTTTTTCTTCCTACAACTCTCTGTCCTGCGGACAGTCCGTGACACCCCCTCCCCCTGGTGTGACAACCTTTCTGATGGTTGACTTCTCTAATGAAGTACAAAACTGTCCACGTCCTCTTGACTATATGCTGTGTTGCCTCAGCATGTAGTTGTACTTTGTGTCCTTCTCCATCTCCTCTGTTACTTTGGACGTGCGCCTGAAATGTCTTCAGCCTGAGACTCGGTCCCCTTTCCATCACACCATCTTTGAGAGCAGAGGTAGATGGTGGGATGCCTGAGACACCAGACTGTGTTTGGAGGACACAGAGCTAAATAAAGATGCATTGTTTCCTAATAACATATGTTAGCCTATATTTTCACTGGAGGAGACTCCCTCATAAGAGTGTAAACCTGAATCTGTCTCTTTGCACAAATATTTTTCTCCACGGCGTAGGCACGCAGCTCAGATATTACGTCACGGACTAGAATAGCGTGTTTGCATCTGTTCAACACACTTAAGAAAACAAGAACCCAGGCCCTGAACCCTTCGCACCTCTTCCCAGAAGAAAGGAGTTTCTTATGAAGCCAGGAACAGTGCTGACAAATGGGATCATAGACCGGAAGAGGCCATGAACTTCACGGGGGTTCTTGGGACTCTTCCTGCAGATACATTTGTCCCTTGTTCCTCCCTAACTTTTCTTGAAGCCCAGGGGGCTGACCACTGTGGGCTGCCTTTCTCAGGCTCCTGGAGCAGCTGCAGTTCAGCTCCGTCTGGTCAGTGGGTAGCCCTCGTGGGAAACCAGGAGGCGGGAGGCAGGGACATGCCAGGCTCTCTTTTTCTCTTTTTTCCCCAAGGTGGTGGCCCCATGGTGGTGCGTCTTCTAACTTAGAGGCACACCACAACTGAGGTTGTCCCTGGTGACCTTGGCCTCGAGCTCCTGCAATGTTCCCTCCTTCTTTGAGTTTTCCTGCCTCCCCTGGGGGCGCTTCCTGCTCTCTGTCAATCGCTCCACAACAGTGACCACATCCGGTCAGTGAAATCAATGTCCTGCATCCATCACCTCTGTTTGAGATGCTTCAAGTGCACCATGGGAAGCCACGTTCCTTTCCTCTGTTGGAAGACGCAGGTGACCTGCAGACTGAGGAGTGTGACTCTGTGTGACATCTTGAAAGTGAAGGGTAGAAAGACGGCAGTGTCCCCCTGAACTGGGGTACAGGAGATGAGGACTTGTCTCACCTTTGCCTGGGTCGGGTGGGTCGGTCTCGGTGCTGACAGTCCTGTTTGGTCATCAGTCTGAGAGACAGCAGCAGAAGCGACGAATAAGTTGTTATTTCCCAGGGAAAATCCCAAAATCCTGGTTCAGTTTGAAACAACGCACGCAGCCAGAGAAACACTGAATGTCACCTATGATTAGCCAGAACACGAATTCTGGGAAACTGTGAAAACAGGGTGTCGGTATAAGCAATTTCTACTTTTAGAAGCAGAATTAGTATGGTGTTCGTCTACTTAAATGAGTTTTTCTTTCTTTCTTTTTTTTAAGTGAGAGGAAGGGAGAGAGAGAGAGAGAGAGAGAGAGAGAAAGAGAGGTGCTCGTATGTGCCCCGACCGGGATCCACCCTGCAACTCCGTGGTCTGGGACTGATGCTCGAATCAACCAAGTTATTCTTAGCACCTACTGAGCCCCTGGCTGAGAGAGGGGAAGAGGGAGAGAAGGGGGAGAAGTAGGGGGGAGAGAGGCAGATGGTCACTTCTCCTGTGTGCCCTGACCAGCAATCAAACCGGGGATGTCCATACCATTGAGCAAGCTGACCAGAGCCTTGACTATATTTTAAACTTTTAGAAAAGAAAATATGATTTTCAAATGACCTATGAGGTAGATTGGCAAAACATAAAGCTGATGAAATTGGTCTTTTCCTTTTACAAATGTATTTGATGCATTTGAGTTTGTAATAGTTTAGTGTTCCATCAAGCAATCATCCAAGGAAGCTGTCTGTGGCACGCTCCTGGGAAATCAGGGCACTGCCGATGGCTCCGTCTGGTCTCAAGCCCCTGAGTTATGTGGGCTTTTCATTGTGACACTGTGGTGCTGATGAGGTGAGAGAGGCTGAGACTCGAAGCCTCGGTCCTCGCTGGAGACCTTAAGAAGCAGGAGCCCAGTGCAGGGGTCGGGGGAACAGAGCAAGGCCCCAGCGATGCTGGCGGAGCGTCAGAAACACCCCCCCCCCCGCCTTCGCTTCATCGAGGAAAGTGCTTTCGGATGGGTCATCCTGGAGAGATTGTTTCCAGGACCTGGTCAGGGGCCTGGGACCATCCTGCCAGCTGGCCCCGGGCCTCCCTCACACAGGAGTGAACAGCACTTTCAGGGAGAAATACAAAAGCTGTTAGGATGGTGGCTTCCTGCTGTCTCATCACCCTCCGGCTGATGACCCAGAGTTCCCTAGTTCCTTCTCTGAGCCTCCGTCGCCTCAGCTCCAGAACAGAAATGAGAATAAAAACGCCGGCTGGTGGTCGTGGACTGGGTGACTGTCTCCCCACAACAGCCGCATGTCGGAGTCTTGACGCCTTGGACCTTGGGGTTTGCCCTCATTTGGAGGCTGAGCCTCTGCAGAGGTCATCGGGTGGACACGAGGCCATTGAATGGGCCCTAGACTTGTATGATGGCGTCTTTACGAGAAGGTGACATTAGGACACAGACGCTCACAGAGGGGGAGAGGGTGTGGAAACACAGGGCGAAGACAAGCCAAGGAGAGGGGCCGGGATCCTTCTCGTTGCACAGCTCCCGGAAGGAACGCCTTGATCTGGACCTTCTCACCTCCGGAACTGTGGACCAATCATTTCTATCGTGTAAGCAAGTCATGCAGTTTGCGGGCGTTGTCACCATAGCCCCAGCAAAGCAGTGCCCACGATTGTTACCTTCATCACATCATCGGTGATGTTGGTCTTATTATCATTGTTGATATTGATCATTGGAACCACCCATATAGATATTGGAAAAGAAAGCTGTGCCTTGAGTTGAAGACCTTTTTCTCTCCCCATCTCAGAGCAAGATGTCTGTGAGTGTGCGTGTGTGCGTGTGTGAGTGTGTGTGTGTGTGTGTGTGTGTGTCACGTACTTCCATTTCACAGTTTCAGATGGAGTGGCTAGTGGCTCTTTCCCTCTCTTACCTGCAGTTGCTTTGCCTGTACATGAGGGGGTGGGGCCCTGCCTCTAGAAACTTGAGAAGGTCTCTTGAGTCTACCGTCAGTGTGGCCACGATCGGGTACGACCAGGTGCTATTTTTCTGTCCGTGCAGGACTCCCTTCTCCACTGAAGGAGGCAGCATAAGGGCAGGGCATCCCGAAGGGGCCCTGGCTCTCTCATGAACTATCTAAGGGCCTTGGAGGAGCACATCACCACTCCTGGACTGTCTGCCAACACAGCACCAGCCGCTTCGAAGCGGTCCACCGTGCCGTGACCCTACGACTTCACCCTTCATTAGACTTGAAGGTCTCCTCCTTTAGGGAACACTGTTCCTTCCATCTGTGGGCGGTCCCATCTCGCTGAACAAGGCAAGGCATCTCTTACCGAAAAAAAAGTTTTTTTTTAAAAATGTGGTTTAATCATCCAACTGCCACGGGATTAGCATTTCCAAGGGGATGGGAGCTGGTGGAAGCAGATGGTTCATCTTCTCCTCCGGTGTTGCGACTTGGACATTCTCTCGTTTCTATATCGGGCCCGTCCGTCCCCACAGTGCTCCCGGAACCCTTCCAAACTCCCGCACACTGTGTTTTGACTTATTTAATGCAGACGTACTTTCCCCGCAGTAAACATGATTACCAAAATACTTTCACTTGAGAGCTCCGCTTGCCTGGCTGGTGTAATTAGTCACACTGCATTCTCTCCGCATTCAGGGGAGAGGGAGGGAGGGAGAAGTACCACGCGGCATCTTGCAAATGTGCCTTTATCCTCTCCAGCTGCTTGCTCTCCCCCTTTCACGTTCAGGCGCAGGGCGCTCCTCAGATGAGGGCAGGGTAGTGGAAGGTCCCCGCCTCGTTGTCCCCTAACCTGATTGCACAACTCTGAACACAAGGGCTGGGAGACCCGTGGAGTGCCCAGGCTCCGGGGCCCAAAGAGCCACGGCCGGCCCGCTGAGTCAGTTCTCCTTTGCTGCCTTGGACACGGCTCGAAGTGTCTCTGACATCGGGGTGAGTGTTCTTTCTCCAGGGGCAGGAAGAGATAAGTCCTTGGAGAAGTTCATGGAACACCTCACCAATCTGCATGCACCTTTGAATCGGGGCTTCCCCACCACCATGTACAGAAGGACGAACCACCAGTATGATGACGTCATGCACCATGCCTGCAGATGGGTCCCGGTCATGTTATATACATACTGTCTTTGCAGGATTATTGAGAGGTTTAGGGTTGAGGTAGCTGGTTTAGGGTTGAAGTCTGGCACAAGGCATGTTTCCCCATACATAAAACTTATGATGTCCTTCCGATGAAAAAACAGGCTCAGTGAGTTTGACTTGCACTCATCACATAACAATAAATACATCCAGAGGTATATCTTAGTGTTGGTTTAGTTGAGGAGAACCCACACACACAGGGTGAAATGCAGAAATATAGTATAAATGTGCACCTGATCTCTACCCTCTCCAGCAGCACCGAGATCCATTCCTCAAGCTCCTCATGCCACAAAACTGCAGCTTTCTGAGTCCCTGGTCTGCTTGTTGCTCCTGGTCCCGGGGTCCTCGCCCCAGGAGCATGTCCTGGCCAGTCCTCTCTAAGACCAAACTTCTGATGCTCTTCCCTGCCCTCATTCAGGGGTGAATTTCTGCTGCTGCATTTCAGCCCAACCTGGGAACCCTTCCGGCAAACGATGCAATCATCAATTTCTTTCTTAAATTTCTGAATATAGCTGCCCTCCTCCCCCATCTGACACACATGCTCATGCCTTGTCTAGAGAACCCCCAGCCCCTGTGGCCAGACTTAGTTAGATAGCCACTCTGGACTTTACCCACACTGTGACACGTAAGTTCATTAACAATAACAACAACAAGGTCAGTCAAGTCAGTCTGATTTCCTATCTTTATTTTTTATTTTTTGTATTTTTCTGAAGTTAGAAGCGGGGAGGCAGTCAGACAGACTCCTGCATGCACCCAACCGGGATCCACCCAGCACGCCCACCAGGGGGCGATGATCTGCCCATCTGGGGCGTTGCTCCACTGCAGCGGAGCCATTCTAGCACCTGAGACAGAGGCCATGGAGCTGTCCTCAGCCCCCGGGCCAACTTTGCTTCAATGGAGCCTTGGCTGCAGGAGGGGAAGAGAGAGACAGAGAGGAAGTAGAGGGGGGGGTGGAAAGGCAGATGGGCGCTACTCTTGTGTGCCCTGGCCGGGAATCAAACCTGGGACTTCCACATACCTGGCCAATGCTCTACCACTGAGCCAAACAGCCAGGGCCTAATTTCCGTTTTTGATCATTTCAACCTAAAATTGAATTGCTAGTCAGCAAAGCATCGATCCAGGCCTCCTCTGATGGACTCATGCGTAGGGAGCTAACTTGACCTGGAAGAAAATGCCACTGCCCTACTTGAAACCTGCAGAGGGTCCTCCGACCTGTGGGTGATTCCTGGGGGAGGTACACGCTCTTCCTCCGGGGCCAAAGCTAAGCTGTGTCTACACCACAGCCCCAACCCGTCTGACTCAACAGTGTATACCCTTTCCACATGAGTACCTGCTGTCTTTTTTTCTTCTCTTCAGTTCTCAATATTCCCCTCAGTTTGTCTGTGACAGAGTCCACAGTTTCATCATATATTATTGTTGTTGTTGTTGAAGAAGTAGCACCTTTTAGCCGAGGGTGTGCAGGCTTTGTTGTAGGACACTTGTTTATTTATAGCCCTTTGGTTAAGATTTTGTCATTTGCTGCATGTCCTCTCAAGATGCTGCCTCCCAAAGTTTGGCATCACGTGTTTCATAAAGACAACAGTTTGGGGAGGTAGGGGAGGATAGAAAGGCAGGGGACGTCCCCTTCAGAATGGACCAGAGGCTCTGACACTAAACACAGGGTGGGGTGCCGTGGATCGGGTCTCTGGCTCTGGCTCTGCGTCACGGGGCGTTTCTCTACCTCTGGAGATGGTTTGCACATCATCTCCTGTCTTCCAGAAGCCACTGCTGGGTGACTACCTGCCTCCCCCAGGTAGAGAGGGTCCTCATTTTCTCCAAAAAATTCAAGGATGGGACTTCCAGGAAAGCAGTTAGAGGAGAGGCCACTTTTGAAATGTGTATTCAAAGACAAAGACAAGACAAGAAAATTTTCCAAGTCCTTAAGTTCATTTTCAGGAGATGAAATCAATCTCCGGGGGCCCCCTTGCTTCTTAATGCTGTCTGCCCTGTAAGTGTTTAGATGACTTAGAATGATACTCTTCTTCTCAGAGGCACAGTGTGGAGAAAACCAATGTGCCTTTGAAAATGAAGACAAAATTCGGGACATGTCTCAAAAGCTGAACATTCAAAGAAATGACACTTAAGGTTTTATAGCAGAGGAGGTGAAGCCACAAAGGTAGCACGTTGACCTCTCAAAACATGCTGTCACGGTTGCTTCTCAATGAATGTTGTTACTTAATTAAGTACGAGTGTGTGTCACAACTGGTTCTCAATGAATGTTGTTACTTAATTGAGTATGAGTGTGTGAGTCATACTACTTTATAAGAGGCAAAGAAGAACTTCATTATTAATCTTTTTTTTTTCTTGAAAGATGTCTCTTACCTAGTATGAAGTAAACCTATTATTTCAGGATAGAATTTTTCTGCAGCTCTAAAATGAAATGTCCACAATCCTTGATGACATTTGAGAAAAATATTACTAATTGATTCTGTATTGGTGGAAGAACAGATAGAAATCAGCAAGCCTGTGACCCACTAATCCAGCCACCTCATCTGGTAACCAGGGAAGGTCTCAGGTCACCTTGTCTACCAGGGTAACTGATGGGCCTTGTGGAAATTCCATTGGCCTGTCTCCTCTCCTGATCTTCACCAGTTAAACATGGAAGAGTTAAAGGAGCCCTGAACTTCTCAGTTACTCTTAATTTTCATTGTTTATTAATTTCATAATCATGTTTACTCTTATCCTGAAACATCCCTCAAATGTTGTTGCCTTTTTCTATCTCGTTGGCCACTAACCGGGTTCCTGTTTCAAATGGTTCCGTCCTATTGTTCCAGGATACAAAGGAGCCTTCTCCACTCCTGTATACCTAGCTCATGCTGATCTCCTCTGGGCAGCCTGGAGGTGGCTTTTCTCAATAATATGAATTCTTTAACATAGAGTAGAACGTAATACGTAATTCAGCACGTAACACCTGGGAGCTGGCGCAGAGTTTTACAAAGGACTGGTCTAAGTCTAGAGAAGGAGGCAATTTAAATCTAACTTAGAGGTAAGTATGAAAAAAGGAGTGGTGTGCCAATATGGCAAAAACAAGACTGGAATTCAGAACCTGGTACTGTGGTGACAAGAATACAGACTGTGGTGTGAAAAAGCCCCTTGGAAGCTGGTTCCGCCTTGTCAAAGCTCTGGGTGTCACCTTGCCTGGGAGCTCCCCTAATCGTGAGGCCAGTTCCTTATAATAAATCTCCCCCCATCCACTCTCTCTCTCTCCATAAAGGTTATTGGTTCTCTTCCTCTGGAGAACCCTGCCTGATATTGGCAGGTGTTTGGATCCCCGTTTGACCGATGAGAAAAGTCAGGGCGTGGAGAAGCCGCAGAGATGGAGCTTGGACACAGTGCCTTTGACCCCAGAGCCTGGGTCCTCTTGGATCTCGTGGAAGTCCACAGTGTCCAGCAGGCTTGACACCTCCTTGCTCCTACTTCGGACTTTGTGCCCCTGCCATTGTCCAAGAGTCACTGCCTTTTCCTTTCGAGGGGCACACAGTAGTGTGGCGAAGAGCCCCCCACCTCCTGTCATCACTGCACAAAGGACACCTTCAACATGGGCCCAAGAAAAAAAGAAAGAGAGAGGACAGAAAAAAACAAGTCTAGTTCCAGGTTCAGCCCCGAGAGTTCTCCGTGGGCCAGTGAAACCCCCTCTCCTGCAAAGAGGGGGCCCGCGGCAGAGCTTTATGGGAAAAAGGGAGTCAGGAGGGGCCGGCCTGGGCGTGTGGGCTCCCACCTTTCCGCTCTGCTGTCCAAGCCGGAGGCAGGAGACTCAGTAAAGCCAGCAGGACTGGCTGCGCTCGACCTTCTGCAGCTGAAGCCACATTCTGAGATTCACAGGGAAGCGGCCCCGGAGGGGCTCAGCCTGCTTCCAGGACCCAAGTGGAGGTGATGGGATGGGTTCTATGCCAGAACTGGCTGTCGCAGCCCACCGAAGAGCCCTGTGGCCGGGACCCGATCTGGGCAGGGGTGCTTCTGGGGCGCCCTGGCGGGGCTGACGTGTGTTCCCCGCACCACGCTGGAATATCAGGTGCCCTTAAATTTCCTGCCTCCATATGTCTGTCATTCTCCTCAACTCTGGGTTTTGTTTTTTTTTAAAGTCTTTTCCAGGAAAATTATTTAAAAAAAAAATCCCCTTAAGCATCGGGATTTCTTAGGTTTGACCGAAAGGGGGAACGCTGTACTCTAGGGAAGAAGGGGGACTTAGTCTAAGGGGTGACAAATGGAATTTCCAGGGTGCATGGAGGTATGGGGGTCCAAAGAGAATAAAACTTGGCCAGAGAAACTGCCTTTCTCTGTGGAGTCTTGGAATCACGTTGAGCAGCACTCAGTAATTGACCGCCTGCACAGGCCACTTTTACATACGGCATCTTAATTACTCTCTCTAAGGAGCTGTGAGGGGCAGGGCACCAGCTCGACACCGCACAGGAGACGACAGGGCTCAGAGACCCGCTGTAACTCACGGGGGCACACCGCCAGCAGGGGTCTGAGTCCGGCCCAGACCTGGTTCTCCTGACTCTGACTTAAGCCCTCCCTGGGCTACCTGACCTCCTTCCAGGACTCCCGAAAGGGAGAGCCTCCTCTCCTGCAGAGGTCCAAGAGGAAACTCACCACTCAACAGGAAGTCCAAGGTCACCGGGAGACGTGCTGGGAAAATACCACCCAGTCCCTCTTCAATGGGGAGAAGGAAACCTTTGTGGAGGGAAAACCTACGAGTGGAAAGAGGGCCATCGTTCAGCAGTGACAAGGGAAACTTCCCCATGTTCTTCCTTAATTTTGGGGAGGTGATGGGCTTGGGGTGGGGGAGAGCAAGGGGAGTGACCACAGACAAAGGTAGAGAGTGGGGACAGTGCCCTGTGGGGGGCCTCGGGCATCATGAGGGTGATGCAGCACATTCATGAGTCACTGAAGAGCTTTCAGTCATATTATCTTTTTCATGAAAAAGTGTCCGTGGGACGTGAGAAAAGCAGACCATTGCTAGGACTTCTAGCAGGAGAATGAATCAAAATGCCCAAGGATGAATTCTTCCTCATTCTATCAATAGATTGGGAATCCTCGCCTCTTTCACAAATGCAAGGAGTTCTGATGCCCATGGCAGACAATTTCCCTGATCATCCCCCTTTGATTGGTTTGAGAAATCGGACGGCTCTCAATCGAGTTGGGTTCAAAAGTTAAGACACGCACATGCACCACTTAAAGAAAGTCCTCCAGATGTTCCTCCCGGGATAAAAGCCAGAGACTCTCGTGACTCCATGCAAAAGTGGTCTCTTGTCCCCTTTCTGGCCCGTTTCAGCAGACACCTCAGCTGCTGTGTCAGTAAGAGCATTTTCTGGAAAGTAGCCAAATCATTTCCCACTTCCTTGGAACCATTTAGAAGGTTTTGGTCACAGTACGTTGGTCGCTGTCCCCAGCACTGGGGTTTCTGCAAACATCCTCTGATTGACACCTCAAAGCATGGTTCAGCATCGCTCTCTGAAACCATCTCCCCTGGAGTCTAACCATGTTTACCTTTAAAGAACAAACTAAGACAAGAGTGGAACCAGACAGGTTAGCACTGAGAAGATCAAGGAAGAAGAACAGAAAAGACAGGAGGGGAAGGGAAGGCAGGTGAGGGTGAGCTCCAGCTCCTAGCCCCAGGTCTGCAAGCCCAGTGCCCAGGGGCACAGCATGCGGGGGACTCCAGGGGCACAAACGGGAAGTGACCATCACCCCCCAAATGGTTCCCATCCGCATTTTCAGTCTGAGAACACTAAAATGGTCATCTGGTAACGCAAACCTAGGCGTCAGCCCGGGCCAGGTCCGGTGGCCAGCACAAGCGGTGAGACGGCCACAGTCAGCCAGTGCTGTCTCCTAAACAGCCCTTCCATCGCCGTCCAGCCCGGTCTCCCTGGCCCCACCCCTGCTGAAGGCCTCCCCGGGCTGTGCAACCGCGGCCTCCAGAATTGTTCCTCTTCTACCACAACACGCATGGTCTTTCCAGAATGTTCGCCTGCACCTGTCAGGTGGCCTCTCCTCTCCTCTCCTCTCCTGCTTGAACCTCTCCAGCAGGACTTCGGATTGTCGGGGTCCAATTCAAAGCCATCAGCTCATCCCTCAAGGTCTGATCCTTTGCCAGCCTTCAGCAAACTGAGGCTCCTGAGCCACATGCGGCTCTCTGGTCCCTTGAGTGTGGCTCTTCCACAAAATACCACGTGCGGGCGCTACCTCAGTAAGGAATGTACCTACCTGTATAGTTTAAGATTTAAAAATTTGGCTCTCAAAAAAAATTTCAATTGTTGTACTGTTGATATTTGGCTCTGTTGACTAATGAGTTTGCTGACCACGGTATCTCTGGCCATCTCTGCCTGTGGAATAGACCCTCTCATGTTCCCAGAGATGGGGCTTTTTATTCAAATCTCCCCTTCCCTACTAGTCCTTCTATTTGAAATGTCTCC
This sequence comes from Saccopteryx leptura, assembly GCF_036850995.1. NCBI lineage: Eukaryota > Metazoa > Chordata > Mammalia > Chiroptera > Emballonuridae > Saccopteryx > Saccopteryx leptura. The sequence goes on along the minus strand of NC_089507.1, from coordinate 147,290,830 downwards.
CATACATCTTTCCCATTAACGCTTTCTCTGTCTTCTTCACTCCTATGAACCTGGCTATATCACCTGGACATGACCTGCCCCTGGGGTGCTCCTCTGTGCCCCCAGAAACCCGAGGGCTGGCCTGCCTTCACTCTTAGCTCTCCAAGCAGTCACCTCTGATATATCATTCTTTCTCCCTTGTCTGTCTCTGTGTCTTGGGCATTGTCTGTGTTTCCCAGACACACGGCCCTGTCAGGGACACACAGAAGGTGTCCAACACCTGTTGAATAAAGAAAGAAATGGGAAAGAATCAAACAAAAGGAGGTGAGGGAGAAAAAGGGAATGGAGCACGCTGGTGTTTATGAGAGCAGAGAATTTGTGGCATCTTGGGAAGGTTTTTAAATATGGGCTTCAGGAAAGTTATCAAGGGAGGAGAACAGAACGCTGCAGACCCCTCTCTGGGACTGTGTAGGAACAGGGATCCTCAGCCTGGCACTGACACAGGTCTTCCTAAAATAACCCGCTGGCTGTTGGTGGTGGTGGAGATGGTGGGGTTTTTTCTGCCCATACCCTAGGTGTTGCCAGTCTTCTGTCTGCCCACTCACATACAAGTGAACCTCTTTCTCATCAAGAAAGCTATTTCCACTTACAACCTGTGCTTATTTTTTATTCCGCCCATCCTTCCGAAAGTTTATGTCTCTCTCTGACATTTGTCAAAATGACTTCACCTCTTGAGGATTTTGCGGATGGACCTATTAAGAGGCTTCCTAGGAGCGAGGCACTGCCCTTGCAATTTAGGGGTCCAGCTACCGGGTGGCAGGATGGCGTTTGGACTGCCTTTCCCCGAGCTCCCTGGAAGGTGGTGCAGGCTGTATACAAAGCCAGGTCCCCTCCTGTCATCTGTCCCTGACCAGCGTGCATCCTCTGCCTGGGCACCTCCAAGGACAGGAGACCATGCAGACGGCCCATGGGGCATGCAGGTGAGTCTCAGAAGCAGACGCCCTGTGTAACAAGTCTTTGATGTTTTCTGCACGAGTACCAGGGGCCCCGAATGTTTGTAAGGGCTGCAGACGTACAAGTTCTGCACTGAAGAGCTCACAACACCTACCAAGCTCCCTGCTGCACTGTTGGATTTCTGCCCCGAAACTCCCTGACTCCTGAGCTGCTCTCCTTGAGCCCCAGACATTGTCCATGCTGCCCCCCCATCCCTGGTCCCTCTATGCCCCAAGGAGCCTGCCGGAAGGAACTAAAAGAAAATAAGGGGGCTGTGTCTGCTCTGCTCCCTGAGACATCTTATTTTTGTTTTGGCCACATGGAGAAGATGCAAATGTCCCTCCACCTAGGTCCACACCATTTGCCTGAAGTGAGTTCACTCACCGGCTGTCAGGGCTGGTTCTGTCCTTGGGCAGAGTTCAGTTGCTCAGCGCAGTTCAGTTGCTCACTGCGCTGCTGAGCTGCGCTGGACCCAGCTCATGAGAAGCCACATGGCTTCCATCACTGGCACCGCCAAAATCCCCAGCGTCAGCCTGGAATACACGGGCTTCCTCTGCCGGCCAGCAGCGGGGTTTCACGGTGTGCTCTGCCATCTTGCGGCATCCTCTCTGGCCTTCCATCTCGGAGATGCATCCTTGGTTCCCACCCCATTTTCAGGCCAAGGGGCTGTCGTGCTTTTGACGAATGGGGTCTTACTTGTCTATCTAAAGCTCTGGGTCCCCAAACCAGCATCTGTTAGGGTTACAGTTCTGGGGAATGGCCATCCAAAATCCTGTCTTTCTTCTTTAAGGGCTGCCCAAACATCTTGAGCAGATGGTGTGAACGGTCTCATTTTTGGCAAACTCGAGAGCCTGATCCAGCCCAACAGATGCTTTGGAGAGTACCAAAACCTCACATGGGATGGCCGCGTGTTCGGGAGGCTTTTTAAATCAGACTGTCTCCAGGCTGAGAAGGTGTGGAGGAGGCTCTTTGATAAAAGTTAACAACACTGACAAAGACCTGACTTTGATCTTCTGTTGTCATCAGTCGGTACCACTGAGAAGGGTGCTGAATTTGGGGAGGACCCACACTTGCCATGTGTACGTAAAGCACTCTGTGAGGTATGTTGGTGGCATCTCACCATAACCTGTGAGTACCCTATCTTTGTCCCTGTGAAGACATAAGACCACCGTAACCTGTGAGTACCCTATCCTGTCCCTGTGAAGACATGAGACCACCGTAACCTGTGAGTACCCTATCCTGTCCCTGTGAAGACATGAGACCACCGTAACCTGGGAGTACCCTATCCTGTCCCTGTGAAAACATGAGACCACAGTAGCCTGTGAGTACCCTATCCTGTCCCTGTGAAGACATGAGACCACAGTAACCTGTGAGTACCCTATCCTGTCCCTGTGAAGACATGAGACCACCGTAACCTGTGAGTACCCTATCCTGTCCCTGTGAAGACATGAGACTTTAGACCTAAGAGTAAGGAATTTTTAACCAATGTTACACAGATAGTAGAGGTTCAAACCGGGATAAAATTGTAAGTCTCAACTCAAACCTTGCTCCACTAAGAAGCAGTATATTTCTTTTGTATATTAACTTAATTTTCTTATTATGATAAAAAACTTGGTCAATGTAGAAAATCTGAAAAACGTACAGTCCCCAAATCACTCTTTTTTTTTTTTTTTAGTGAGAGGAGAGGAGACAGAGAGACAGACTCCCGCTTGTGCCCTGACTGGAATCCACCCAGCATGCCCACCAGGGGGTGATACTCTGCCCCTCTGGGGCTATTACTATGAATTGCTCAGCAACAGAGCCATTTTTTTTAGCACCTGAGGAGGAGGCCACAGAGCCATCCTCAGTGCCTGGGGACAACTCACTCACTCAAACAGAGCCACAGCTGTAGGAGGGAGAGAGAGAGAGAGAGAGAGAGAGAAGATGAAGGGATAAGGAGAGGGGTGGAGAAGCAGATGGGCACCTCTCCTGTGTGCCCTGATGGGGAATCAAACCCGGGACTTCCACACGCCAGGCTGACACTCTACCACTAAGCCAGCTGGACAGGGCTTCCTTAATCACTCTTAACTTGTTCCTTAGTAATGATCACTCTTAACGTTTTGATATATTGTCTTCCCCTGATGGTTTCCCTATTGGTTCATTAGTTAGTTGGACAAATGGTCAGATAGATAGATAACATATTTCCCCATGGATAAGACACACCCTTTTTCAAAAAATTTGGGGTCTATAAACTGGGTGCATTTTTTTTTTTTTTTTGTATTTTTCTGAAGCTGGAAACGGGGAGAGACAGTCAGACAGACTCCCGCATGCGCCTGACCGGGATCTACCCGGCACGCCCACCAGGGGGCGATGCTCTACCCCTCCAGGGGGCGATGCTCTGCCCCTCCGGGGCATCGCTGTGTCGCGACCAGAGCCACTCTAGCACCTGGGGCAGAGGCCAAGGAGCCATCCCCAGCGCCCGGGCCATCTTTGCTCCAGTGGAGCCTTGGCTGCGGGAGGGGAAGAGAGAGACAGAGAGGAAGGAGGGGGGGGGGTGGAGAAGCAAATGGGCGCTTCTCCTATGTGCCCTGGCCGGGAATCGAACCCGGGTCCCCCGCACGCCAGGCCGACGCTCTACCGCTGAGCCAACTGGCCAGGGCCTAAACTGGGTGCATTTTATACAGTGGTTATAGATTTTTTTTTACTTGCATTTCCCACTTTTTCGTGCTTTTATTTTATTTTTTTTTTGCGCTCATTGTTGAAGACAGTGATTCGTCATCAGACACAAATGAGCACAAGGTAGTGGATGGGAGTTTTGACAATGAGGACGAGTTGTATGAATTTTATGATGAATAAAACTTTAATTCAATAACTTTATGTAACACATTATTTTTCAAATTTGAGGTCCCAAAATTAGGGTGCGTCTTATATATGGGAGTGTCTTATAAATGGGGAAATACAGTAAATAGATAGACACATTATAATATAATCATTTTTTCTGTTACACATTTAGGGGTTTGTTTTTTCCATAACTAATAATTCTTAGATTATCTTTGTCATTCTTTCTTCCCAACCTGGAAGTCCTGGCTCGAGTCTACATGTGTTTATGCTTCTAGATACTGATGTCAAATAGATTTCTAAAAACAAGTGAAAGCAATTCATAGTAGTCTGTGTGAGCATATCTGCCCTGTGACCCCTGAAGAGGCAGCAATATAATCACAGTAGTCTGGGTGAGCATATCTGCCCTGTGACCCCCGAAGAGGCAGCAATATAATCACAGTAGTCTGGGTGAGCATATCTGCCCTGTGACCCCCGAAGAGGCAGCAATATAATCACAGTAGTCTGGGTGAGCATATCTGCCCTGTGACCCCCGAAGAGGCAGCAATATAATCACAGTAGTCTGGGTGAGCATATCTGCCCTGTGACCCCCGAAGAGGCAGCAATATAACCACTTCTCTCCCCCTTGCTTATCTTTTCAGGAGAAAAAGGCACCTTATTGTTTGAATCACATTACCAGAAAAAGCAAGCCACATGATTTTTATTTTTGATATAAATTATTTACATTTTCATTCATTTCCCTCTATTAGACGTTTAAGTACTTGTATATGCAGAAGGATAGGCCTCTTTTCTTTCGTATATGAAGGAGATTCCCTTTTCATTTTATAGCAAAAAAAGGTACCTGTTTTTTCCCCCTATAGAGCTATAATTTCTCCCTTCTCATTGATTTTTCTTTTCACGGTCACCCTGCCACCTGTGCTGGACCCCCACAGTCCTCACATCCAGGGGACTGCAGCTCTGCGGGCAAGTCCTCCAAACTCCAGTCTGCAAATGAAGACTGAACGTAGCCAGACCTTCTATCAACCTGACCTGTCATTGCACCTCTCCTCTTCCCAGACTCTCTGAAGACCAAATTCAGAGCTTTCCTGAACAGCTGATCCTTGACCAACATGGGGGGTTACGGGTGCCGACACCTGCAGTGTCAAAAAATCTGCGTGTAACTTTTGACTCACCAAAAACATTACTATGATCAGCCTAGTGTTGACTGGAAGGCTTCCCAGTGCACTGCTGCTTATTAGTTCTGGTCCAGGTAGTACATCCTGCATTCTCACAATAAAGTAAGCTAGAGAAAAGAGAAGGTTGTTTTTTAAAAAAAAGCATAAGAGAAAATACTTTTACAGAATTTATTGGAAAAAATCTGCATGTAATTGGAACTCCGCAGCTCATGCCCGTGGTGTTCAAGAGTCCTCTGTATCTACAACATCTTGTGAGCCAGTTTTGGTTTTCTGATAAATTTTTAATGCTGTTGCTACTTATGGAAGTTTCAAAGATGTTGTATACAAAGAAACTCATTTCTTTATTTATTTATTAGATACAGTGGTTAACTTCTAGGAACTATTTTAGGTAAACTTAGTACATTTTTTTTTTTTTATTTTGCAATCACAGTTTACATCTCATATTATTTGTATTAGTTTCAGGTATGCAACATAGTGATTAGACAATCATATTCATTACAAGGTGGTCCCGCTGATATTTCAGGACCCCACCTGGCTCCATACATAGTTATAACAACCCTCCTGACTACATTCCCTAAGCTGTACTTTACATCCCCTGGACTATTTTGTGACTACCAGTTTGTAGTTATTAAGGTATACTTAGTACTTTAAACACCCTTGAAGTTTTGGAATTTTATTTTGGGTTCCTTTGTTTGCATAGAAGATGAAACTCTCCTTAGACTAAGTTTGTGTCTTTTGGGGATTGTTTATAGTATATAAATACAGTATTTGTGGTGACTAGTAATCAACCAGTAAGGATCCCTTAGATTAATTGCTGAAATATTTTCTCTTCTCCATCTAACCACGTCTCGATTCAGGCCGAGCCCTTAGCACCTGCCCCAACCAGGTTGCACAGAAGTCCTTGCCCTCCTCTGGGGTTTTATTTTACTGAGAAGTCTCCTCAGGCACAGAGCTCAAACCAGCCAGATGTCACTAAGCTTTATCTGCGTTTGCATTTCCTCTTTCCAGCTAGCTCATTAAGAGTGCATCCATTCAATTCAATTTATTCCACAATTGATTAAGCCCCTTCTAAGCAAGACTGAAAATTGACATACTCTTACATATTTGTAGACACACACACTTGTGACACTATTTCAGTGAAAGAGGTGAGAGGTAAGGAAGGTGCAAGATGAGTGGATGAAGCCATGTGCTTGAGCTGACTTGTACTAGCCTGTTGCTAAGTCTCCATGAGTTTTGTAAGTTGGGTGTTAAACATGGTCATTAATAACATGTTAAGTGCGCTGCTGCACATATCTGCCCAAACTGGCATTCAGTGACATCGTGTTGGTAGCTTCACATTGGCCATGGTTGAAGCATTTATGCCACAGAAATTGGCAAACACTGCACATCAAATTTAATGTATCACTTTGTTGAATGACTAGGCTTAAGAAAACGATGGAAAAAATGTAATGATGCAGGTTGAGCTTGAGTGTGCTGTGCTCACTACCTTGTGACCAGCACAACAGTTTTGAAGAAATATTCTCCAGTAATTTGTAAGCTGTTATCCAACGAGGGAAAGAATTCACTCAAGTCATGAAACGATGAGTGAAATTCTAATATACATAGTTATGAAATGGAAAAGAGTTTCAGTTTAATAAGTACCATTAGTGGGAGAGCAAAAAATAGTTTGACAATAGATTGTATGCCAGACAATGATAATTTAGTAGGAAAAGAGTATCAGAAAGGAATGCAACTCAACTGTCAAATCATGGTTGAATGGCAAGCATAGATTGATTACAGATACAAGAGTTTGGCAAGAGCTTGTGAGAGCATTCTGTAAGAATCAGTTGTGTAGAGTATACAATAAAAAGCACTGCACGTGTTATTACTACTTATAAATTATGTGCTACACATCTGTTGTATGAGTAAATTTTTAGTCAAATTGTATCCATGTATATATGTACTACCATTTCTCATGATTATTGTGATTATTTGGTGAGCCTGTGAAACACCTCTCTGATACCACCACGTGCAGTCTTCATTGTGAGACGTACTCACAGTGAACCCTGCCCAGGGAGTGGAGAGCCCTGGTCATACTCCTCACATCCCCTCCGACCCCACCCTCGAGACGCGTCCTCTTCCAGGACCTCAGGAGATATGTGGACCATAGGTTATTTTTGGGAGCCCCAACCAGAAAGACCTCATCTCTGTTCTGCCTGTAAAATGCCTAAATGTGCTTTCTTATTTTTTTTTCTTTTTTCTTCTAAACATGAAAAGCACATAAATATTCTTTAAAAGGAACTTGGAAGAAAAGACTTGGGTTCCATCACTGTCACTAAGGCATCTTCAGTGTAGCCTCTTACAGGCAGCTCTCCAGGTCAGTGCCCATGCCTCCGTTGTCACTCTGATGCCCCTTCCCCAACAGAGACCCCATAGGGTGGAGCCCACCCTGGACAAGAGATACCTAAGGGAAACATTCACATTAAAAAATCCCAGGACTGTGACAGAGTCCTGTAGATCTTACACACCCAGCATGTGCCCACGTGCCTGTGCCTGTGCAGGCTATTCTGTCCCCTGGGAGATGGTTCTCTTCAGCATGAGCTCTTTGGCCTGTGTTTAGGATATTTCATATCAGTCTCTGGGGGTTAAATCACGGAGAGAGGCAAGCCTGCTGGGAAGACCACACTGCCCGACCTCACCTTAGACACAACATCCCTGAGACGGTGAACGGCCGAGGTCTTATCTGAATTACCTTCAATAAAAAAAGTGCTTGCTTCAGGTCTCCCTACCTTTCCCTACTCTTCTCCTATAAACCTGAAAAACATACCCATGTTAGATTGTCCGTGGGTGTTCCACAGAGAGTACAGCAATTTGGCTCAATGAATAAAGGATGGCTGTGGAGGCTTATTTGCCAGCATCGAGTATGTTTAAAGACCAAGAAAGATCAAGGAAGTCATATTTGGTTACGATGTCTGCGAGAATTAGATAAGCAGGACTTAATGAAAACCCACAGGGATGAACTGATCAGTTCAGCTTGGCCACTCGTGGGTCCGCTCTATCACGACAAGAATAACTGACACTTGGAGGTATGGGAAGCACGGTAGTCAACCACCAAGGTGCCTTCGGAAGGGGTCCAAATGGCCACGTTTAATGGTCCTCTCTCTGTTGCCACGGCAACCTCCGTTGGGTCACTCACATAGCCCCCTCCCCTGCAGTAAGAAAACAAGGGGCAGAGCGTTCTTAGGAAGGTGTAAACCCCCTTCCAGCAAATCTATCAGCATCGCAGATGAACAGAACTTCCAACATGCCGCCATGAATATTCATGAAGCAAGTTGTTTTTTTTGTTGCCTGCCTCGTCAGCAGTCACAAAACACATGGTGCGTGTTGGCAGCCTCTTGCCTAGGTAGAGGGCTATGGACTGAGGCAGTGGCGGGCGCCGGGACCTGCGAGGCTGACTGACATTTCCATCTGTAGCGAAGGCTGGTAATTAACGGGAAGGAGTGGTGCCCGCAGCCCCACGCCATCTGCTAGGGGACAGGCTCTGTAAGAAAGGAGCTGGAGAGCCTCTCGGCGGCGGCACGGTCTGGTTCCGACATGAGGCCGGGCATCTGTTCGCTGGGGAGGGAGACGGCTAGAAAACTCGACTGGGAATGAACAAAGCACGGAGGGAGCCCTCTGACCCAGCCCATAAAAGCCACGCTGTAGAAATGGTGTCTTTTCCATCTTCCTTTACCCAAGTCTTCTTCAGCAAATGGCTTGCTGGGGGGACCATTACGGCTCTGTTGGAAGGAACACAATGGTGGCAGAAACGCTGTTTCATTCCAACATGAGTCTCGAAATCAGGATACAGCTGTCATCTTTTGACAATAGAGCTAATTTCAGAGCGAGGATGCGAGGTTAAATTCCTTCCTTTGTGACTGGGGTAGCCATGGAGAGGTGGGTGGGGGTCTGGGAGGAGTTGGAGAACAAAATGATCGTTTAAATGCCATGCTATTCAGAACTGAGGAGGCAAATCCACTCTGGGGTGCCCTGGCAGAGAGTAAGCAGGTCAGAAATCAGCCTCAAATTCTGGTGATGTCTTCATATGTCTGCTTTGCTTTTTTTCTCTCTACACCGTGATCTGTTTCCTGTTACAAATCTTCCTCATTGCAAGAAGACACCACACTTCTGGGCTCTAGGCATAGCCGTAAGGAATGGCCCTGACCTCGGGGTCGGTGAGCACCTTCATGTTCGGGTGCCACATCTAGAAACCGGAGTCCACAGTAGAGTTAGTGTGGATTTGGGGTGAGATGAGTGGGGGAACTCCATTCTAACCCCCTCACCCCTGTATTCTTAGGAGGTACATAAACCTCCTTCTCATTAAAACTCATCTTTGAGAGGAAGCCAGCAGACAGAAAGCACACATAGATTTAGTGCCCCCTTTAAAAAAAATAAATGTCTTATTAATCTTTCAACAGCCGGGGGAGACTACGGGCTCAGACGACGCCCAGCAGGCTAGAGGCTAGTATCTGTGAACGCGGTTCATGAGTGGAGCGACTGACACATTTGCAAAGTCCGGCAGATGGCAGGTGACTTGAATCTATCTATGTGTGACTGTTACTAAATCAGAGCCATTGGATGATATTTACTGAGGCCTCATGGTGCCATATGGAATCGAAGAATATATAGACCTTGGAAGTTAAATTCATCTGAAGAAGGTGGACAGAGATGTCAGATTTAGAGCAAGCTTCCTCCCCTCTCTTTTGCGAATACTGATTATTTTACTAACCCACAGGACTGCTGGTATCTAAAGGGGCTGGTACAAAACAAATAAAAGAACTATCACCCTTCCTCACTAGAAGAAAAATAACTTTCCATGTGATAAAACATTTTTATCCAGTTGTGTCCTGCTAGAAGCTTAGTAACTGTCTCTAGAGGTAGGGGAGATAAAATTAAAAAAGGCTCAGATTTGTAACTTCTGCCAAATCCCTTGGTGTCAATACTCTCACTGTGACTGATTTCAAACTAGGCACATTGAGATTTGAAAATAGAGGCACAGGATCAGCCCCCTGACACCATCGGGGTTTGTTTCTCACATATGCTACTGACTTGATCCCTGTGTGATTAATACACAAGAATTGTTTAACACTAGTTTTAGTTTATGTTGGCAGAAGCGGTCTCTTATATTTAATGCAGTCAGCCACCCTTTCCACATGCCAATAACTTATAATTGTAGAGTGTACTATAGCCCACACAATGTTTCCATATTCATTAATCCACTTAGTGTCCTCCATATCCCTGCTGTCTGGGTAGAACTTGAAGCTCAGGGACATGGCCTAGGCCACATCAGTTAGTCAGTGGGGGGACACGCACCAAGTTTTTGAGGAAGGTCTTTTTAACATGGGTCTAGACAGATCCTTGTTTCTCCTTGGACACTGAGCTGACCAGGGGCTGGACCGATGCATTTCTGCATTTTTCCATCTCCGTTTTGTGCTCTGCGACTTTGCTGGCATCTTTGTCCCCTGTTATACTCACTGCAATTTGTGAAGTTCTCTGAGAAGACTCATAGCCGTGTCACGGTGGGCATTGGTGCTGGTCCTGGCCAGACCGGAGCTGCTCAGAGTGGAGCTCCCATGTCCTGTTCTCACTTCTCGTCCACGCGTCCAGTCCACCAGGCTTGGGTTGCATGGACAGTCATCACCAGGAACCCAGACACCAAGTGACATCCATGAGCTCATCAGCAGTGCTTTGGTCTCAAAGGATGCACCTACAAATCAACTTTTAACATCATTAAAGGGACATCAGGACTCGTGGAAAGCATTGCGGCCTGTAGAAAGCTGGAGAGCATCACCATATTGCAGATTTAAGTGACAAATCCCATGGCTGCACCCTCGCTCAGTTATCTGATCATTCTTCAGAGTGGTCCTATGTGGCAAGCATTTAGCTAGCTACGCACAGGGATTACAGAGATCAAATGAAAGAGTCGGCATCCTCAAGGATGTCACCGTGAATACTGTGCTTCCAGAAGAAACAATTCTGACTGTGCATTCTGTGAGTTCTCTAAATGGCCATATACTGCTTCAAGTCACATAATAAATCATATTGCTTCTCCAGGAGAGAGTCCCAGACAGGTTACTTGTTGGTAACTGAGTGCCTCGGATTCAACGCAGAGAAGATCGGCCTTGTTTGGATGGTCTGCACCTCAACCCAGGATGTTTGGTGAAACAGAAGACTCGGGATTGGGAAGAGCTTTATCCAGGCCAGGGCTGGGGGACATCTAAAACTCATTCTCCCATGTCATACGCCCACCCCATGTGACGATGGTAACTCTAATCCAAGAAATATGAATTAAAATGATTTTGATGGTGTACTGAGTTGCCTCTAGTTGACCACACAAAGTCTCCCACATTGTCACAGTCCAGTACATGGTCCTCCTGATAAACATCCCCAAATCTGATGTGGGGGGTAGGGGTGGTCTTCACTGAGCTGATGATGATGAGAATGAAAGCACCCAAAAGTCAACACACCACGTGTGGAAGCCCTGGGGCTCATGTGCAAAATGCATCTGGACTTGTCTTTCATGCAACTGTGCCCAATAATAATTATGTTCACAATAGTTTAGCAAACACCGTGGTCTGAGCTACCTAGTCCACTTCCTATTGAAGCCAAGTGATCCCACTGTCATCAGGGATAAGGTTCCAGCTCTTCATGGTTTTCTTTTCTTCAAGAATCACCCAATGCCACAGATTTGAACCTACAAATGACCTTGGGGTTAGGCTATATCTGTCACTGTAGCTTTGGGGCATCAGAATCATTCATTAATTCACCAAAGTCGATGTCGGTATTGTGGATATCTGAGCTACAGCAAACACAAACACAGCCTCCACATACACACACACACACCACCATCACCACCACATCAGGTAATGTTGAACGTTATGAAGAACAACAAAGTTATGAAGAGTGAGGGGTGTCTGAGGTGGGTCGCAGCTCATTTAGACAGTGACCAGGGTGACCAGGAGGGCCTCTCTGATATGAGATAATTTATCTAAGATCTGTCTGAGAGATGATGGGAGTCAGCAGTGGAACATCAGGAGGAGGAAGAATAGGAATACTAGCCCAAGTGGAAGGGCCCGCACGCTAAGGCTCCGAAGCAGTGGTCGCGAGGACCTCAATGGATTATTTGAAGGAAGAACTGCCGGACCTGAAACTGTCAATATGCAAATGGCAGCTGGTGAATTTCTGCCTAGGTATATTCTAAAACAATTAAACGCAGGAAAATGGCACAAGGACTCAGGGACATCTCCACAGTGCCACCCTCAGAACACTGCTGCTCTCTGGGAGTTGGGGGTCTTGCCGTTTGCGTCCTGACTCCCTGTTCTGTTACCCAGAAGGAGGCATCCTCAGAGAGCAGATTTCAGATGGCTTCTCCCCCAGGGTTCACCCTTGTTTCCCCGTGCAGAGCCTGGGCAGCGGCAGCTATGTGGCTTTTCTTTACTAAATCACATTTAACTTACGCAGGGTTTTTCTTTATTAAAATTTCTTTTGTTTCTTTTTTGCATGAGCAATATGTGTTCAGTCTGAAAGAAGTTCAGAAGTTAAGTGAGAATAAATAAGACCATTCAAGAACCTTCTGTCTCATTCAAAAAATTGCTAATAATGCTTTAAATATTTATTGTACTTCCACAATATTTGTGTATGGCATATTTGAACTGCCAAAATGAATTACATAATTTAGAAATTTGTTCTACTTATTTTACCAAGTAGTTTAAATGTTTTTGTATGGATACATATTTTTCTGCAACATCATATTTTATGTCGGCAGAGGGTTGTACTATAGAGTTGATCAAAATATATTTAACTTGGTCTTTATAACTAAACATTCTGATTAGTTATAAAGCAAGTATTTTTTTGTTATGAAAAATGCTGTCTTGAACATAATTTTTGGAAAGTCTCATGGCCACCTAAACTTTTCCTTCTGACATATTCCTGAGAGCTGAACAGATAGGGCTGCCGCCATTGACCCAGGAATATCTCTTCAGAAGATCGGTGTACCTCTATGAAGTTGTCGCTCCAGCCAATGGGTATTAGTGATATTATATGGCCCTATGTGTCTATCGTGGATAATGAGGGGCTTTATCATCAAGAGTTATTTGTGTAATTACTCAGCTTTCCCAACAAAGGGCTGCACAACCCCATTGCCCGCACTTTTCTAATGAATTGGGCTGCACAGGAACTCTACAAGACATCAGCAAGGTGAAGCATTATACCTATGACTCTTTGTGTTAATTGTGTTGATTACTACTGTACTATAACAATGGCAACACGCAATGGACCTACCTTTTGCCAGTTGAGACCCATCATGTCTAACCCTCTTTTGTTTGCCTCATCAACAATGTGGGAGATGACATATTTTAAGAATGACTTTAAAATATCCAGTCTTCAAGACCCTTGAATCAAGCAGCAGAATATATGTGAGCTGGTGTGAGGCTTCCTGAATTCTCCCCACATCTCCTGTGGTATAATAGTTTCTACGATCCCTTCCCAGTGGTACCTGCATGGGACCCATGGGAGAGCCATCATTTTGGTCCGGGGTGTGGTTGACGCCCTGGTCTTCTCTTGCAGCTATGGTCTATGATTCTATGGAAATGAGGTTAGCTGTCAAGTTCACGTCCAGGGTTTCTGGGGACGTGTGCAATTGTGCTGGGTAGAGGTGTGGGTGTGAGTCATCTTAGGTGAAGGGTAGAAAAGAATCCAGAACAATTCTCAAAAGCATTGACATTGTAGGTAGCAATAACCGGTGAGTGACTGAACTTTGAAAAGGGGAATCCTCAGAACAGTCAATCTTTAAACCGTTGACCATACACCTTGTAGAAAGGAAGAGAAAGCTTCTTTTTTCGCTAAGGTCTTTAAGAAAGTTTCCAAATTACATCCCTGAAGGTCAATGGATGACAAAGCCCCGAACCCTGACTCCGAGACTGTAAATACTCTTCCTGCCCACTGTCTGCCAACCTATCACATAGGCATGTTCAGAAGAGGCACGGACTGTTCTCAGCACCGGATGGTCCTAACTCAAACCAAGGTGAGATTTCCCTCGCTTCCGAGGGCCAGCTTGCTAACAGACAACACGTACTCTTGCTTCCAATCGCCATTGTCTGCGAGCCGACCAGCAGACCTCTCTCTCCAGCTGGTGAAACGGACGGACCTATGGTTCCCAGTCCCTCTTCTCTTGTCCCCTCTCTCTTCTCCATTTCTATTTTCCTGCCAGTGGGTTTCCTTCAGCATTCAATCAAGGGCAATATGTCCTCAATAAACATTTTTTATTTTTTATGCAACACTGTTCTTTAAGGCGTTTTTTTTTTTTTTCTTTTCTTTTTTTGCAGCTGTTTGGCAGCTGGTCTGCTGCCAACATCCTGTGACAGCGTCCCCCGTTGTGTGCACGTTGGTTGCCTTCTCGGGGCTCTCTGCCTCTGCAGACAGCCTGACTTGGAGCATGTCTGCTCTGCTGTCCAGGCTGTGGCCATGCTCATACCTTCTGGCTTCCCTGAGTCCAGACATCAGGTGGCATGGAGCACAAGTAATCAAAGGCAATTGTGAAATGGGGAGCACTTTGTACAAAAAAAAAGAGAGAGATAAGTCTAGTATTCCATGTGGGGTCAGTAAGCATGTCATGAGAACCCCAGGGAAGCATTCTGCTGTGGGGGGGAGAGCTGGGTGGGGACCTCGGAGACCCCTGCACCTCTTTGCGATGTTCTCATTCTCGACAAATTTAGTTCAAGAGCATTCGTAAAAGAGAAGCTATTAGACACCCGGTCTCCCCTGGCACTTTCAACCCTAATATTCCAAAAGTGTCTTCCTCTTGCCCTGAGGTTGCGGTGAAATCATAAAGATTCCAGGAAGCAGCTGCTGTTCAAGGTGAGTAGACAGGGCCCTAAAGAATGAGCTGGTTGACCAGGCGGAGGTGCAGTGGATAAAGCGCTGGACTGGGACACGGAGGACCCAGGTTCAAAACCCCAAGGTCACTGGCTTGAGCAAGGGGTCACTCGGTCTGCTGTAGCCCCCAGGTCAAGGCACATATGAGAAAGCAATCAATGAACAACTGAGGAGACTAAGGAACTGCAATGAAGACTTGATGCTTCTCATCTTTCTCCCTTCCTGTTTGTCTGTCCCTGTCTGTCTGTCTGTCTGTCTGTCTCTCTCTCTCTCTCTCTCTCACACACACACACACACACACACACACAGATTGAGCTGTGTAACTTGTGTGCCTGGAAAGAGCTCTTTGGACACTCTCAACGGGAAGCCCTCTTAAAATACTCTTTTTCTGCTTAGATTTTGAAAGAGCGCTCCTCTGGGAAATCAGTGTGGATAGGAGCTGTCCCAGTCAGTGCACCTGTGTGTTTATCTGTGGAGTGATTGCTCTGCGGGAGGGTCATGAATCTTCCAATTAGGTGCTTTGTAAGTGACACCTCTGTGCCCGGTGACCACGCTGAACACAGCAGTTCCTCTGTACAACAGGCTCTGTGCCGGGGTGACTGCTTCACTGCCTGGATGTGTGGAGAGGGGGGAGGTGCATCAGGGTGACTCATGACCCTGTGGGTCCTCGGAGACACCCTCAGCTATACACTTACCGGTTTGGTGACCTTGGGAATTTCTACCTCCTCTCCCGGTCTCACTAAATTCCAAGAAAACAGAGATGAAGTGTTTTCTTTTTTCTGACAGAGACAGAGAGAGGGACAGATAGGGATAGACAGACAGAAAGGGAGAGAGATGAGAAGCATCAAGTCTTCATTGTGGCTCCTTAGTCTCCTTAGATGTTTACTGATTGTTTTCTCATATGTGCCTTGACCGGGGGGCTACAGCAGAGCCAGTGACCCCTTGCTCAAGCCCGTAACCCCATGCTCAAGCTAGTGAGCCCGCAATCAGGTGGATGAGCCCACACTCATGCCGGCTATTTTAGGGTTTGAACCTGGGTCCTCCACATTATAGTCCAACACTTTACCCACTGTGCCACCCCCTGGTCAGGTGAGATGAAGTGTTTTCTACTTCCAAGACTTGTTACCTGGGTTTCCACAAAGACTTGGCTGTGTCAGAGTGCCAAGGTATTCCATCGCTGATCCACCACATTTTAACAAGTAGAGCTCATCTGTAAAATGAAGATGGTGTGAATGCAGAGCTAGCAAAGCAAGCAAGTTTAGTGCAGGCAAAGCCCTTAACTGCTCAGCAGTGTTAACACTGTTCCCTTCTTTGCTTACACTGGCCATCGACATTCACAGATTTAAAATTCTGCTCAAGAAGGAGGTCCAAAAACTTGAAGGTGCTGAAAGCAACAGATTGCATCCAAAACCATTGAGAATTCACTAAAAACAATAACATTTAGAGGACCTTTTCTGGCTTCATGCTGGTTGAGTAGGTAAATCACCAGGAATCAGAAGACATACAACACTCTGTTTAAGAGAACATCATGCCAAGTCTGACGATATATAGGGGGTTTAACGATGTGCATTCCTTGTACACTTGAAATGAATTTTAGATCACTCTCATGTCAGCTTCTATCTTCAGTGTCTTGTACCTTCCTCTGTGGGATGCATAGAAATAACCTAAACTTGGTGTTGATGGAAATAAGAGCCAAATGGTCTAGCTTACTAGCTGTGAGAACTGGGATGTGTTTAGCTCTCTGATGTCCAGGTTCTTCTTCATCCATAAATGGGCCAAGGATACCAGTTGTGCTTTCTGTGCAGATTTTCTTTTTACTGAAGCTCAATTGCACAACAGTTAAAGAGTTTACAAAACTGGTGTATAAACAGAAAACTAAATAATAAGGCTAGCGGTTGGATTTATCTGTTTAAAGTCAGTATAATTAGGGCACTTAGAGAGTTGTCTAAAGAAGAATGTTGGTTCATTGTAAGGAAAAACTGCATACCAAAGTTGACTATAACTGGTTTTTTGTCACTGATGGCATTAAATAAAATTTAGATGTCTATTTTTAACAACAGTTGAATTCATTTTTTCATATATCTTTAAAACAAATAAAGGTATACTACATTATATGTCACCACAACAATGTCTGTACATTACAAAGTTGAGAAGTAAGATATACAGATAAGAACTGTTCATGGAATCTAAGATATACACTAGACTTAATATTGGAAAAAATACCATTGTATCCAAATTAAGTGATACAGTGAAATGTCAATCAAAATTCTCACAGCACTTGCAAACATGATTCTGTTTTACATGGAAGAGTGAAGGGTCAAGAGCAACAGGATATTCCCAGATGATTTAAGTGGCATTGGACTCATCCATTTGTCTCTTTGTAAACAACTATAACACTGGACAGCCATATGAAACTAACTACCTAATATTGTCTTCAAGCACTAACTAGTCCAGGGGTCTCAAACTCAACTCAGCATGTAGGCCACAGAGCAAGATCACAGCCGTCCGGCAGGCCGCACTAGGTCTACAAAAGGCAACTGTTATGCAACACTTTTCTCACTGCAGTTGAAAACAAAAAAAAATCAGTACAACAAGCACAATCGTCCATGCAGTTTACTCAGTGTCACAAAACGACTGGAAACTGTAGTTCACATCACAACTGCTGTTAACTAAGCTAATATCTAGCTAGGATGCTAGAGAAATGAAAAATACAAGTAGGCCCCTGGGCTTACTTAATTTTATCCAAAATATTTTGAACTTCGTGGATTAGTCTGCGGGCCGCACAAAATTGTTCGGCGGGCCGCATGTGGCCCACGGGCCGCGAGTTTCAGACCCCTGAACTAGTCAATATGTCAGCATGGTGAGCTCCATATTCATTGGACTCTTTTCTGATAGAAAATCTGGGTGTTTTCTCCTTTGTCACCAGTGTGAGATTTGAACCACTAAAGGCCCTTCCCACACATAGGGACTCTTACCTGACTTCCATGGCTTAACCCTAATTAAAGATCAAGGCAGTTTCCTTTCTGCACTCTCTGTCAAGTCATTTCAGACCGACATTAGAGGTCTTCCCTACAGTCCTCAGAGTCTTCAACTATGTACAAAATAACTCTTTCTATACTCTTTTGGTGTGTGTATGTTTGGAATCATCAGTATCAAGACCCAAATCTAGGTGGCAATAAAAATTACATTATAAAACAAGATGTAAAGAACAATTACTTTCATCTATGTAGATATAATGCTTCAAGGAAATATTAGCAAATAAAATCTTGCAATATAAACTACAATATTCCATTTCTAAGTGAGGTTTATCCAAAGAATGCAAGGTTGGTTCAATATATGATAATTAAACAATGCAATTCATCATAATATGAACAGAATAAGAGAATGAAAGCACATGATCAACTCAATAAATGTAAAAGAAAAAATGTATTTGACAAAATCTGACATCGATTTAGTATAAAGACTCTCGGGTGGTTTGAGAATTTGACACCAGTCTCATAACTGTGCTCATCTGTCACGGGGATAGTAAAACTCTCCTCCAATCCCTGTTAGTGAGAAGGGGAATTTTGGGTTACCATGGTTTACTATTCTCCCTTTGTGCTCCAAAATGTTTGATAAGAGTTGAGAAATGAAAATTCACAAGAAAAACCATGCTTTTCATTCTGATGTAATAACATTATTTTTAAAGCTGGTATGTTGCAGTTACGTTTCAAATAACATTTTGAGTACAGTTCATCTATCTGTAGCTAGTAAGCTCTGAATTGCGGGTTAATTTTTATTGCCAAAAATAAAAACAACTATTTGGGCACTATGAAAGTTTTTCTTGCCCTGGTCAGTTGGCTCAGTGGTAGAGTGTTGGCTTAGTGTGCAGGAGTCTCGGGTTTGATTCCTGGCCAGGGCACATAGGAGAAGCACCCATCTGCTTCTCCACCCCTCCCCCTCTCCTTCCTCTCTGTCTCTCTCTTCCCCTCCCACAGCCAAGGCTCCATTGGAGCAAAGTTGGCCCGGGCGCTGAGGATGGCTCCATGGCCTCCACCTCAGACATTAGAATGGTTCCGGACGCAATGCAGCAACGCCCCAGCCCCAGATGGGGAGAGCATCGTCCCCTGGTGGGCATGCCGGGTGGATCCCAGTCGGGAGCATGCGGGAGTCTGTCTGACTGCTTCCCTGTTTCCAACTTCAGAAAAATACAAAAAAAAAAAAAAAAAAGAAAAGAAAAGAAAAGAAAGTTTTTCTTGCATTTAACAGGGCAGAAATCATATTTCTCCTTGTCTTGAAGCAGGTGAAGTGCTATCTTTGTTCTTCAGGGGACCCAAGCAAACCTGGTTTTGTTAAGTAACTATTTATTCACCATCAACATGGGAATGACTTCTGTCTCATTTTGCACCCCTTATTGACCTACCATTTTCCTAATCTTGCCTGCATTCTATTGGTTTCCTTTTAGCAGGAGTTATGCAAATTCTGCTGCTCTGATTGCATTATTCTTTTTTGATAAAATTTAATATATATAAATATTAATATCTCCAAGAATCTATCTGCTGACTTAGCTCATATGGTGGAGATTGTTAGATTCACATACAGCTTTGATTTCCAAGGACTGAGTTCATTGTATAAAACTCTCCTCATCGGGAGTTATAAAGCTTACCGGGGGTGCTGACATATCACCAACAATTTGCCAGAGCCTGCCTGGCTGTTATTGGAGATGTCTAAAATGTCTGACTAAGGATTAAGAAATGCTTCCTGTTCCCCCCATCCCCCTGAGAGGACAGAGGGCCATGTCGGAGGGCCGGCTACCCTCACGAAGGGGCCATGCAGCTTACTCAGCCACGTATGGGTTTTGGATTCATGGGTGAGACACTGTAACCATGAAAGAATGGGGTTCCATCTGTGACCTACACTTCCATTCTTTTGTTCCCTTGGCAAAGGCATCATCAGTACCTCGCCTAAGTCCCTTCTCAGTATATGTTGCTGTGAGCTGCCATCTGAGGACTGTTACCGAGCGTTGCACTTGAGGTTGCAATTCTAAAAGTCACAAGCTCATTATAGACATATTTATTCCTTACAAGTGGGTTTCAGACCTCAACAGATGGTTTGGACATCACCCAGGCTAGTTTCATCCGATCTTTTTTATATCCCAGACAATATTTTATTATCATGACAAAACTGTAGAACACAACAAATAATGTAAATGCTATTTGTTGGCACTTAGAAAATTTCCATCTCAAAAAGTCACCAGAATTAAACCCTTCCAAAGCATGTGACTATCAACTAATTTTTTTATTTGTCTCAGTAAATATAAAAATTAATAACTTGCTGAAATATATCAAAGTAATAGATTAGACCATTTTGTTCACTGATGACATTACTGATATTATTCATTTATTTCTTCAGTCTATAAATAATTATAGGATGTCCATTATATAAAAGGCACTGTTAGAAACACTGAGAGGTACATAAATATAATTTACTCAGCATTTCTGCCATCCAAGATTACTAAATAGAGTAGAAAAGAGAAGACACAGTCACACATGGCGATCATACCAAGTAGAAAGTACATAGATATCTTCAGAGAACATGAAGAAACTGGTGTCTTATAACAGAAAGTGCCCTTGCCAGTTGGCTCAGCAGTAGAGCATAGGCCTGGCATGTGGAAGTCCTGGGTTTGATTCCCAGTTAGGACACCCAAGAGAAGGGACCATCTGCTTATCCACCCCTTCTCCTTCTCTCTTCCTCTCTTCCCCTCCAGTAGCCATGGTTCGAATGGTTCGAGCAAGTTGGCCCCGGGCACTGAGGATGGCTCCATGGTCTCGCCTCAGACACTGAAATATCTGGGTGGCTGAACAACAGAGCAACAGCCCCAGATGGCAGAGCACCACCCTGTAGGGGGTTTGCTGGGTGGATCTCAGTAGGGGTGCATACAGGAATCTGTCTCTCTGCCTCTGTGGCTCCCTGCTTCCCCGCCTCTCACTTAATAAAACAAACAAACAAACAAAAGAACAAAAAGTAATAAAGTCATTTCCAAGATCTGGATGCTTATTCAGCCATAATGAAAACACCCCTTAATCTCCATAAGCATTTGAAGACTCCTTAGATACCCATTAAATAAATCATACCATTTAAGGTTAATACTAATGAAAAGTTGTGAATAAGAAAATGTAGACAATATAACGGCATCTGTTTAAATATATAGCATTTTTCTCTCATCCAAATGTGACAGATCAACTCACTTCCAAGTCATAGTATCAGGCCATTTCCAAGGTATATTTAAAAACATCATTTACAACTGGAGACTGTAAGTAAAACAATGATATGTTCCATTTCCTCGCCTCAGTTAGACTCAAAATGAGGTTTGCAAGAGTGGACTGAATTTTTTTTCAAAGAAAAGGGCCCTGGCGGTAACCATGGTGATGTGCCCCACCCCACCGTTGACCATCTGGGATGTCCACGGCTGCATCAAGAGAACTCAGCCCCTTGGGAAATGAGAATGAACTCTGTACATGCCTCACATAAAGTAAGCCCCATTCCGACATTTTCCTATTCTTTAAAGCTGAACTGTTTCCACTAAGTTGCCTTGTGAATGTCACATGTCACCCTCTTCCCCTGGGGATCTTGTAAGGTTGCCCTCTCATGGCCCGTGTGTCCCGGACGCCTGGCACTGTTCCCCAGGCTGGACCTCGTTAACCCTCCGCGTCAGTACGACCCTGTGATGAGACTAGCAGCTGCCTCGGTGTGCCGAGACAGTCTGTTTAAACATATGCCATTTCAGTTTCCACTTGGTTCCTAACTGGGGTCACTGTCACGAGCTCTTCCCAGACCCAGTTCGAGTAATATTTCTTCCTGATGCATCATTGGGTATGTGCATTACTAGAAAGAGATCTCTCTCTGACCTTACAAGAGAAAGACCTCCCTGGAAACCAAACAAAATAAAAAATTAATAAAAGCTTAATTTTACTACAGGCTTGCTTCCTACTTTCCTGTATGCTGTATTCTCGTTTAAAGTATTTGTGAACCTGGCTCGATGCTTATTTTCATAGCAAATACAGCTTGCAGGTAAAAGTAACAAGACAGTGTTTGAGCACTGTAATATTTCTTAGATTATCATACTCATTTGGAATAAAGCACAATTGAAATATTTCCTTTTCTTAGAAACCATCTTTAAGATTGTTGGGTCTTTCTGGTGCTACATATCACTTTTATCTGAAAAAAATCACTATTCTTTCTGAAATGGAAATTCATTCTGAAATGACAACTTTAAAAAGCTAGAATTGAGGTGTCACCAACCCATGAAGGGCCCTACTTTGTGAAGAGAGAAAGGGATGCATGTTTCTATGACACATTTTCCTTTTTTAAACAAAGCATTGAAAAGGGAAAAAAACCTATGCACAAGAACGGTGTGATTTTTCATTGATTTTAAGATCCATCGTACCTAAGAGAGAACTCTTCGTTCTATGAAATTGGCAGCTTTTTGCAGCTGTCAAGAAAAACAAACAAACAAACAAAAAACTAGTAAGAGCATTTCAGTTTCCCAATTTATCTTCTGAACATGTGAACATTAATCTACTCCTGAGCAAATGTCCTTGATGAGATTGTGGTATTTGAAGGGCGCTAACAGTAAGAAAAAAATGATTTGACTTTGTTTCTCACTATGTACTTTGACCACTGCAGCAAGGATGGCCACTTATGCACTGGGGGAAACCCTCAGCATTTTCTTCTAGCTTTTCTATAGAATGCTTTTCTCCTCTCCTCTTAGGAGCACCATTATAAAGTCCTTAGTGTTAACTGAGATTTGACCCTGCTGTTCACATGGAGGAAGGCAATGGCTGATGTACGTATGTCAGATTTCTGGCTTTTTCCAAATAGTGCCATGAGTTGCTATTGAACATGCCCAAGACTATCCTCGGATTTTCAGAACTCAAAAAGTATGTTATCCTCATGGTTACGGTTTATTACATTAAAAAAAAGATTAAAATTGCCAGAGGAAAAAATAGATGCACATGGTGGAGTCCAGGAAGACCCAGCAGGCACCAGCTTCCAGTTGTCTCATCCCAGGGGCATGGCATGGGCAGCTCTCATTCTCCCAGCAGCAAAGTGTGGGCACACCTGAGAATTGGTGCCAAAGCCTCGGTGTCCAGGGTTTCTATGGCGGGTGGCACAGGTCAGTCATGTAAGCATGTGATACCAGAGGACTGACCTCAGCAACTCAGACCTCAGCTTCCTCAGAGGTCATGCTGATCTAGCATGACCCTGGACCCCAGGCATTAAGAAATAGATAGCCACCATACATTCCACTGTTAGAGTAAACCATGTGGCATGGCCCCAAACTGCAGTTATACAGGGCACTTCTCAGGCGGGGTAAGAGAGCTCAGACGTGTTTCCCAGGAATGAATCAAAGTTCAGTCCTGAAGTTCTTTGAAATGTGCAGCATGAGACAGTTAATTCTTGTTGTTGTATTTTTTTTTGTATTTTTTCGAAGTTAGAAGTGGGGAGGCAGTCAAACTCCTGTATGCGCCCGACCAGGATCCACCCAGCATGCCCACCAGGGAGCAATGCCCTGCTCATCTAGGGTGTTGCTCCATTTCAACTGGAGCCATTCTAGCACCTGAGGCGGAAGCCATGGAGCCATCCTCAGTGCCCAGGCCAAATTTGCTCCAGTGGAGCCTTGGCTGATGGAGGGGAAGAGAGAGATAGAGAGAAAGGAGAGGGAGACAGGTGGAGAAGTAGTTGAGTGTTTCTTATATGTGCCCTGGCCGGGAGTCAAACCCAGGACCTCCACACACCGGGCCGACACTCTACCACTGAGCCAATTGGCCAGGGTGACATAGTTAATTTTTTAAATTCTCTTCTCTAGATACCAATGCTGGCTTTCAAGGGAAAACGATAGACCATAAAAATCAATCTCAAACCACAAGAACCCATAGCTCTTTTAAATCAAAGTTACTGCATAGCTGTATTGCTCTGTTTGGTTTGACCATGAAGGTGAAGGTCAAGGCAAGCTTGGAAGTGATGGGATAATTCAAAAACAAACCACCAAGCAACAATAAACAACTCTCAAGGACATTTCTACCTGAACTCATTGTGGATTTGGGGCTAATACTCAAGTTCTCTGATCTTCTCTCTTCTAATCTTTTATAAGTCCTACACAATTGCTTAGAGAATTAAATAAAATGTTGTAAGAAATAGGACAATTCTTAGTGTTTGAAAAGCTAGGTTCTCCTAAAAGTCTTTATATGAGGAAGGCAATGTTGTTGGCGGGAAGAAAAAGAGATTGAGAAAGAGAATGCATTTAGAGCATTTTCAGTGTATTGTAAATATTTTCACATTATGGTACATGTAGAAGGTGGTCATCTCTTTATCAGAGGAAAACAAGTCTGCTGGTACAATTGGACAGAGGGCCCCAAGTTGAGTCTGTGCTCAGGCCAGGCCCTGCCTTCTCTACCTGGTCTACACCTTATTGGTAATGTTCACAGGGTTGCTGGCCATGTCTGCATCTATTGTTGTGTGGAACCACAGGCCAATCAGAACCCAATGTCTGTTCTGAACCACAGCAGTGCGGATACAGCCTCTGCCACAAGACGCCAAGCAAGTGTGCAAGCAGCTGTCACTGGGCTTGGATATAGTGACACAGAACCAGTGCATCCATGACTCATAAAAAACTAAATCTCTATTCCAGGGAGAAGACAAGATGGTGATGGAATAGGAGAATGTACCAACTTCCACCTCCCAGAACCAAAGTGGATTACAAACTAATTTTAAGAACCACCATCTGGAAAAACCAACTTTGGACTAAACTAAGAGGACTCTTCAACCAAGGAACACTGAAGAAGCCACACTGAGACGGTAGGAAAAGCGGAAATGTGGAGAGGGCTGCCCAGCTCCCTGGAGCGAATGGCAGCCAGGAGAGACTCGCGTGATGGGAGGTGAGCTTAGCAGAGAGGGGAGGGTCCTGAGTCTCAGGAACGAAGCCCCAGCCTGCAGCCCCAGAGCTTAGAAGAGGTGTATGGATAGTATTTAGCTGGAAACAAGAGAGGATACTGTTTGTGAGAAAGAGACTGATTTCTCAGATGCAGGATTCTTCTTAAAGGGATCGTGCAGAAAACCTTTCTCACAACCACTCACCCAGGGCTCCAGAGGACAGGGAGAGAGGAGAGGACCGGAGTAGCAGGAAGAGAGTGTAATCTAGGAGGCACAGGGAGAAACATTTTGAGGGACAGCCACCCTAACCCCTGGGATGAGTCACTCCCCAAATCTGAAGTGAATATTTCCCCTGGAAACAGCAATACCAGCAAAGGGAAGCAGGACACCAGCCAAACAAGCTCTCATGTGGCACTCAGAGCAGAGTCACTTAGAAGGAGGGAGCTTTCGGGACTACAATATTGAGTGTCAGGGTCTGAGCTGCAGTGCCCCCACCCACACGGCTGAGGGCTCACCCGCAGGCAGGCAGCAGCAGGACGCAGAAGCACAGTTCTGTTGGCAAGGGCAGAAGATGGCTGGCCACCACTGAGGCCCAGGGGTGAGTTCAGTCTTGCCCAGCTGGAGAGTACAGGACATGCAAAAGTGCTCAAGCCCAGCTGCGGGCCACCTGCAATCCAGCCTGCAGGGGAAGGGTGGGAGCCCTGGAAGGGGCAGAAACCCACCATTGAGCAAGGGTGCAGGAGCACAGCCTTGTCCCGCCTGTGGAACTGAGGCTTGTGGCATGACTTGGGAGCAGGCTCCTTCCACGGGGGTGGAGCCAAAAGCCCAGAACAGGTGGAGTCCCACTACTGAACGTGGGCATGCATTCCCACCTGGCCTGTAGAGCCAAGGCTTGCAGCTGCTCCATGAGTGGGCTTCTCCTGCAAGGGTGGGGCGAAAGCCCATAATCAGGCGGAGACCCACAACTGAGCAAAGGTGCTCACCCCTGCCCTCAAGGCTGAGCATAACGCCACCCATGGGGGTGGGAGGAAGGCCAAGGCCACCAAAGCTTGTACATTGAGCAGGAGATCACAGCCACTCCTGTGAAGGAGAGGCAAAACCCACAGCAACAGCCCCAGTGGGCAGGCACTGGCAATGCCCATACCCGAACGCCCTAGGCAGCAACAGCAGGGGTGGCAGTCCTGCAAACAGACCACACCTAGGGGACACAGAGGCCACACCCAGTGGACTCCAGTGGCCAAAACCTTCTTTTACACAGATAAAATGAGAAGGCAGAGAAATGCAACACAAATGAATCAAGAGAAATCCTCAGAAAAGGACCTGGATGAGTCAGATATAACCAAATTACCAGACACAGAGTTTAAAATAAAGATTGTTAGGATTCTCAAAGATATTAGAACAACAACAGATGGTCATTAAAAACACCTAAATAAAGAGATAGCAAATATAAAAGATAATATTGAAATAATAAAAAAGAATCAGTCAGAAATGACAAATACAATATCAGAAATAAAGAACACAATGGAAGGAATTAAAAGCAGGATGGATGAAGCTGAGAATCGAATCAGCGAGTTAGAGGACAAGATAAATAAAGGCACAGAAGCAGAGCAGAAAAAAGAAAAGAGACTCAAAAAGTCTGAGGAAACTATAAGAGGGAGCTGTGTCAACATGAAAAGAAATAACATCCTCATCATAAGGGTTCCTGAAGAAGAAGAGAAAGAACAAGGGATAGAGACTTTGTTCAAACATATCATAGCTGAAAACTTCCATCAATTAAGGCAGGAAGACATCTCACAAGTTCAAGAAGCACAGAGAACTCCATTAAAGAGAAACACAAAGAAATCTACACTAAGACACATCATAATTAAAATACCAAAGCTAAGTGATAAAAAGAAAATATAAAAAGCTGGTAGAGAAAAAAAGACTATCACCTACAAAGAAGCCCGCATAAGGATGACTTCCAACTTCTCAACAGAAACACTTGAGGCCAGAGGGAATGGCAAGAAATATTCAAAGTAATGCAGAACAAGGGCCTACAACCAAGACTACTTTATCCAGCAAGGCTATTGTTTAAAACTTAAGGAGAAATAAAAAAATTTCCAGACAAAAATAAACTCAAGAAATTCACTACAACCAAACCAATGCTGTAAGAAATGCTAAGGGGCCTGTTGTAAACAGATCAAAGGAGAAAAAGAATATAGCAAAAGAGGAATACAGTTTTAAAGAATAAAATGGCAATAAACAACTACATATCAGTAATAACTTAAATTTAAATGGATTAAATGATCTGATCAAAAGACATAGGGTAGCTGCGTGGATAAGAAAACAGGACCCATACATATGCTGTCTACAAGAGACACACCTTAAAACAAAAGATGCACATAGAATGAAGATAAAAGGATGAAAAAAATATTTCACGCAAATGAAAATGAAAAAAAAGCTGGGGTAGCAATACTTATATCAGACAACATGGACTTTAAAACAAAAGCTATAGAAAGAGATAAAGAAGGTCACTACATAATGATAAAGGGAGCAATCCAACAGGAAGATATAACCATTATAAATATCTACGCACCTAATATAGGAGCACCTAAACACATAAAGCAGACTTTGATGAATTTAAAGGGCGAGATCAACAGCAATACTATAATAGTAGGGGATTGCAATACCCTGCTAACATCACTAGATAGATCCTCAAGAAAGAAAATTAACAAAGAAACAGCAGACTTAAAGGACATACTAGATCAACTCAATTTAATAGATATTTTCAGAACCTTTCACCCTAAAGCAGCAGAATATACATTTTTTTCAAGTGCTCATGGTACATTCTCTAGAATAGACCACATGTTAGGGCCCAAAAGCAGTCTCAACAAATTTAAGAAGATTGAAATCATATCGAGCACTTTCTCTGATCACAATGGCATGAAACTAGAAATCAACCACAACAGAAAAACTGAAAAATACTCAAACATTTGGAAACTAAATAGCATGTTATTAAATAACGATGGGTTAACAATAAGATCAAAGAAGAAATTTAAAAATTCCTAGAAATGAACGATAATGAGCATATATCAACTCAAAATTTATGGGACACAGCAAAAGCAGTCCTGAGAGCAAAGTTCATATAGCATTACAGGCATACCTTAAGAAGCTAGAAGAAGCTCAAATAAACAACTTGACCCTACATCTAAAAGAATTAGAAAAAGAATGGCAAGTAAAGCCCAGAACTAGTAGAAGGAAGGAAATAATAAAGATCAGAGCAGAAATAAATGACATAGAAGCTAAAGAAACAATACAGAGGATCAATGAAACCAGGAGCTGGTTCTTTGAAAAGGTAAACAAGATTGATGAACGTTTAACCAGACTCACCAAGAAAAAAAGAGAGAGGATTCAAATAAATGAAATAGAAAATGAGAGTGGAGAAATAACAACTGACACAACAGAAATATAAAATATTGTAAAAAAATACTATGAAGAACTGTATGCCAAAAAACTAGACAACCTAGATGAAATGGCCAAATTCCTTGAAACATATAATCTTCCAAAAATTAATCTGGAAAAATCAGAAAACCTAAACAGACCAATTACAACAAATGAGATTGAAACAGTTATCAAAACACTCCCAAAAAAGAAAAATCCTGGGCCTGATGGCTTCACAAGTGAATTCTACCAAATATTCGAAGAAGAACTAATTCCTATCCTTCTCAAGCTATTTCAAAAATTCAAGAGGAAGAAAGACTTCCAAGCTCCTCTTATGAGGTGAGTATAATTCTGATTCCAAAACCAAGCAAAGACAACACAAAGAAAGAAAATTATAGGCAATATGCCTGATGGATTTAGATGATAAAATCCTCAACAAAATATTAGCAAACCGGATCCAGCAATATATGAAAAAAATCATATACCAGGATCAAGTGGGATTTATTCTTGGGAGGCAAGGCTGGTACAATATTTGCAAATCAATCAATATGATTCATCACATAAACAAAAGGAAGGAGAAAAACCACATGATAATTTCAATAGATGCAGAAAAAGCATTTGATAAAATCCAGCACCCATTCATGATAAAAACTCTCAGCAAAGTAGGAATACAGGAAACATACCTCAACATGATAAAGGCCATCTATGACAAACCCACAGCCAGCATCATACTCAATGGGCAAAAATTAAAAACAATCCCCTTAAGATCAGGAACAAGGCAGGGGTGCCCCCTTTCACCACTCTTATTCAACATAGTTCTGGAAGTCCTAGCCACAGCAATCAGACAAGAAAAAGAAATAAAAGGCATCCAAATTGGAAAAGAAGAAGTAAAACTATCATTATTTGCAGATGATACGATATTGTACAATATAGAGAAAACCCTAAAGTCCCAGTCAAAAAACTACTGGACCTGATAAACGAATTCAGCAAGGTGGAAGGATATAAAATTAATACTCAGAAATCAGAGGCATTTTTATACACTAATAATGAACTCTCAGAAAGAGAAATTAAGAAGCAATCTCCTTCACCATTGCAAATAAAAAAATAAAATACCTAGGAATAAATTTAATCAAGGAGATTAAAGACTTGTACTTGGAAAATAATAAAACATTGATAAAGGAAATAAGGGAAGATACAAACAAGTGGAAGCATATACCATGCTCATGGTTAGGAAGAATAAACATAATTAAAATGTCTATATTACCCAAAGCAATTTATAAATTCAATGCAATACCGATTAAAATACCAATGACTTACTTTAAAGATATAGTACACATATTCCAAAAATTTATATGGAACCAAAGAGAACACGAATAGTCTCAGCAATCTTGAAAAGCAAGAGTAAAGTGGGAGGTATCACACTTCCGGATATCGAGTTATACTACAAGGCCATTGTACTCAAAACAGCCTGGTACTGGCATAAGAACAGGCATATAGATCAATGGAACAGAACTGAGAACCCAGAAATAAACCCACACTTTTATGGACAACTGATATTTGACAAAGGAGGTAAAAGCATACATTGGAGTAAAGACAGCCTCTTCAACAAATGGTGTTGGGAAAACTGGACAGCTACCTGCAAAAAAATGATACTAGACCACCAACTTACACCGTTCACAAAAATAAACTCAAGATGGATAAAAGACTTAAATGTAAGCCATAAAACCATAAGCATCTTAGAAGAAAACATAGGCAGTAAGCTCTCTGACATCTCTCGCAGCAATATATTTGCTGATTTATTTCCATGGGCAAGTGAAATAAAAGACAGGATAAACAAATGGGACTATATCAAACTAAAAAGCTTCTGCACAGTTAAAGACAATAAGAACAGAATAAAAAGACAAACTTCACAGTGGGAGAATATATTTGACAATATGCCTGATAAGGGGTTAATAACCAAAATTTACGAAGAATTTGTAAAACTCAATACCAGAAAGACAAACAATCTTAACAAAAAAATGGGTGAAAGAAATGAATAGATACTTATCCAAAGAGGATATACAGGCATACAGATGTCCAATAGGCATATGAAAAAGTGCTCAACATCACTATTCATTAGAGAAATGCAAATTAAAACCACAATGAGATATCATCTCACACCAGTCAGAATGGTGCTCATTAACAAAACAACACAGAATGGTGCTGGCAAGGATGTGGAGAAAAGTGAACCCTCCTGCACTGCTGGTGGGAATGCAGACTGGTGCAGCCACTGTGGAAAACAGTATGGAGATTCCTCAAGAAATTAAAAATCGAACTGCCTTTTGACCCAGCTATACCACTGTTAGGAATATACCCCTAGAACACCATAGCACTGTTTGAAAAGAAGAAATGCACCCCCATGTTTATGGCAGCATTGTTCACAATAGCGAAGATCTGGAAACAGCCCAAGTGTCCACCAGTTGACGAGTGGATTAAAAAGCTTTGGTACATATATACTATGGAATACTACTCAGCCATAAGAAATGATGACATCAGATCATTTACAACAACATGGATGGAACTTGATAACATTATACTGAGCGAAATAAGTAAATCAGAAAAAACTAATAACCTTATGATTCGATAAATAGGTGGGACATAAAAATGAGATTCAGAGACATGAACAAGAGTGTGGGGGTTACGGGGTGGGGAGGAGGAGAGGGAGGGGGTTTGGGGAGGGGAGGGGCACAAAGAAAACCATTTAGAAGGTGATGGAAGACAATTGGATTTTGGGTGATGGGAATGCAGCATAATCAAATGTCAAAATAACCTAGAGATGTTTTCTCTGAACATATGTACCCTGATTTATCAATGTTACCCTATTAAAATTAATTAAAAAGTCTCTATTCTAGGCTCCCATTGTCCAATGGTCTCTGGGGGCAGTCTGCATTTACACTCTGCATAGCCTCTTATCAGGGAACCCGGGTTCAAGGAGCAGTCACGGGGCGATGCGCTGTCCCTTGGCAGAGAGATGGGACAAAGGAACCAAGGGAAATGAAAATCAGGTTCAACCTGCTCTTTGACGGTAGCTTTGGACATGTTGGTTCACTTTCCATTTGCCAAAGTAAGTCACATGGCCACATGCCATATTAGAGGAGCAAGGATGTGTCCTCCCCACACAAGAGGAGGTGCAAGTTGCAAGACCATGACTTACAACCTCCTCACAGGAAAGGCAAGTGACCAGCCAGGAATGATGGCATAATCTACAACGGAAAGCTATGTAACTTCTGTCCGACTGTGTCCTGTGAACGAAAGATGGATTATAAAACCCATGTTGTAGAGTTGTTGTGATACTTCAATTACACAATGTGTAAGTGGCATCTAGGGGCACTCGGGCTCCAAGAATGACTTTTAGGCTTGAAGAATGATGTCCAAAATATGTTCCTGTAGATGTCGTGGTGTATTTAGTGGCCCGTAAGTTTTAATGAATGTTGGAAAACTCCTAGGTGGCAGATCAACTCAACCTTGATGAGCAAAGTACCAATTACGTAAAAGAGATACAAGTGAATGTGGGGTACAGGATGTGGGGCGTGGTTGTGACACTACCCCAGGAGTTATGATACAAAGCTATCAAAACATTTAGACTCTTGTGGAACCAGAGGTCTGGATTGGAGTTCTACCCCTGGGAGCTTGGACACATTACTAAGGCTGGTGGAGCCTCCAAGTGTAAAGGGAACAGTCACCCTGCCTGGAAGACTGATAAGGGGCATTAGAGTTCATGTAAGTGCATCATGTGACATATTGTAGCATTTGACAAATAATTTGTGCTAAAACCAAGACACAAGTCTGAAAGCAGTTTATAGCACTTTATTCTGTCTCTGTGGTCTGGGACCAAGAATTTCTGCCTAGGATGAGAACTGGGCAAACTTTTAAGGCAACAAACACCATAGATTGTTCTTAAAAATCCTGCCTAGGATACTGGTCCCATAGCTCTCTGAAGGATTCCAGAAACTACATCTTTAACCCATTCATTTTGCAGAATCAGAAAATTTGAGGCTGAGAGAGAGAAGGCAGTTTTCCAAAAAAAATTTCTAATTCAGTGAGAGGAGGGGAGGCAGAGAGACAGACTTCCACATGCACCTGACTGGGATCCACCCAGCAAGCCCACTAGGGGGCAATGCTCTGCCCATCTGAGGTGTTGCTCTGTTCTCAGCAACCAAGCTCTTCTTAGCACCTGAGGTGGAGGCCAACTGGCTCTAATCGAACCTTGGCTGCAGGAGGGGAGGGAAAAAGAGAGAGAGAGAGAGAGAGAGAGAGAAGTGAGAAGGGGAGAGGTGGAGAAGCAGAGGGGCACTTCTCCTGTGTGCCCTGACTGGGAATTGAACCCAGGACACCCACATGCCAGGCTGACGTTTTACCACTGAGTCAACCGGCCAGGGCCCAGTTTTCCAAATTTTACGTGGCTAAAGAGTAGTAAAAAAAAAAAAAAAATTGGAAAAACTAGAACACCTGTATTGTTACTGGGTTCTTTCCCACTTTATCGGGGTTCTCCAGAGGACACATGTCCCTCGTCCCACTGGTCAGAAGGGCTTGCCTTCCAAAAGGAAGGAGAGAAATCTGTGGCTGATGGTGAGACGGTTAAAGCAATCTTTATCCAGGGCACACCCAGCCATCACAGGCAAGTAAATGTTTGAAAATAATGATTTTTTACCCTCTGATCAATGTGCCCCATTTGGAGACATAGAACGTAATAGAGTCCCAGTCATGTCAACTCTGTCTGAGTGGCCAAAAGAAGTCAAACCAGCATCAGAATATGGAGTCTAAAGGGTGCGTAGCCACGACTTCCCACATTTAGGATGCACTCAAATCAGTATGAATCTCTTCTGTTTTTTTTTTTTTTTTTTTTTTTTTTTTTTTTGCTAGCCTCAGTCCTACCCCTAATTATTTAGTGGTCTTTCAAACCTTTTGTCGTCTATACTCGAGAAAGCCCTGAAAGATATTAATTCTTAGCCATGTGCCTCATAAATGAAGGCCATTCTGCTATACTTAATGACAAGGCTGAGGCAGCAAGATGTCATTTGCTTTTTTCTCGGTTTTTAAATTGCTTTCTAAATGAACTACAGCTGTGAGGGCCAGGTGCTGTGATCCCTTTAGAAAGATCAGGAAATGATGAAATCCAAAATTTCAAAGTGTGATGGATGTCAGCTCCCGATTTGGTGTGTGTGAGGTCACCCTGCGCACCTGGTGCCATCTCAGCCGCAGAATTACTTTTCTGTGTACGAGAAGAAAAAAGGGGGGGGGGGGAGGGAGGGAGAGGGAGAGAGAGAGGGAGAGGGAGTGAGATGCACATGTCTAATGCGAGAGCAACAATAAGAGAAACAGTTTATAATTATCTCTTTGTTTGCTCCTCATCGGGATGGAAATGGCGCAATGTGCAGGGTCCCGCCACCCCCCACCCGGCCCCCACCCTTCCCCTCCCACGATAGGTACCACCACTGTATAAAACATGTGGTTTTGTGAATCGGAGGGCTGGCGTGGTGGCAACTCGGAAGCCACTATAAAGCAAGTGACATGGTATCGTGGTGGGAGGAGGGGAGAGGAGAGGAGTTGGGGACAGGGGGGAGTTTGTTAATACTCCTTTGCACTTAGTTCATTAACATCAGTATCTTTTATGTATTAGGAGCACTGTTGGCTCTCAGAGGAATTTGGGGCTCAGTCACGAGACTGCCTTGGACGGTGGCCAGCTGAGGGCTGACACTGTCCACTCCTGCCCCGAAGGGGAGCACAGACGTTTCAGGTGCTATTCCCACTCACTTATCCTTCTTGACCTGCCTGAGACTGTAGGTGAAATCCATTAATGAGGCCTTGTTCTTACAGTCACTCAACAGAGGAAGTGAGAGAGATCATGCTGTTAGCTCCAGCACTGAGCCCCACACCACCCCACACTTCCCCTGCCCGGGATACGGATTGGTCAGAGATGGACGGCTGCCAGGGTCAGCCCCATTTCTATGGGACATATGCCCAGTCTGCCCTGGAAGGACCGTGGACCTTGGGCTCTAGTTGCCCCTTCTACTGGAAATAACTCACAGGGACACTGAACTTGACAGCCTCATGGCCAGAAGTGCAGGCCCAAGTTTGCAGCAGGACTGCGGTTGAACCCTACACGTACTCTTAGGACAGCCCTCGGCATCTTGAGTCTTAATTCTCCTCATCCGTAAGATACAGATGGAAGTACTCACCGGATGTTGGTGAAGACTGACTGGTATTGCACAGGTGAAGCACCCAGGAGAGTTTGGTACAAAGGTGGTGATGTAGAAACTGGTCTCCCCAACACTATTGCCTCTTCTACTGAGTCCTCTCGGCTGTCACGTGGGCAGGGGTGCAAGCCAGTGAGACCCAAGAGGACGTGCAACTCCCCAGGCCAGTACTCCCTGGATGCCAGGCTCTACTTCGTTACCCCAGCTTCTCGGGGCCTTAATTGCTTCACTTGAGCAATAGGGACACTGAAAGAGTCTACTTCACTTATCCTGGCAATGCCAAAATGAGATGCTAGCGGTCTTTTTCTTTTCCCTGAAACACTTGTTTCAAAAATTCTGATAAAATTGGAGGTATAGCAAACATTAGGTACATATACAAAACATCATCTCTGTGTATTAGGTTGACTAAACTACTAAGGCTCATACCCACACGTGATCTTACCTGGAATTTAAAGCAATCCCATAAAAACAAAGAAGGCGCTCCCAATTCACATATGAGAACATGGAGTCACGCTGGCCAGTGATGGTCAGAATCAGGCATCAGACTCGCAGGTTGCTCCCCACCCCACTGCATGGCAGAATCCCCCTTTCAGTGAACCCAATTGGTATTAGACCTGTGGTCGACATTTCCAACCCCCAAATCTGGCACCACAAAGTCTGATAATCAACTTGGCAGGTTCTAAGCTGTCTGTCTAAAATACCAGTCCCACCAAAATACCTAGAATCACATGACCTCAGAGTTGGTGGGTCCTGAGACTTCACCTCCCCCAGCCCCCTCTGCACTCCGGAATCCACACTGCGGCTCCCACGAGGGGCCAGCCCCTCCGTGCTCACCCCGGCTGTTTGCACGAGGCTGCCTGTTTCACTTCTGGAAAGTTGGTGATTCCTCCACAAGACAGTGGAAATTTCTTCTACCTTCTCCTGTAAGGCTCTCAATGACGCCCTGGTACCTGCCCAGGTGAAGTCATCTCCCAATTCAGGTACTTGAAAAGTGGACTGGGCCACCCTCCCCAGAGACTGCACCCCCAGACTGTTTCACCCACCCGCCAAGGGCCCAGTTCTCAAGCCTCCTCTGCCTCCCCCCACCCTCCCACACTGTGCTCTAGTTTTTTAACATCTTAAAACGCGACACCTATCATGAAACAGAATGATCCAGATATGGTTTGATTGGCACAGAATTATCTCCTCCTTTGTTCTTGGCTGTGTTGCTTCTTAATGTCGTTTACTGCTTTTCCTGACATCGTCCTTTCACTCTGGGGACACTTCTGATCCTGAGATTCCCTGAAGCCAGGGCCCTTTTCTCCTACAAGAGTGGTAGCCCGAGCATCCCCTCACTGGGACCCTGGGCTGTGGGTTGCTTGGACTTCAATGTAGTATTTCAGATGAGTCCCTATTAGCTCTGATCTGTAGCTTTGGCTTATAACTCAGCCGATTGAGCTCTCTGATCTCTACATTTGCTGTTTGGTATTTAACTGTCTAGTTAACACCTGGTTTTTCTGTGAAATTCTGCAAGAAAGTATGGAGTGATGTTTAGGAACAACTTTAGGCCATGTTGACTTTCTCATTATCCATGCTTTCTCTTTTTAGTACCCATACCCCTCAAGGGACCTTGAGATGGGTCAGCACCATCCACGGCATCTTAGGGTTACAGGAACACGTAGGGAGCATCATTTCTAACTGAGGAGACCATGGAAATGACCAGTTGAGAACTGATGACTAGGTAAGACACCGACTTAAATAGGATAAATGAACCTTACACTTGCTTTGCTCAGACCTGAGTCCCCGTAGGTCTGCTGGCCTCGCCCTAGCTGAACAGCACGTGGTTGCCTGTGGTGGTGGGCGGAGTGGTGGGGATGGGGGGTGTCCCTTTCAGGCACCCTGCCTCCTCCTCTCTCCTTAGAAACACTGGCAGGTGATGTCTTGAGTTCCTCAGTGTAACAGCTAAGGACTGCAGTAACCAACTTGCTGAAAAGGACCAGTGATTTAATTTTATTCATCCTGTATCAAAATTTCTGCATCTCACAGTTTGGGCCCAACAGGAGGTGACACCGTTAACTGTTACTCTTTTCACTTTCTTTTTTTCCCCCTCACTGAACACAAACATATCATTACATAGTTACATGCCACTATATTTAGAATTGCTTTTTAACTCCCTATTAGTTCAAACAGGGACTCTGGGTTGTCCTACCTGGAGTTGGGGGACCGGCAGGGAAGACGGGCCTGTTCACGGGGGTAGAAGGGCCTGAGAGCTGCACTGCCCACCCCCATGGCCCCCTGGGATGCTTTATCCTGCTATTTTTAGAGGCACAAACTAAGCACTCTGCCTGGGGCAGGGCCAGCATCTTACCCACCCCCCAAAAAATCCTGTTTTCCATCTTAAAGAGGGTTCAGCTTCACCAAATTGTACAGACAGTGGGGCTTCAGGGTACCTGCAGCCTCTATTCTGAAGAGTGCCTCATCGAGAAACACAAGTCTCAGTAGCCCAGGATGCCAGGGAATTAAGGGGCTCTGCAAAATATAAGTTTCCACTGGTCAACAAGTATGGAAATCAGTGCTTACGATGCCCGCTGCTTGGAGTCCGGCGGTGCATATGGACCTGGGAGGCGGCCAGGAGCTCTGCCCAAGAGGATCCTCCCTGGCATGGTTCGTCCTGGGCTTTCTTAATTCTGTTTACTGGGGAAAAAAATCTTCTCTTTTGATAATGCCTATTCATATTGCTAGAACTAGGGACTAGAGAACCACTTTAGAAGATATGCCATGGTTCATACTAGTGGGGCAACTCACAACATGCCCATGGAGTGGGGCATGATTCGTGGCCCTTGTCACTGCAACATGTGGAGAGCCGGGGATGTTTGCTCCAGCTTCCAGTCTGAAAACCTGAGAAATGGGGAGAGCGATTAGCAACAACAGTGACGGTGGAACCTGGAGTCAGAACACTGCGACTGTGAGCGTTTCCACCCAGTCTGCATGCTGCAGACCAGACAGCACAGCACGAGCTCACAGAGAGGTGGAGAGGCGAGTGGAGGGGCTCCTGTCGAGAAGGGAGGGGATGAGGGGTTGGAAACGGGTTGCCAGGGAAGTGCTGATAATCGAGGACTCCAGCAGGGGACCAGTCAACTGGGGAAACAAAGCTTGGGAAGACACAGTGTCATACTACCAAGTGACAGGGTGTCACTGTCTACATCTTTAATTCTTAATGCCCTCTAATAAAATCTAATTGCAGTATGATTCACACAAATGTGGCTGGCCATGGGTCAGATTCAGCTCCCTCTTCCTGTGGGCCACACTGTCCCTCATCAATTACCTGCCAGCTGCGTCCTGGGCTATGTGGTTGATTGCTCACTGTCTGGACCGTTCACTGTTTTCTGACTCGTGGCCTATTGTTCTTTCCATCATCTCACCCATCATATACCTTTCTCTTCTGGTCTGAAAATGAACACTAGATGTTTTAGATAATAAGAAAGCCTTAAGAATAAGAAAATTCCCAAAAAGTGAGTGTTGTATGACCTTAGTTGAAAAGATATGTTTAAGTTTGTACATCAGGCTTTTTATAAAACTTTCTAGTCTAGAATGGAATGATGTCAACCTGGTAAGCTTGATGCAACTAGGTTCCACAGTCTTTCAACCTTCTTATGACAAGAAAATGTTGCATCTGGTGTTCATGGTCTTCAGAGTCGCAGGATCATACTGAGGTTTCTGCAACACACGAAAGTCCTAGTTCTCGGTGGCACCATGACCAAGCATGAAATGAAGCTGTGTGGTGTGTTTTATTGGGTGATTTGCATGCCTTTCATAATACCTTTTGAGGACATAATGACTTCATTACTTACTCAACATACAGTGTTGAATATTTATTTTCTGCCAGGTGCTGAGGACTCAGAAATGAACCTCTTCCTTCAAGTTGTTCTCAGTCTATCTCAGGAGCTCAGCCTTGGCTCCTGTCTAAGAATAATGAAAATAATGTGCACTGCAGTCTATAAAATGAAGACAAAATGATGGTCTTAGATACACTAGCTTTAACAAAGTATTGGTAATCAATAAAGCTCACCCTGTGTGTGACATGGCTCTGCTAGCTACTTTGCAGGATCCGTTGAGAGCATAGGTTCCAGTCCTGAGGTTCTTACCTTCCCGTGAGGCAAAGGAGCCATAAACTCATAAAACCAAAATGTAGCACAAACTGAGAGAACCAAAATTATATAAAAAGACAATGGGCATGAAATAGTCACAAACATTCAAAATTGGCTGCATAGTATTCTAGAAAATAAAACTTCTAAGTTTGCAAAGAAGAGCTTTCTT
Source organism: Saccopteryx leptura (assembly GCF_036850995.1). Taxonomy (NCBI): domain Eukaryota; kingdom Metazoa; phylum Chordata; class Mammalia; order Chiroptera; family Emballonuridae; genus Saccopteryx; species Saccopteryx leptura. Next base: position 147,252,111 of record NC_089507.1, on the reverse strand, counting down.
TGCTTTATTTTGGGTTGCGAAGTTTTCATGCAAGAAGAGGACCCTCAAGGATCAATATTTTGTGGATGGGAAGGGAGAAGAGAGGTTTTCCATTGCTCACAAAGGCAGAGGACTGAAAACCTTCCACGTCGGTAGACGGTGGAAGTAGACTAGGTCATGCTCATGCGTCCCTGGCATAGAGGCCCTCCCCCCATTCTAGATCTCACTCAGTACTAATCTTGCCACCCACTCTGCTCACCTACCCTCTTTCTTACTGTGACACATCAAATTCATTTCTGCTTTTGCACTATTTCTTCTGCCTCGAATACCTTTCCCCCTGATGTTTCCATGAGCAACTCTCTCTGGTCCATCACACATCAGCTCATCAGAGGTATCTTCTCTGACCCAAAAACTTGCATCATCTCTCTCTGTCAATGGCTTTCCCATTTCTACCTGCCCTCTATTCTTGATTTAATTCTATTCAGAAGTCTAATAACTTTACCATCTTTATTGTTTGATTGTTTATTTGATGCAACAGCTATTTCTTCCTTGTAAAACTGCCCAATAGGACATGCGCCAGACCTGGCTTGTTTATGGTTCAGTTTAAATTAATTATGCATGATAACCATATTTCATCTACTCAAGAATCTCATGTGTTTTGTGGTTACGACATTTGAAAATGCAGATGGAAGACACTTCCACATCCTAGAAAGTTCTTCAGGACCACACTGCTACTGTTCTCAAGCGACAGGTTGTGGCGATCTAAGCACCTTGTTCACCACTGTGTCTCCAGGGCCCTAGAGGAAGCTGTGGGGTGGGGGTGGGGATAGTGCAGGGATAGAGCAAAAAGGAACAAAAAAAACTCCATGGCCCAGAACAACAGTGTGGCAGTTGCCGGGAGTAGGGAGAAAGAGGAGGGTGTAGGCAGGAGAAACGACGATGAACAAGGACTTGACTTGGGGGCAGGCGGTGAACATACAATACAATTTACAGAGATGTGTCATAGCATGGGGCACCTGAAACCTATACCAGTATGTTAACTCGTGTCTTCTTAATAAATTCAATTTAAGAAAAAAACTTGATAAAATAAACTTCATAAAAAATTTTAACAGTGAAAAAGACCAGGACATAGATGTTTATTGACCGAATGAATAGACCATGGTTTTATAAAAAATGATTTAAATGAGCAGAAAAAAAGGCATAAGGCTGAATTTACCATTCTATCCAGACTTTGAAGCTTAAATAAGGAGTTGACACCTGTAGAAGTCAAATTCCAGTGACTGCAAGGTTTGGAAACAGAGAATGATACCACTGAAGCTCCAAGTCACAGTGATTGTTTCAGCAGGGTCATAAGCAGGTGGCTGGACAAGGCCGGAGGGAGGGCAAGCAGACCTGCTTGGAGAGCAGGACCACTGTACAGACAGGGGGTGACAATAGATCAAACCGACTTTAATAAGGAAGAACCTGTGGAGTTTGGCTCTTGGGACAGTCGAAAGAGGTTACATTATTTTGAGGCAGCAAACCACCTCAATATCTCTGCTTCCATTTGGTTTCTGTGAGATGTTTCCTGAGGAATCCAGGCTGAGGGAGACCCCCTAGTAGGAGACTACGCCATCTAGAACAGTGACTTCTGTGGTCACTGTGGTGAGGGAGGAGAGGCTGGCAATCACAGGTGGCTCTCCAGTCTCGCACTGCAGGAGCGACACCTGGTATTGCTGTGAAACATCACATGCCAAAGCACATCAGTTGGCTGTGCTAACTGCAGGTACTCAGGAATGGGATGACTAGAGGGACATATTTATGTATTCATCTAGTGAATCAATCTGCCTACCGCGCTGATAATGAGACGTGAGGGAGTGTGGGGAGACAAGCGTCACGCACGTCCGTGAACTTCCCTGTTCATGTGCACGTTCAATCTGCCCATACGCAACGTCACAGAGACCTTCGTCCAGGGAGGGGTCTAGTCACAATCCTAGGAACTGGTACTGAGCATAGAGAGCATCCTAGCAGATGACGGATAAGCACATGATGACTGATATGTAGGTAACACTGATGGTGTCAAGTTCTAGGAAAACCAGAAGGAGCAGGCCAACACTATCTCTGCTCTGACAGCCCTTAGGTTTTAGGATAGGACACGTATAACAGACACTGCACTCAGTGATTTTCAACCTTCATCATCTCACAACACACAGAAACTAATTACTAAAGTTCTGCAGCATGCCGAGAAATACATATTTTGCCAATCTGCCAAGAAAAAAAAAAAGTACAATGTTGATTCATTCACTCAGGACTGCTTTTGTTATGTTGCCTATTGTCTTTTGACAATTGAAAGGAAAAGAGGTCACTTTTCCTGACCACTTCATCCTCCTCTGGGCAGAAGAATAAAACTAACTGCCTTAAGACCTGACAGCTAAAGTCCTAAAGTCTGGGTCTTGGTTATAAATACAAACTAGCTGCCTCAGAGGTGGAGCCTATTTAACAAATAAAGCCTGACTTTGTAAACCATCTAGCCTGGTTTCAAATGAGAGACCAAGTCAGGAATCGTATTGATTGGTGACTGGAAAACCTTGCCACATTTATTACAAGTATGTTTTAAAAATTCTTGTGGCGCACTGAATGAAAATTGCTAAACTGATTCTATAATTTGCAATTAGAACTTGATCTGCTAAAAGAGAACATATAGGAATATACTGTAAGAATAGTTTGCTTCTGTAAGGCTAATTAACAACCATTTTTTGTCATTTATGCTTTGGTTCTTTTAATATTTTCATTAATTCATACCTTCTCTGAGAACTTAAGCCATTCATCAACTGAAAATCATTTAAAAAGAGAATACGCATGTATGTATACATGATAGGGGTGTTAGTAGGCAACTCAAAGCATCTATTCACTTATCAAAAACTATTTGTTGTTGTGCTACCACTAAGGTTTGCTGAATCACTTAGTTTTTTTATGTATTTCAATGTTTAATGAGGATGTAGGAGTCAATACTTGACCTGTCTTTGCATAATGCTTCATGTCACAGTGATATTTCAAAATAGGTTACAAATGGAGGCATAACCGATCATAAAGAGTATGTTAAGAAATATGAAAATTTCATATATCAGCTCACATTTTGCATGTGTACCAGCTTCACCCTTCGAGGTGCCCTGTTGTCTGATTTCTGAATGAGTGCTGTTGAGCAGAAAAAGTTGTCAGCTCTGTATTTGATTCAAGGAATTAGACACCAGGGTGCCTCAATGATTCTGAAATGAGTTATTTTTCAAGGGCTAGAGTCATTACTATTAAAGTTCCCTGGGGCGTGGTTCACATGAGAGTGACAACATTTAGCCAGCGTTTCTGTTGCCAGGAGAACTAAGGACACTGCATTGGGCAGGTGTCACCAGTTCCAAAAATGTTCCATCCTTCTGTGATCATCCATGTCTTCTCTTTTTTCTTTCCCAAGGTGAAGATCATTTCTGATGGACTCATGTCTGCCAAGTGCCCCTGGATTCCCAAGAAGGACCTTTACATTACTCAGTAGGGACACGCTTAAGAGAGCTGGCGTGCAACTACCCTCCGAGAGAATGTGAACCCAACTGGTATTCCTATCTCTGCAAACGTATCCCTACTGAGACACGAGATCCTCCGTGCCCCTCTCTCCAGGCTCAGTGCCCTCCGCAGTCTCTCCTGCCTTGCGCTGGAGCCTTCCTCAGCCTCTTCTGACCCACGTGGCAACAGGAAGGGCACAGCGCGCACGCGTCTCTCCGATACCTGCGGAGGACTCAGAGCCCCTCGCAGCAAGCCTGACACTCCTGTTTGCCATTCAGCATTGTCTCTCTTCCAGAATGGGCGCATTCAGACGCTGTGCCGGGCCCAGTGTTCCAATGCTCGTGAAAGGCCGCCGTGCAACCCGCATCTTGCTGAAGCTGCAGCATCCGTGTGATGATGCCTACCGTGGTACCCAGCAGCAGGGCCGTGCTTTGCTTTCAGTCAAGTGTCAGTGACTCGGAGACTGTATTTCTTTTTCTCTCTCTCTCCCTCTATTTTAAAGACATGAAGTATTGTGGGTCTAACATTTTTCTGGCCACGCTGTGACTGCAGCCTTCCCACCAGCAACGGTCCACATGATCAGGGGAGTCTGTGATACGATCAAGGGCGTGTGGAAATCTATGGCTGATTCAGCCACTCGAGTAGTCTCAGAACCTCTGGGCCGGGGCAGAAGTGGGCACGTCTGTGTGTGAGCCTGGTGGCCTGGAACATGCACATGCGTGTACCTCCTGCAACCACCTAGAGCCGTGTGTGCACTCCAGGAAGGGGGGACAGATGCTAGGAGCCGCAATCTCTCATTTCCAGCATAGTGACTGGGTTGGTGCCTCTTTTACTTATTTTCTTATGGTAATTTGGATCCTGTTCTCTCAAGATCTCACCCCCAAGAACTACTTTCATGTGGCAGAAAGCCACTCTTGGCCCCATTGTGTCAACTCTATTTTGACAAAAGATTGGAAAAAAATCTAATTTTATATATAAAAAATATTTATATATAAAAATATATATTTATATATTAAAATCTAATTTTATATATATTATTTTAAATATATAAATATATATATTTATCATAGAGAAATTAAAAAATGGAAAACTTCATACTTTAAAAAAAGTTGGGGCTTCAAAACCTTAATAGGTACACAATGTAGGCACTAGAGCTTAGCTTCCCAGGGGTGGGGGGCAGACAATGTCACTCTGCTAGGTAACCAGTAGTTTCTGGCATTAAGTTTGCCTATGGGGGCTCTCGGAGTTTGTGTCAATTTTCCTGCGAGGGCTGATCAGGAAGAAAAATGGCCATGTAATTGTGAAGCCAAATCAGTTCAATACAGCCACTAAATAGTAAAAAGTCTAAAACCGCCCATTTTCTCCTTGAGACCAGACACCCAAGGTATCGGAAATCCTCAAACAGCCTTGCTGATGCTGTTCATCCAACGAGACAGAGAAGGACAGAAGTTCAGAGCAGGTGAGACTCTGAGGGGTCCCAGACAGCAGCTCCTATTTGGATGTCCTGTTAGACAGCTCTCTGTGATCCCTGCTCCTTCATTTGCTCTTTGATGACATAGATGTCACTACTATATCCACCTGCAACAGCGAAGGAGACAGGCATGCCCTCCTTTCAAAAAATATAGGATTTCAGGCAAAAGCCAACAAGTAGTTACCATGAAGTGTGATAAATGGCGTGTTTGGGGAAGCAGGTGGCAATGTGTGACTCCGTGACCAGCACAGTTCACACCGTCCAAGGGGCAGAGCTGACACCTGAGGACAGGTAAAGACTCAGGTGAAGAGTCCTCTTATCAAGGGGGGCTCAATGAGATGGGGATCCCTGTCCCCACACTGGCATGGCTTCCTTGGTGTCAGGTAGAGTGGACATCGCATGAGAGGCCAGTGCCCTCCCTAAAGACTCCTTTACTGTGCCTCCCTCTCTCTGTCCCTCTGTCTCCAAGGGCAGACAACAGAGGGAAGAAACAACTAACTGTTACAGAAGGGGATTCTGGGCTGCACCCCAATCATGAATAAAGGAAGGAAGTTCTCCCCTCGGGTGAGCAAGTCTTCCAGGCTGCTCTGTGCTCCAGTTGAAACCACATGGTGGGGGTCCCTATGTTCCCTTGTCCATTTAGTCATGGGTCATCCTAAAGGAGACCACTGGGCCCAGCAGTTGCTCGCAGCCTAGGTGGGCGTCCGCTCTCTACTCCCCCTCTTGCCCTGAAGAACGGCGCACCACTCATTTTGGGGAGCAGTGTTAGGCCCCAATCTTTTTTTTTTTTTACAGGGACAGAGAGAGAGTCAGAGAGAGGGATAGAGAGGGATAGACAGACAGGAACGAAGAGAGATGAGGAGCATCAATCATCAGTTTTTCGTTGCGACACCTTAGTTGTTCATTGATTGCTTTCTCATATGTGCCTTGACTGCGGGCCTTCAGCAGACCGAGTAACCCCTTGCTCGAGCCAGCGACCTTGGGTCCAAGCTGGTGAGATTTGCTCAAACCAGGTGAGCCTGCACTCAAGCTGACGACCTTGGGGTCTCGAACCTGGGTCCTCTGCATCCAGTCCGACACTCTACCCACTGCACCACCACCTGGTCAGGCATTAGGCGACTCAATCTTGACAGGCGACTCACTTGTAAATTTGAGGGGATTCTCCTCCAAGCCCACTGCTCACATCTAATTTAACCATTTTAGCCGACATTGTAACATTCACTTAGGCATTTTATTGACATGAATATATGCTAAGTGTACACAGACCATATGTTGATTCGAAATCTTCCCTCAGGCGCTCCACTCCGGAGGTGACAGGGTGGGAAAGTGTGACACATCGGGTTCCCCGTTCCCAGGCCACAGTGAGCATCTGTCAGCCTCGCACCCATGGAGCCGAACTGACTGTTTCAGTCCAAATTCATCAACCTCCAACAGCCTGCTGAAAAGGTGTTTTGTACAGGGCACCGATCCTCAGCTTTTTATAACAGTAACATCCCATAATAAAAGGATACCGACCTTTTTGGGGGGAGGGGAGATAGTGCTAGCATTTTTTTTTCTTTTTTTTATTTGAATGATAAACAACTTAGACACTTTTTAACCTTTTCCTACACAGATTAAATACATCTTTTTTTCCTGTTTTAAGATAATTATCACCTCATAACTTGAACTTTTTCTCTTTCTGGAGTTCGCTCATAAAAAAAAAGTAACAATGTAAAGAGTTAATAGACATTCCTTTTTGGAGTCACTTTATTTTGTTGAGGAAAAAAATCGGTTAAATTTAAAATTCTATAGAGAAAATTCACTTATTATAGAAAAGAGAAATCTGCTGAACTGCCCCCAAAATAGCTCGGGATTGAGCATGCCCAGCTTGCCTGCACTATTGATACATTCACTTACTACTCAGTCCCATCTGCCAGAGGTACCTGCCTCAGATGGGCTGGGACATGCGAGCTGCATTAACGAAGAATATAAGATCTTTAGAGAGAGAGAGAGAGAAAAAAAGATCTTCTTCGATACATTAAAAAACAAAAAACAGGGTTGCTTTTAATGATAAAACAGAGACTATAACATGTCCGTCCAGAAGGAACCCTTAGATGGCGCAAAGTGATCCCATCCTACCTGACATGAGATGGTGAGATGAAGTATGAATGTGTGAAGGTGATTTTTTTTGTGACCATGAGGACAGAAATGATGGCAAACAAAGAAATAGGGACCCGTGGTTTGTTGTTTGATTGCCCATGGTGTACATTCTTGAGATGTCTTTGAGATCACAGATCTCGCCCACCTCTAGACTTAGTGCTGCGTGAGGGGGATAACCCTTCTGCATGGTTAAGACTGTTTCTCAGGAATGATCACGTTTAACTGGTTTACTGTACAACCCGCTAAAGGAATGCATTTGATTAATTTCTCTATCTATTATAGGCTTGAAAAGAGCCTTCGTGCTCAAAGGAGTCTTGAGGTTATATAATGGGACAGGTAAAGAAACTGAGGTTCAGAGAGGAGAACCTCAAAGAAGCACACACAAAAGTTTTGGCAATAGGTTTTCCGACACCTTGCCCAGCGTTCACCTCCCTGAACTGATCAGCGTGTCCATCTGAGATTTAATGTCCTCCTCCTTCTCTCTCCAGAGCAGCTGTCCTCCTACGGGAACTGTTACTGACACCTGCATTGTCGATGGAGATTGTAGAGAGTGGGGGCTGGGATCGAGGTGGGTGAGGGGACTGCTCCCCCCAAGGCATCTACACCAGGGTGACCCACAGGAGCGGAGGGCAGGTTGACTATGGACCACCGATGAAGATAATTTCTGTTCCTTTCATTTTGTATAATTAGGAAAAGGACCTTGAGCGTGATCAAACGTGGTTATTTGCAACATGGTTTACTTTCAGAGAAACAATATAGAAAGCTGTTAGGCAAGAACTCAGCAAAGGACACCAAGAGCAAACCAGCGCCCCAGACTGAGAACCACGGGAAAGCTGTGTGTGCGTGCAAGTGGCCAAGGGATGCTGTAGAGACAGGAAGTCACCATGAGGAAGAGGGAGAAGAAACATATTTGGCACAAAAATGGAAACAGTTCAAGGCACTGGCAGAGGTGGCATGGGCAGAGCGTCGTTCTCGGCCCCTGTTATTTGGGGTCTGCCCTGTAAGAGGAAATTCATTCCTGCCCATCACAAGGGGAAGGATCTAGAACGCCACCCCACTGACCTGGGTTGGAAGGTGGGGGAAGGGATGTGCCCCTGCTCTCGTCTCTCTGCCCTGAGCACGGCAGGTGCTGTTCCTCCATCTGAGAGGTAGAGATGGGAACATGACCGTGAGCAGAGCCACAGCTCACCCGGAGTTGATACGTAAGCCTTGATCGGTAAATGACACAGAGGCTTGGATGGGGGGGGGGGGGTTGCTTGTTACTGGAACATCACTTAGCAGAAACTGGCCAAACCACAGAGTAGTAAGATCTCCCAGATGCTTTCATTAATATTTTCCAATAACACGGTCAAATAAAAGCGAAAGCCCACGAAGACCAGCCAGCGGTAATGACCCAGTGTAGCACAGGGGTCACACTCCCCAGGTGACCATGCACCCCCGGAGTCCTTGCCCTGAGACCGAAGAGATGAGCTGGGATCGCAAAGCCAGAGCCCACGTCCCGATGGGCATCTGTTCCTTTTATCTTTCTGTCTCTGCCATGTTTCTCCCTCCTTCCTTCCTTCTCCCCATCTGTCCCCAAATATAAACTGGAGTGAGAGCCCTGAACCAGCGATGCGGGGAAGACACACCTGTCCTGCGAGCCTGAGGAGCCACTCAGGAGAAAGTCTGCACAAATACTGGCTCTGATTATAACCCTAATATGGCTGGGATCACCAAGGCACAGACAACCGACATATGGTAGAAGTTGCAGGCCCCGGAATTGCAAACGAGAGATGCTTTCTGACAGAGCCAGCAGGTTGCTCAGGGAAACCAGGCCACCTGGCAGGGCCCGCATCCGCAGGGTTCCAGCTCCCTGAGCGAGGTCAGTGACACTGGTCCCCTCGGGGGAGAGCCATCTGGGCGGGACATTCACCCATTCTACAGACCCCGTGTGCCGGACCCCGTGCTGGGTCGCATGGAAATGAAGAAGACGTGGGTCCCCCTCCAGGCAGGTAGGGGCACTTGCAAGAGAAAAGAGAAAGGGTTCCTGAGCCAAAAGTCACAGCGCAATGGGATGGGTGGGAGCAGTCACAGCTGTGATGGGGAGCACGGGGGGGGGGGAGGGCCAACTCAGGAAGGGGAGCACAGAGGGGACATCCGAAGGCCCCGGTGACAAGCTCCGGGCTACGCAGAGCTCCTCAAGTCCTCTCAAGTTCGCTCCAGATTAGGGTCCAGCGGAAGTGGCTCTGCTGTGAGGTGAGGGACGGTGCCAGGCAGAAAGTCTGAGCCCCCGGCATTGTGTTGTTCTCTGCCCAGAAAGAGTGTCACTTTCCCAGTCTTCATAGGCATCTCCTGAGCTCCACCTGTCCTGTTGTAGCAGTTCAGGCCTCCCGGGCCCTCTCGAGAGCCACACATCTTCCCCTACGCAGGGCTCTGGAAAACCTTAGGAGGCTTCCTCCTGGAGAAGCAGGCAGGCTAGGGGAGCCCTGCACTCCTGCAGAAGACCATGGAGGGGTGTGATGGGGGTGCAGACATGGGTGGGGGTCAGGGGCATGAGCGGTGAGGTTGATGGTTTTTTCCAAAGAGATTTTTCTTCACCATGATCCTGTTCCATTATCCCGGCTGAAGATCTGAGCATCAAGATAAAGGTCTTCTTTTATGCAATTACTGTAAATACCACTTGGGTCTTTCAAGTAGACTCTGAGAAAGAAGATATGTAGCAAGAAGGGGTCCTGGTGGCTTGACTGGGCTTAAATTCATAAAAGCATAAAAGCAAGCAAGCAAACAAATAAACCACTAGAACCTAGAAACCATTTCCACCCAGGGGCCTCTCACACACACTGCACCGCAGGGAGAAGTGGGCCCAGAACTGCCCATGTGCACTGTGTCCAGCCCTCTGAGCCAACCTTTATATAGCAGTTCCTGGAATCCTATTTCAATCAATAGGATGGAGGCTTTCCACATCAAATGGAAGCTTGTGCATCTAAACCCTCATCAACATCTTCACTAAACAATCACAGCAGATCCATTCTGACCAATCAGGAAAGTGCCTTTTGGACCAATCAAACTGCGAGGATTTGGAGTCCTCATTTGCATGAGCACAGACCAATTGGGGACCAGGCATGGGGACTTCTGTCTATATAAGCTCCTCTCTGGCTCTTAGCATTGAAGATGGTGTTTCCTTGGTTGCAGCGGAATCACGGAAGATGTCTTGCTAGAGCAGAGTAGAGCAAATCAGCTAAAAGCAGAACGAAGCTGTTTATCTAAAGAGGGGCCTCACCCCAGGGCTGCCTGGCCCCAGGACCGCCTGACAGCCCTACTGTTCTCCTAGCCGTGCTGAATTACAGTTGAGCTGTTGACACTGAACAAAGTTTCCTTCTTCTCTCCACTCCAAGTTGAGGATTCCTGTTGGCTTGGAATGGATGGCAGTGACCTTCAGTTGACACAGATAGAAAATAGTTTTTTATTTTATTTTGCTTTTCAAGTTAGGAAAAGTGGGATGAAATTAGCACTTTCATATATTTCTGAAGGAGAGAGAAATTGATGTGTCATCCAGCAAGCAGGTGGAATGTGTGTGGTGTGTAAGTGTGTGCATTTGCATGTTTTGAGAACTTACATATTCAACCATGTAATCAACTTCTGGTAATCAGGGACAATAATATGCCAATGCTGGCAAATAATGTACCCTAAAATTATGTGCGCTAGGATGCACAGATAGCCCCTGAGTGGGGTGCACAGTGGAAACACGGAGCCTGCCCACACTCAGCGACAGAGGAAGGGTTACACAAATCATAGCGCATTTGTAACAAAACAGATTGCTTAGACTTGATTGTTCAGTAAGTGTGGAGATTCAGGACACAGCTGAAATGTCACGTGGATGGATGTCTTTGAGACTTTGTACCTGGGAGTGGTGCAACACCATGTCCATAAACACGTCTCAGGGCTGTAGACCGGATGCGATTTCTATTCTCTTCTTTGTATTTTTCTCAATATTCCAGTTTCTCATGATGAGCCTGTGCTGTTAACAAGTCATTCATTTTAAAAGAGCGTGATGAAGAATGGACCCAAAACTCTCCAAAGTTTGCCGGGTGGGTCTTGGAAGAAGATGGATGGTGGGGATCCAGGGAAGGTAGGGGTGAGCCCGGGCAGGGCCAGACCCCCGTCTTCACTGTCTTCAGATCTCTCCCCTCATGCTCCCCACCCCCACCCCGAGGCCCCAGGCGGTGGCAGTGAGCAGGCAGTGCTGTGTGGCTTTTCATTAGGCATTTATAGAGAACCAGGATGTGTCTAGTAATCTATTGTTCCTGCTCAGAATTGTTTCTCAGAATAAGACTCACTAATAGGGGACTGTGTTGCACCTCCTTGATCTCTGGGACCAGGAAGTAACGTTATGTCTCTGTTTATTCACTTTGCTATGTTCTGGAAACCCAGAGCCACTCTGGGAGAGCTGCTCACACCACCTGCACTGTTAGAAGTCCCACTGCCTGCTGGCCCGTCTGTCTGTCCAGCCTCCCACTCCCCCTACACACACATACACACACGCACACGCACACGCACACACACACACACACACACACACGCACACACACAGCTCAGGCGTCCGGACTGAAAGGCTCTGGCTAAGCTCCCTCAGCCATCAGCTGTTGTTTATTTCTTCGCCTCCTCATTTGGCTCCTGGAAGGATGTTTCAGCAGACTTTTTAGAGAAAGAGGAAAATATACAATAGCTCATTAAGCTAATGACCCTTCGCCGGGCTGGCAGCGGAACGCACAGAGGCAGGGACAATGTGCACTTCCCACTGCACAGTTTCCTACATGAAGAGTTCTCTTCTCCCCCTCTCCTTTTATCTCCCTGACTAAGGAATATGCCGGAGGCCGCTGCTACCTGCGTGTTGGGGAGAAGTCAGGCTCCACTTGTTCAGATGAGAGGGGACCATCCCCTGAAAACACCAGAAGAGAAGACATTGGTCATGGTAATGACACCTCACGGGTGTGAATGCTTCTGAGCTTAAAAGTCATAAGCACACCCTGGACTTACTAGTCCTCGGTCCCTCTTAAACAGTTGGCACCGGTGTTATTTCTACAAACTGGGGATTTGGAAAAGTCAAGCGATTAAATGACCTCCGAGTTCTAGTAAAGACTCAATACCAAGGGCTAGATTATAATTGGATGGTGGGTATGACACTCTGTCTCCTCAAAGTTGTATTGTATCATTGTCAACTTACTGCCAAGCATTACATTAAAGAAATGTTACTTGGACAGTACAAAAGGCAAAATGATTTCTTTGCAGAAAACTTATCCAGAAAACAAGACTAGAGAATAATAACTTTAAAAAAAAAGCATTTTAAGTTTGTAAAATTATCAAATTCAATGGAAAAATGCCTATAGCAATGCAGTGGCTTTCTTCCAAAGTGCCTGGAAAATATAATTCGACATTGCAAAGACCTTTCAGAAGAGCAGCCCAGTTTCACAGTATTTGGGGATACGCCATGTAGATTATAGACACGAGGTCTTCGTGCCTGTTTGTGTGGATTTCTATAAATATGTGCTAGATCAAAAAGCTAAATAAAATAATAAATACACGAGTCTAATATTAAAAATTCAATTTAACCCCCATAGGAATTTTATAAACATGTTTAATGTCTACAAACACAATTGTTGAGCATGCCAACTTGGATAGGTCTGCTATTTCCGTTGTAAGTATTATCTGGTCACATTGCCATGTGCACCGATGTGCGCCCAGGTGGTATTCGGTGTTCCCTTGGCTGTCGCTAGCTTTGATTCATGGCTCAGGAAGGAGGTGGCTGTGGAGGGCTCTTGACACAAGTTTCATGCTGCTCCTGTCTCATTGTCTTCACAGAGCGCACTGACCCTATCTTGTCTTACTATTGTCATCTAAGGCTGTTATGACTAGGGTCATCGCAAAATATCTGGAAACAGAGGCAGTAAGCAACAGATCGGGCCAAAATGGCCTCAGTCCCTTTCTCTGGATCATTTTAAGCACGTGTTAGGCCTCACAACCGGTGGAAACCCAAGAGCCCATAACCGGGAGGTGCAGAGTCTGAGCAGCTCCGTCAGAAACGTGCACATGGGTCCTCGTGGACCGGACGCCTGCTGCTGTAAGCATCTATTAGACACAACACTCATTATTCCTCTGGGGGGTGGTGGTGAATGCAAATATAAACCCCACTTGCCTTTTTTTATTGATTACGATCTGATCAATCAAAACATGCTCACGAGTACATTGTCGTTACCCATCTCAATCATCTTCTGTTCTGGAAAATTGCAGTCACTATGGAGCATGAGAGAATGCCAAGGGCCCACCCAAGGTCCATGAGACCAGAATTGGAGGAGCCAAGGCCTGGAGGGCAGGGATTCTTCAATCCCCCAGGTGATTTGAGTCGGCAGCCAGGGTCAGGAGTGCCCACTCCCCAGCACAGGCGGTGAGCAGAGCACCAGGTGCTTCCAGTCACCGGGAGCTTTGCCAAGGAAGGTACGTGCACCCCTGGCTGGTGTAGGCTGCCGCGGACAGCTGTGAGCTGGTCGTGTGACTTGACTTAGATCTTGGAAGACTGGATCTGGGAGGGACGTTCTACACAACAGGCGAGAAGAGCGGCAGGAAGGAAAGTAGGTCAGAGAGATGCAAGCAGATGTTGCTCCAGGCAGGAGGGCTGGAAAAGGGATGACTTCAAACCAAGCACGTGGAGGAAAAAAAATGAGAGAAGTCAGTGTGGGCACAACGTCATGGAAACAGAGGAGTTTTCAATCTGGTGGCCCATGGCCCCCATCAGACCCATAACCATGTTTGTTTAGAATGCAGGATCATTTTTCATTCAAGGCAACATTGAAAAACCGAGTGTTCACATAAAAAGTTAGACCTGCTAGCCCCAGGCTTGTGTTTCTACACGGCAGTGGTTGGCCAGGGCTCTTCTTTGGGAGGAAAGGACAAGCGCTCTCGCCCCTGGTCAGTCCTGACATGCTCCCTGAACTATGTCACCTCCTTGCTTCTGGGGACAGCGGAGTGCCCTCACTTGTCTGGTTGGCACTGGCTGTGTTGGAAGAGGTGGCATCATGAAGAACAGGAGTACTAGATGGTGGAGCAACTGTGATTTTTGTGGTTTCCCATCTCAGGGACCTTGGACAAGTTCCCTCGCCTTCCAGTCTCCAATGTGGCCACTCGAACAAAGAGGAGGTGGAGGGGCATGGTCTGTATGGCCCTTTAAACACGAAGATTGCTCGGTTCTAATGGCCGGTGGTTCCATCCCATTGGCTCCTTGCATTTGTGTGGTAGGTAGGGCCAGCCCCACTTGGCACGGGGACCCAGGGGGAGAAGGGAGGCCCTTAGACTCTGGTCTTTCTCTCTAGAAAATGGCGTGGTCAGTGTTCAGCCACATGAATTTCCCCTTTAGTCTCTTCCACAGCAGAAAGAGCTACTGACCTCTCTCATCTACACCATGCAGAGAAACCAACCATTTGCTAAGAATCCCAAAGTCGACTAAAGGGATGGGACCACGCAGAATTGAACGGCCCCGTGGATTCTGAAACAAACCCTCATGCCGTGTCTGCCTGGGCACCAACCGCTGTGGGTGACCCTCTCCCCTACCCTCATTGTACTGGAAGTCGGGCTGTCAAGAGCTCAGCTGAACAACTAAGGGGGTTGTCACCTTCCTGGCAGGAGCCCATAGAATTGCAACGGTGTGTGATTTTGTAAATGAACAAGGCAGACAAGTAATTAGTGAGATGAACTCTCCAAAGTTCCCTAAACATAAATGTGGTCACTGATGGGCACCTACTGAAGTTCCTTGGGAAAGCCCAAGAGAGACTGGCTGGCCCAGCCCCGGGTCTTATCAGGAAGAAAGGTCAAGGTGGAGACATCCTGACCCCTGAAGGGAGGTTCCATGATCATTGCGTCATGCTGTGTGATTCTCGAATGTTGGAGCGTCGGAAACACCTGGAGGGCTTGCTGAACCCCCAGATGCTTTGGCCCCTGACCTCACATTTCTGATTCAGAACAACTAAGGTGGGGCCCAAGAATTTGCACATCGACAAAATCCCTAGGTGATGCTGATTCCGCTTGTGCTGGAATCACACTCTGAAGAACACAGCTTTAGATAGTGCTTCATTCGCAATGAAGCAGAACCCGGCGGAGCAAGGAGCCTGGAGGATCTCAGGCTACAGCGAACCTCTAATTGTGCAACACCCCCCACACTTTCCAGTATCTTTGGTCTTTCCGCTATCAGCTATTAAGTCACATAGATACATGGTTGTCATAAGGAATCTGGACATTCAGGAAAGAGATACAGCAGATATGAACCTTGGCTCATAACGCTCTCTTCACCTACGGGTCCAATCCTACCTGTCACATGCATCTCAGCTAGAATGGCTCTTCACAAGTGGGTTTGCCAGCCCCCTGGCAGCAAGGAGCTTCCCCTCCATGGACCACGGTACGTGCGTTCCTCACCGTGTCCATCTCTTTCTGTCTCAGACTATTGGCCTCTCCCTGCATACGTCAAATCCATTATTTCTCCCACTTTCTGTACCCTGTACGGTGCTGAGTAAGCTCATCTGGGGTGGTAACTCAGCACACGTCTTTTACAAAAGCACTCCCCCGCCCAAAAAAACCCTGTGTTTTATGTGCTTGAGTAAAGAAACAGCTCATTGAACTGTGACAAGACACTAACATCACGTACTTGAAAACACACACCACCACCGACACACATACATCCATCTCAGTGACTAAATACACCTTCCCACAGGACCACATCCCTAACGCAATCTGACAAAAATGTAGACAAAGGTTCCAACTCTCAAACTCTTGTTGGAGGAATGTGGACCTTAAAATGGAAGAAATCTGACTTCCTTCTGTTTAATGCTCCCTCTGGCTCCTACATACCTTTTTGTATTTATATAAACCTTGAGTGTGTGTGTGTGTGTGTGTGTGTGTGTGCCTGCGAACCCTGTTTCTTTTTTGGCTGCAAGTTCTGTTTTGTATGATGTTTATTTGCCTTGAGGCTGTTCGGTGTGATTCTTGCAGGTGGCGTCAAAGGATATCATTGAAATGATGTGACTAGTAGTATGGACACCTTCCAGCACATGGGATCACAGGACCAAATTATTTTATCTGATTAAGTTGGAAGATAACATTGCTGATTGATAGTTGGGATAGAAAGATCTCTGGATTAGGGACCCAAAAATGTCACGTGCTTTAAGGAATCTCACTCACCTACTGCCGTATCCAGAACATACCGTACATTCATTCTGCTGATACATTTCCTGATACGAACTTGAATTATCTACAGCAGCAATTTAATTGGAAAATTTGATTCACCACTCTTCACTACGCTTATTATAAACTTAAACCTGGGTAACCGCTGACTGCTTATTCTCTTTGCCTGCCAATATGTGTATAAACAATTTGTAAACACGGGAGACAGAAATGAACAAGGAAACATTTTCATCAGCAGTTCTAATTTCACATTCTATTAGCACTTTAATTAAGGAACAGGAAGCCATGCAGCACGTTTAATAAACGATAATTGATGACGGGGATCACCTGCCACCTTTCCCATGGGCAATCCATCACTCCCCTCTCTCCTGCAATCTGAGACTGTCGGGCACAGGGGAGATAGGTGGAGATGGATGGGGACCCACTGGGCTAATTTCCAGACAAAGTGCTTGATGCTTATACGGAATTGAGTTCCGTCCGTCACAGTCCGTCCCAGCACCCTGAGAGCACTGAGAAAAGCCCTCTACGAAGGCTCTTTCCTCCCTGCTAGCTGAGGCTCCCCTCCTGGGTAGAATAATCCCTCTTCTTGTTGTACCCCGCGCACATGATAGGCACTTAGTGTGTGAGTGTCAGATGAAGTGCGAACCCAGACTGTACCTACCTACACATCTGATTAGCTGTCTATGAAAATAAAAATGTTGTGGCATCAACTGTTATGTAATCACATTGTATTTGAACTCTGACAACATGTTTGTTTATTTGTTTAATTAGTTAGCCAGTTGGTTGGTTGGTTAGTTTTGTGGGTCCTCAAAATCTTTTAATAAGGACAAGTCCAAACAGGTCTGTTGCTAGAGGAAAAAGAACATTTTTTTCCCACCAAACCATGGAAATCTTAACATCCTTTTCAATTATCCAAATAGTGCTGCGTTTGCTACATTCAGAAGGGATTCTCTAGCAAGACAAGGAATCTCTCTACTCGAAATGTGTTGTCAAAGCTCAGTTATGTCACAGAGTGAGTTCCATCCTCACAACATAGAGAACAGGGCTTTGTAGGCAAATGGTCCCACTCTGCACCGAAGTCGGCCCATCCGTTTCATTATCTAGTATTTTCTGAGCAGTTGTCTTTTGATATGACCCTAAATTATTTTCAAAGCTGAAGTAATGGTTGGCTGCTTCAGCCATTTTAATTTCTTTATACAATTATTCATCCAATGGTTGTAAAGCCAGAAAATCTGAATAAAAATAAGCAAAAAAAAAAAAAGTTATTAAAAGTTACACTTTTCTCTCGTTTCAGTTGTCCACATGCAGCCATATTAATTAAAATTATCAGCTGGACGTAGGAGCCCAATGAAATGTTGAAATGTTTCATTGGAGCTTTGTTTATCTTCCAACTTCAACTCCAGTTTTTTATTTTTATTTTTTCAAAGCAATTAATTTTACAACGAACGCTCTGTGACGAATGTCATTCAAACTGCAGAGGCTTATGGGGTAAAACGATAAAATCAAGTAGTTGTTCTACTAATCCCTTTACAGGGAAACAGCTTTCTGCATCAAAAGTGGAACTTATGTGGCCATTAGCAGATGCTACATTAAGCGACCAAAAATATACACATTTAAATTCTTAAGCACAATCTATGAACACTACACAGATGGTTTCCAAGAAACTGTACCTAAATTGATTACGATAAAAATGATCTGCAGCAATTGTTTCTGTCAAAAGGGAGAGCAGAGTCTGTCCCAATGTGTGGCTCTGCCCACTCATGCAGAGTACCCAGCTGCTGGGACAGATGTTGCTCTAAGCACTTTATTTTAGGGTCATTAAAATGGTTACAGGGGTTAGTCATTCAGTGTTTTATAAATTGTGCTTACTCGATGAGCTCAACAGATGTTGAAAAACTTCTTTGTAGTTGATCAGACACAAAGTTGCTCATCAGATCCCCTCCATCTTGGGTTTCAAGGCAGGTATTAGGAACAAAAGGGAAAGAGCTGTTGGACAAAGAAGCGCAAGCCAGTCATGGTGTCCTGGATCCGGGAAGAGCTCCTCACACAGCTCTATGGGTGATGCCCATACTTGCTTCTTCTGTGAACAATGGGAAGCTATCTTGAAGGCTTATATGTGTTCATTTGATTGAAGAGCTGTGGGGTCTTAGATTAATATTGTATGGTTACCATTTTATTTTCTTTTTAAATGACCCAGGACTGTGCCATTGTCCTCAACAAGTTGTCCAACAGAAAATATCAGATAATTCAGATCTTCTTACAGCTAGAGAATGCTCTTTCTTTAGAAGATTGTTTTCGGGTCTCTCCAATCGGAGACTATGCTATTCCCATCAAGCTTTGATTTTATATCATGATGTATTAAGGTGACAACCAATACATCAACAAAAACCTAAGGAAGTGAACAGAAAGCACACAAAACAATGGCAGACATATGATTCTGGAGGGCAGCTGTTGGTGTAAACTATGTGTAATTTACCTTGACGGTGGTTTAAACTATCTCTATTTCTGCCCCTTGGGAAGTGAGGTTGCAGAACTGGTCATCATATGATCGGAAGGTAACTGCCGCTAAAGGACCCTAGCCGGCACTTGTCACATGGGGAAGTCAGAAATACTGAGGAGGCGACTCGCTCAACCCAAAAGGTGATAAAAGGAGATGAGATGAGAGTAGGAAGGAGAGACCACAGGGCCATGTGAAATGCTCTGGGGTTAGGGAGGGGTTTTCAACTTAGATGGAGCTGGTGGATTTGTTGTGGAATTAATCTAATCTACAAGGAGGGACAGGCAGGCAGAAACATTGACTAATTAAAAAGACTCAAAGCTCAGCCTGACCAGGCGGTGGCACAGTGGATAGAACGTCGGACTGGGATGTGGAGGACCCAGGTTCGAGACCCCGAGGTTGTCAGCTTGAGCACGGGCTCATCTGGTTTGAACAAAGCTCACTAGCTTGGACCCAAGCTCGCTGGCTTGAGCAAGGGGATACTAGCTCTGCTGAAGGCCCACGGTCAAGGCACATATGAGAAAGCAATCAATGAACAACTAAGGTGTCACAACGAAAAACTGATGCTTGATGCTTCTCATCTCTCTCTGTTCCTGTCTGTCTGTCCCTATCTATCCCTCTCTCTGACTCTTCCTGTCTCTGTAAAAAAAGACTCAAAACTCAGCAGAGAACTAAAATCTTTTTCAATTTTTTTTTTTTATTTTTCTTAAATGAGAAGCAGGGAGGCAGAGAGACAGACTCCTGTATGTGCCCTGCCCAGGATCCACCTGGAAAGCCCACTAGGAGGTGATGCTCTGCCCATCTGGGGCCATTGCTCTGTTGTTTAGCAACCAAGCTATGTTAGTGCCTAAGGTGAGGCCACGGAGCCATCCTCAGCCCACCGGGGCCAACTCGCCCCAACTGAGCCATGGTGCAGGAGAGGGAGAGAGAGAGAAGGGGAAGGTGTGGAGAAGCAGATGGATACTTCTCCTGTGTGCCCTGACTGGGAATCAAACCTAGTACATCTACACACTGGACCAACGCTCTACTCCTGAGTCAACTGGCTAGCCCTGAGAGTTAAAATTTTAACCCAGTAATTATGCCAAAGAAATCACTTTAAACCTAATTTAAAGATTTCAGTTGATCTGGCTTTCTGTGGAAAAGTGATTAGAACCGGTCAAAGTAGGTTCCCTAAGACCACCTAGGAAGCTGTTGTAGGCAGAAGATGTCGGCTGTGTGTACCAGGCTCGTGGGAGTGGGTGTTGGAGGAACATGTAGGTTGAGCTAACAGAAACTGAGGACGGAATGGCTATCCTGTGAGGAGGAAGGTGACAATGACACCTTGTCCTGAGGAATGAACTGCACATAGGGAGTGCAGAGAGGAAGGTGTGAGGAGCAGGGGCAAATACCCTTCTGTGCGTGTTAATTTTAGAATTTGTTACAGATCTGCCCAGGTAGATATATTGGTGAAGAAGCTGTCGTCCTGGAGATGAGAAGAAAACCCTGAGCTGGAGATTTACATTTGGAAAGCCTCAGCCTCTAAATGTTACTGAATTTGGTGGATGACAAAACTTGGAAAATAAAAATATGCAATAAAAATCAACAAAAAGAAATAACAGGTGACCTAGCAAAATAAGAAAAGAAAATGAAAGAACAGAAGGCAGAGCAATGCATTTGTAAATAAAGGTCAAAGAAAATAAGCTGTTGAAAGAAAAGAAACTTGACATTGGGTCAAAAAAGAAAAAGATAAAACCCTGAATTAGAAGGTTTTCTATGAAACAACACAACACAGAGGATATGAAGGTGCAGGATGAGCCCAGGCCAAGAAGGAGAATTGGACATAGAAGGAG
This sequence comes from Saccopteryx leptura, assembly GCF_036850995.1. Lineage (NCBI taxonomy): Eukaryota > Metazoa > Chordata > Mammalia > Chiroptera > Emballonuridae > Saccopteryx > Saccopteryx leptura. The sequence continues at coordinate 147,231,461 of NC_089507.1, read as the reverse complement.
CCAGGGTGCAGCTAAGATCACCGAGCTCCAGCCTCCAGGAGGCAGCAAGCCTCCCGCACCCTGATGGACGGGGAAGGTTGGGTATATGGGACAACTGTTGCCAAGGCGTAGCTTCATGGCACTGGGGATGCCTGTCCTGGGCTCTCTGTGTGCCCCAGAGTTTGCAATGGGGAAGTGATGGAACGATGGCAGGCAGTGTGTCCCTCTGTTCAAGGGGGGGGAGCAAACCAAAGTGTCATCTTTTAACTCCTCCCAGCAGTCTGCACCCAGCAGTCAGGATGAGCTTTTTAAAAATGATGAACTCCAATGATCTCGTTGCCCCGTGCTGTTGGCATTCCAACCCTCAATGGTTAGTTAACATCCTATGAGCTCCGTTGACGTTTCCGCCTCACTTTTTTCAAGTCCTCCGTATTCTCTCCTCTCCCACTGAAGAAGTCTTTTGTTTTCTATAAGGATCTTTGTTGTTGTGCTATCACATAGGCTTCCCCTCTTTCTGGAAGATTCTACCTCCCTTCCTGTTTAACACATGCAGGATGTGAGATCTTGACTCTCTCCAGCCAAAGCTCTGCTCGCTGCTCGTTTCTTCCCTTCAGCCGGGTCAGTGTCACAGTTACGTGTTTGGAATGCTGTCGTATTGCAGAATGACCACTGCAATTGACCCATGATCTTCACAAAGCTGTGTGGCTCATTGGAAGGGGGTGGGGGTCTTGTCCATTTCACTCGACTTTTATTCTGTGTTTGGCTTGGAGTCAGGCACAGACGCAACACCGCTTTCTCCGCACATCTTCGGTGGTTGTGACAAAGATGTATGCTGTAAGGGACACTGGGGGACGGAGAGCTGATTGATGGATATGTGTGGCACGGGTCGGTTTACCCTGGGACACGCTTTCTTGACTGTCTGAGCATTGCCAGGAAGAGGTGAGAGAGAAACGAGGGAGAAGGACAGGAGCCATTCATGCTCCCTCTGACTTACTTCTTTGGGATGGGTTCTAGGCACTAGTTTCTGCGCTTAGCCGGTAAGGGCAAAGACCAGACCAGAGCTCTCCTCCTTTGCTCCAAACCCACGCACCTGGTTCATTTCTCCCTCCAAGGAAACAGGTAAAGGAACACAAGCACTGACTCCTAAGGGTGATAAAATCGGTTTAGCCTCTTCCCTCCCATCTCCTTAAAAGGGAGTCCCTGTAAACACCAGTGATGTTCCTGTAAAATTCTAGGCATGTCGTGGGGCCACCATCCCCAAAGTCGGTCACTGAGACCACTGTCGTCATTCCAGGGGCTATGCCACATGCTCCTCCCCTCTCTCCCCCAGGAAGCCTTCAAAGATAGCCCCACTGGTCTGCTGGCAGTGGACTTGCTGTCCTTCAGCTCGTTAAGATGATGGAAAGGTGGTTTCTGGTCTTCTCTAGTGACAGGGATAAAGGTCTTTAGGGCCAAAAAATGATTTTTAACTGACACGTGGGTAGGTTGTGAATTAATCCATGCTTGCAACTTCATTATTGAGTAACCAAGCAGCTTCTTTCTTTGTTGTTTTTTCCTCTTTCCCTGCCTTCCTCTCTTCCTTTCTACCCTCTTTCTTTTCCTTAGGAGACAAAAGAAAAAAAATTTTAAAACTCCACAGGGTCAAGTAACATGTTCCCTAACATCGGAGACAGACCTGGAAATAAGATTTATTTCCCAATCCAGTCGGGTCACCTATGATGTGTTATAAGCTGTGATATTTCTCATCAAGTTAATTATGCCTTTCTTGGAGAAGATAAAACATGCATTTTTTGTATAGGGCAGATCATAGAATGGTTGCCAAAGTTATTTTAAAATGGAATATTATAACAAAACTCATGTCTTTAGTGTATAAAATCACATTTTTCTGTGTTGGTCACAGCCCTGTGGCACAGAACTGAGGAGAAAACCGTCCCCTTCGCGCCGTTCTTTTGTGCATGGATATAAAATATTACGGAATATTGGTTGGCAAACAGCCTTCTCTTTTATGGCATATTTACTTAGGTCTTTTAATGCAATGAGACAGACATATAGAAATGTCCTCAACAATGTTCTAGATTTCAAAATTCACATGAATCGGTGCTATTGAGTTCCTCAGAGTCTAGTCACATTTTTTTGTGTGTGTGGTTTTATTTTGAAATAAAATCAGGAAGAAATTTTTTTTTAAAGTTTGAATAAAGTAATAAACAAATACACCTTTAATAATAAAATAAATAGAAAGAATAGAAGCAGTACCATATTTATAGCTTCAATCAGATTTTAATTATTATTTTCTAATAGTTAATAAGACTTTTATAAAAACTTTAAAAGCTACAGAAAGTAACTTGGAAAATACAGTTTCCCAAGGCTGGTCACCAGAGGTTCTCTACCGTTACCATGACACTATTTCTCCAGTCCTACAAACAATATGTCAGGAAGGCACATGATTTGCGTGAGACTCAAAACCAAACATCCATTTCTCTGGTCCCTGGGGAGCCCAGGGCTTGACAAGGAGGGACAGATGGCTGGCGTGAAGGCTCTGGCGTGGGGCCAGAGCCTCTGTGGTCGAGAGTTCCCCTTGCCAGGACTTTGTCTGCTTCAGCCCCGTCCTGCACCTCAAGAACCCTCCACTGGAGGTCTGGCCGTATGGACCCAGGGTGATGGGTGGAGGACAGAGGGGAGCCTGGAGTCATGACCTTGAGGTGAGCCCGCGGGCAGACTTGGACAGAGCACTGGGCTCGGGTGGACGGTGCTGGCAGAGCCTGGGAGGCAAGCCAGGGAGGGCAGAGCAGCCCCCACGTCCTTGGCACCGACACTTGCACACTGCTCCTGTCCTCTGCCTCAGCAGTTCCCTTTCCATCCGTCACCGAAGACCAGGAGAGTCTCGTGTACTCTCTTATGTCCTATTAATTCCACGGCTGGCCACGTAAGGAGGGCACCAGACCAGGAACTACAGAAACAGCTAACAAGGGAGTCAGAAGTATGATCACATTACAGTACCATGGGATTCTTCGTATCATGTGCAAAGAAAGCTTCTGACATCTTTCGAGGAAAATGCAACAGAGAACATTTAGGAGTTGGCCTGAGTGCCCAGACTTTGTTATGAAATGCCTGGTGCGGGCAGATGCTGAAGCCACAACCTAGAAATAGATGCGTTTTCTGCATCTAAAGAAGGCGCTGTGTGTGCATCGCGTACACCCCACCCGTGTTTGGCCGCGGAAGGCACTCAGCTGGCGGAAGGAGCGCACACACTTCAGTCCAGAGACGCACTGGGCACGGCGTGCCTCTGCCCGTCGGCACTGGGCTCTGCTCTGCTCCAAACACCTCTCTCTCTCCCCTCACCCAGCTACGTTTGTTCTGAATCACCCCCAGAAGTCACCCCTGGCTTCTTCTCCACACCCATCCTCAGTGTACCCAGACCTCCCCAGCTGTGCACCGTTCTTGATTCTAGTGGTCAAAACCTTGTGGCCCATCGGATGTTCTCTTGTTTTCATTCCACCACACTATAATTAGTCTATTTATTTTGAAATAATGATTTAAGTAGTTTAATAGCATTTACCTGGAATTTGGCATCAAAAGAAGCAAGATAGATCAATACAACCCTTGACTACATTGTCCAGTCTAAATGAATTTTCCTCTGTGATTCAGGAGGGGATGAAGTTTCTTCTTCTTTTTCTCTTTTTTTCTTATCAATACCTAAGAATTCCAGCACTATTTGTTAAGACCTATTTATATAAAAATAATATATTCAGCCCTGGCCGGTTGGCTCAGTGGTGGAGTATTGGCCTGCAGGTGGATATTCCAGGTTTGATTCCTGGTCAGCGCACACAGGAGAAGTGCCCATCTGTTTCTTCACCCCTCCCCCTCTTACTTCTCTCTCTCTCTCTCTCTCTCTCTCTCTCTCTCTCTCTCTCTCTCCTCCCCTCCTGCAGCCATAGCTCGATTGGAGCGATTTGGCCCTGGGCACTGAGGATGGCTCCATGCCAAGCGACGAAGCAACACCCCAGATGGGCAGAGCATTGTCCCCTGGTGGCCTTGCCTGGTGGATCCTGGGCAAGGTGCATGCGGGAGTCTGTCTACCTCCCCTGCTCACCTAATTTAAAAATAACTAAATAAATAATACATTCATTTCAGAAAAACATGAAAGTAAAGGGCGGGTCTCGATGTGTGGAAACTCATCAATATATAGCACTTAGGTCTGCCTTGGGTTTGTTTTGTGTGCAGGATACAACTGTCTTTCTTGTTTTCATCTCTCTTTTCTCTTTCGTAATAATATTTCTTTGATTAAAAAATGTAAAACATTAACATTTTTTATTTACGAGATTGAAATCCATATTACAATTATTTATAGAGAACAAGTAAGAGCTCTTCACAGGCCACAAGAAATAGGCCATGACCTGTCCGGCTGGACCACCATGGGCTTCAGCACGTGGACAGCTTTGTACAATATTTCCCTTTCCCCTACGTTGAACTATCCTCACTGGAGGTGCCAAAAATAGTGCATATTGAAGTCAGCGTGCACCTTTATTTGTGTAAAAAAATTTTTTTTAAGCCTTAAAACTCTCGTTTTCAGCAGTGGAAAGGCACGTGATACTGGTTTTATATTTCCACAGAAAACAAAAGAAACAACATAGACGGAATATGTCTTTCAGCTGTCAGCCCACGGACAAAGCACAAGTGAACTTCTTGCAGGAGAAGGACAGATGGCTGCGCCCTGTCCTGAGCTTGGTTTTCTCTCCAGCAGCATTTTGTGAACCTTGCTGCCGGGAAGGAGAAGCCACGCTGAGAAAGGCAGACTGTTGAGCGGAGGAGGCAGAGATGCTGGTTTCGGGACGCTCAGGTGAATACATTTGAGAGGCAATGTAGCAGAGAGAATAGAGCTTTTCCAGTAAGAGTTCCAAGAATACAGAGAGGGGGGGCCTGGAATTCGTTGTTGCGGTCTGAGTTCTGTGTGCATGAAGTAAAATTTCATGAGTTTAGACCAAGAAGAGAAAAAGGAGCCATAAGCTGATTTCTTTCCAGAGCGCAGCTGTGGGTGGAGGGCCCATCACCCCAGAGAAAGATCTTTCTGACTACCTCAAGCCTTCTGCAGAGACTCTGGGAGCTCACCTCATACAGGTAGAGTTAGACCAGCCCGAAGGTAAAGGCTTTTCCGGACCTGCCCTGACAAAACTTTAAAGCTTAAACTAATTATAAAAAGTCACAAATAACTTACACCTTTGCCAAAAAAAAGTAAAAGTCTTTAAAAATAAAAAAGCATACCATCCAATATTCAATAGCATAATGTCACAGTGTTTGCCTTCCAATAAGACCAGACAGAAATATGAGTCAATATAAATTAATCCAGTAGTAACTGAAATTATGGCATTAGCTGACCCAAACTGCAAACCTACTGGTATAAACATGCTTGAAGATTTAAAGGAGAATGTGAACCTACATCACAGTGTAAGAAATTCAAGATTTATAAAATGATTAAATGGAATTTCTACAGCAGACCTAATTTCTAATGACCTGAAATTAAAAAGAATTCACTGAATGATCTCAATTGCGAATTGAATACTACTGAAGGAAGGATGAAAGAATTCAAAGACAAATGTTTAACTCCGTAGGGATTTTTGCTTTTCTTTTATAAAGTATTTATTTCATGTTATGGCATTTACTCCTCATTGTAATAAAATGTAAGGTGCTGACCATTTACACTTTTCCAATATGCAGTTTCTGAAGTGTCACTATCCTGATAAAATTGTCAGTCGCTCAAGTGTCCCAGAGCAGTGTTTCTCCAAGTGTGGCCTTCAGACACTTGTATACCTGAAGCAGGGGTTGCTCTGGTGAAGGGTCAGGTCCTCATGCCCCGCCCCATCCATCCTGACTCAGAATTCCTGGGCTAGGACCTTGGTATTTAAATTTTACCATGCACTCCCTTATGATTCCAGTGCACACTAATGTCTAGAGAAGCCATTTAAACATGCAAGTGCACACAGAAAATATAAAACAAAAAACCACCAAAGGGACCTCTTCAAGAATTTCTGCAGCCTGAGTTGGGTCTACCAGTTGACCTCTGTGTGTCCCCAATTTTACATGGAAACCAGATTCCAGTCATCGCTGCATAAACATGCTGTCTTCAGGGCTGTCCCTAACACGGCCATACCTCCTCCCACCTGCAAAGTGCGAGGCCCTTCTCCAGGGCCAGTCCATGGTGATCGTCCGGGTAAGGATTGCATGTGCCCTTTTCCAGCCCCCTGGCAGACAGGAGCCAGGCCTGGGCACGGTGTTGTTTGTGTTGGCTTCCTGGCCCCTGACCACTCTGGAGGCTCCCACAGCACAGGAAGTGCTGGCACTGTGTGGGCGCATGCCTCCGTGTACAACATCAGCACTCCGAAACCGCTTCTTGATGGTGGCAGACAGCAGACCACCGGTGGAAGCTGTGAGCTGTTCTGTGCGCAGAGTCACAGCCAGGGGTGGTGCCATCTACCAAGGCTCTCAACCCAGATGCCTCTCCCTCCGACCCAAGCCACGCAGCTTTTTAATTCTCGATTATGTTGCAAATCCATCCTCAGCCCGCTGTCTCCATGCAGAGGCTTCTGCTCAGCCCTCCTTCTCTTCTTCTCGTTGGGGTTGTTCATTTCTACCTCTTCCCCTCCTCGGGGCCCTGCCTGCTCCTCCCTGCTTCTCTCCCTGTCATTCATGACTTTGCAAGAGCTGTACAAGATATACTTTGAAAATATCCACAAGGGCAAGCCAGTCCTGGTTAAAGGGATAGAAGTATTCCCTGTGTCTGGATATTGTGGACGGACAGCGCTGCCTCGTGTGGACCTTCTTTGTCACGACTCCACAGCTCTAGGGCATGGTGTGTCTCTCTGGGCAACATGGCATTAAGAGTTCAACTGTCTGGAATGGAAAAGAAATGTGAGTTGGAATCTTACTACCATGCTTTGAATGAGTTATTTCATTTGAAAACCTCAGTTTCATAATGCACAGTATAGGGATAACAACAGCATTGGTCTCGCGAGGTTGTCACAATGCATCGTTCACCTCGAGCATGCAGAGGGCTTTGACTGGTGTGTAGCTGGTGCTACATCAATGCTGGTGATTCCCACTTCTATGTGCCTTGGTGTTTCAGTGAAATTGCTTCTGACTTGCCTGGCCTTTCTGTGCCTGTTCACCTAGCAAGAAACTACTCTTGTTTCTGTTCAACTACTACCAGCCCCATTCCTGCTTTCCCTGAAAAATGTATTGATCATTCAGTCTTGGTTGTCTAATCACCACTGGATGTTTCATCTTCAATGTCCTTGATTATCTCACGCATACAGTATAAGAATATTGAAATGTATTTTTCTCTAATGACCATGGAGGGGGGCGGTTGGACTCACTTCTGTACCCCCAGAAGCTGCAACAACAGCATTACTAATGACCCATCCGTTGGTTAAAAAAATGAAGGGGTAGCCTTGCAGTTTCACTGTCTCAATACTGGGGATACATCCCACCCCTTTCACTACATTTAACGTAGCATGGGAGCACAGGGGATTTCCAGAGCAGGAGAAAAATAATCATTTATTTTCCTCAAATACAACTTCACTGGAGGGATGGGTGGGTGGAGAAAGAAGAATCAGAGTGGATTTCCACATGTTCCCAAATTCATGTACATCCCCATCCCCTCCCCTGGGGGCCCAGACAGTCACGTGCTATGTTCCTGTGGATGCTGAGGCGATGATGGTTGTGCCTGACACTACATGTGGCAGGGAGGGCCACATCCCAGCACCACATAGGGGAGGCTGCTGCCGAGCCTGGGACAGGGGCAGGGGCCCTTCGGTGGCTTCTCTGCGGAGACCACAGCACGGGGGACAGGGCTCAGCTCTCTTGCTGTAGGATTCTCACCGGGCTGGGGCCACGGCAGTTTTTGGAACAGTGTTTACCACCCTGTTGGGGGCAGTGTGTGGGGTTCGGAGACCTATTGTTTTTTGTGACTGGGAAGCATGGGTTTCCCAGGCCTCTGCAGGCAGCTTTTGTCTTGTGCCACGCTGCAATCAACTGCCTCACTGTTGAAATTCAGTTTGAGGGAGAAGAAATAAAAACACAAATTGAAAGGAAAGAAAAGAAAAAAAGAAAAGGAATTGTTATCTGCAGCTGCACATCCAAGCCTTATGGGGCTCAAGACCCATCAGATCTGCTGAGGCTGCTGGAAGAATCCTCCCCGTCGTGACCAGACGGCCCGCCTCCGGCCTCTTCTCTAGTCTCCTCACATCCAGCAAGGACGGTGCTTTCCGGTGTTTCAAAGAAACAGCGGCACAAGTTTGTCCCTTTACTCTACTGCTGGCTCCCTTATAGAGAGTTTCACATTTTAGCCAGCAACTGGATTTGATATGAATGTTTTTGAAAGCAGAGAGCTGATACCTCCATGGGATGAACATGAGCCCAACTGTTGTAATTGCAGACAGGACCCCCCCCCCAGTGTTAGGGTACCGTACACCTCCCTCCTTGACACTCCGGGGTGGACGACTGCCCGGGAGTCTCTCCTGGCTTAGGGCACCTGGTTTCCCAGCTGTCCCACTGCTGGTCAGAGGTGACAGGCTGCAAACACACTTCTCCCTGGGACATGCCGCTCCCATGCAGAGTGGCTTAAGTCTGGAGCTGCTGGCGAGATGTTAGGGGATCGTGCCCAGATGCAAGGTGATTGTTCTAATGCTACAGCCTGCGAGCTATGCCAACCCGCTGGTAAATCTGTCCACAATAACTTCTAAACATCAAGTGCTTTGTGTTTTGGAACATGCCTATTGAGTTCAAGAGAAATTGAGAGTGTTGGTTAAAGGATGTTGGAAAGCCCATGGGGTCCTGGCGTGGCCCCCTTACTGTTCAGTTTGCCAGGTTGGCTGCAGATCTCGGGACGTCCTAGGAAGATAACCAATAAGAAGGAATATGTTTTTAAACTAAAATACTGACTTTGTTGAGCTAAGACATGGTTTCGGAGTCAGATGAAACTGTGCTTATTTTCCGTGACTCTCTTGGAGTGACACTGGACAGGTGACTGGCTCTCCTTTCCCCTCACTCCTCCTGCCAGCAGAGCGGGATCATGCGTCCTCCTCACCCGTCCGGAGGAGCTGGGATGGGGAGACGTGTCTTTCTCGTGTCTGAGGCACTGTGGGTCTCAGAGAACCTGCTCTCCCTGGTCATCTGCACAGACTTGATCCAGAATGCCTCTCCGGGGCCTCAGGAAGCCCCGTGACCCTGTGTGTGAGGAGCACAGGTACGGCTGGGAGATGACCTGCTCCCCACAGCCCAGCTTCCACCTGCCCACACTGAGGGGAAGGTGTACCTCCAGGGGTCATTCTGAGGAAGATGGAGGCGATGCAGGTGAGGGTGCTAACATCACCTGCACTCGCGAGTGGGTATCAGGGACCAGGCACCCCCTCATTGGAATCCCACCAGCCGGGTGTGAAGAGAACAGCCTGGAATCAGGGCTTTACGCCTGGTACAGACATACAGATGTTTTTTCGCCTTTAGGAAACTATGGCAGGAGAGAAACGGTATGAGCTCAGACTTAGGGACCTGGGTTCCAATTCTGGCTTCAACACATACGACAAGTCCAAGTCTCCTAGCTGTGGCTTCTTTAATTGTTAAGTGAATATAATGAGACCTTCTGAGAGTGTCCACGAGGCTTAGATAAGACACAACGAGCACCCATGGTGGGTCGATGCACGGGGAGAGCTGAGACTTGACATTAGAGAAGTGTCATAGCGTCTTTCTCTGTCACAGCAGATCAGTGACAGACACTCATCAGCTCTGTTGAACTGCACGGCACTGAGCCAGGAGTGACGATAGTTCAAGGGCAAACAGTATAGATAGGTGCCCTCCCCATTTTTAATTGTCACCTGTACGCGAAGGGCTATTTTAACTTGACCCACTTCCATTTAATCTTTAAAGTAAATTTAAAAGTGTAAAGCATTATCTTAACTCTTAGGTGATAAGGAGACCAAAACCTGAAAACATTAAGCCAGACCCAAACTACAAGGCGGGCATTCGGAATCCCCAGGGTGCCGCAATGAAACAGGTGCCACCACGTGCAGGCAGAGTTCTGAGACGAGGAAGGAAGCTGCTTGGAGATGGCATCTCCCAATGACAAGAACTCTATTAAGAGTTCCCTCAAGCCTGACACTGGCCACCCACTGTCCATCCCAGCCCTCCTTTAGTTCTTGACATGAGATGCAGTAAGCAGGACTTGCAGGAGAGGATGCTGGAACAGCCCGAAGTCACGGGCACCTTGCCCATCCTCGGGCAAAGAGCTGCGAGCATTTGCTCCAATAGGCTGAGGTGATAAATGGCTTCCCAAACCTACTTTCTCTCGGCTCCCCACCCCATTGGGATGCTTGGCTGGCTAAGTCAGGAGGGGAGCCTTTGGCAGATGTGAGGGGCACCAGTATGCTTCATTTTGGGGCCAGTGCTCTGGGGTGAAGGTGGGGTGGGAAACTTCTAGGGTGGGAAGAAAACTGCATTTGCAAATGCCCTCTGGACGTCCCCGGAGCCGACAGCTGAGGGGCTCTGTCTGTGTGAAGAGGCAGGGCTGCCGGCCCAGGCCGGGCACAGGCTCGGAGCAGCAGTGCCCTGCACCCTCTCGGATGCCCCGCCGCTGCACCTGGGGTTGTGTAGGTGTATTTTTCTCCTCTTGTTGATTCGGTTACCGAAAAGTGCTTTTGATGGAGACCACATCCTTTTACTGAACATGAGGAAAGTTTATTAAACATGGCTCAGAGAACACAGTGAAACCCCAGCTCTCCAATTCAACCCCTGTGCCTCACTCTCCTCTCTGTGTCCCCACCCCCGGGACATAAACAGGCCTTCTGCAAGCAGCTATACTTTCCAGCCCAAAAAGACGATGTTTACAGAGAGGGAGAGAGAAACAGGCACTGGCGGGCAATCCATCAGAACACACGTAGGGCTCTGTCTCAGCGGCAGGCTGAACTCGCGCTCACAATCCACCAAAGTGAGCATTGCTGGGTTCCAGGTATGGACACACTGTCACCCAGTCTGTGCTGACTCCCAGGGAGAGACACACTGTCTGAGCAGCTGTCAGACGCCTTCCCTGCAGTTCGGTGTTCATTACTCACAGCGTGCACCAGGGCTGGGAGAGAGATGGTCCTCACCTCCTCCCTGAGATATCATTTGGGGTGTCATTTTCCCATGGACCGTTTTCCCAGGTATCCACATCCAGGTGAGGGGCCCCATTCTGATGCTCACAGGTCTTCTGTGTTCACTCCCTTGGCCATGATCCCCCGTCCCACGTACGGCCTCTTATCTGTAGTGTCCAGTGAGGTCACTGCTGAGGGCAGAGACATCGATTCTTATTCTCAGCACATCGCCAGCCGCAGGCACCCTCATGGCCCGTGGCGGGCTCTCAGTCAGTGTTGGTTTGCTGAACAGTGTGTAGGCGAGTCTGGGAAAGAAGAGCTCCTGGTGTCAGAAGACAGGCTAGGGGCAAGGACGAACAGAACAGAGACGGATGTCAAAATGACGATTCTAATACGTGACCAGAGAGGGGACCCAGAACGCCCAGGCTCATAGGGGGCGGGGCAGCTGGCAGTGTAGCCGGTGCTTCCCAGGGGGAGAAGGGCAGGGTCCGGGCTAGGGTGGGTGTGCGGGCAAGGCTGGGTGGGAAAGGGGGTAGGAAGGTGAGGGTGGCAAGCGGGTGGAAGACTATGCTACGAGGGAACAGTGCGTGCACGGGCACGGAGTCCACTGAGGGAATTCTGTAGCCACAGGGCTGTATGGGCCCATGTCCCTCTTATATGAATATTTATGTAGCACAGATTAAAAGATCAAGTGTCAGAAAGCTGGAAAGCTCCCAAGATCACTGTCAAGGGGAAGAGGCAGGGCAGGAGCCCACAGCCCTGGCTCCTACTAGCTCAGAGACCGAGCAAGTTACACGCCCCTGTTTGCTTGTCTTGAGAAAGGGCGTGGTGGGGCCTACTTCATAGGACTTCCCGTCACGATCATATCAGGAGAGAAGTGTTAAGTCCTAGCAACACGTGGTAGATGCTCAGACATGTTTCTTTTTTCTCCCCACCTTTTTCCCCCTTCCTTTATGATTTCCAGTCATGTCCCTTCCGTTCACCACTCCGGGGCTGTTTCTTCCTTTGGGCTTTGCCGTAGGGGCAACACTGAGTCAGACTCCTCTGTGCCCTGGAGCCTGTCTGACGTCCCTCTCCCAGGTGACCTGGGCATCTCCCTCCACCACCTGTTCCTGAGCTGCTCTGCGCCGGAGGCTGCCCACCGCCCACACTGCCCAGTCTCTGAATGATACGTGTGTCTTTGCTGTTCCTGGCCCTGGAGCTCTATAGACCAGCTGCTGATGACAGAGTCTCTTTCCAACCAGGATTACAGTGTCAGGGTGAAGGCTGGCCGCCGTCCTGAGATGTGGCCCACGGAGCCACCAGGATGCTCTCAACATCCACAGGGAAGGGAGGTCCCAGCAGCTCGAACACGTCTGCTTTTTACAAACTCTTTGTTAAGGGAAAAGACTTTAGGAAGGCATCATTCACTGGGATGATCTAGAACATGGAGTACATACCACTGAGTCATTTTAAATGAATAAAGAGCAGACATGGGCAGGGGCACCAGCGTTTATCAATAAACATTGTACATCGAGTTGGGCGCATTGCTTCTCATTTATTATCCTTCAATTGTCTCATTTAATCCAGATTCATCAGCTGTTCTAAGGAAAAGGTGTACATCATGAATCCAATGACAGTCCATCCTGAGTAAAAGCCACTGCTACCCAATCACTTTTCTATAAGGAACAATATAACCTACAAAGGGAAAATCAGTTCATGGCACTAAGGAGATTTTGTTTTATAATGTTAGAATAAATAACCCTCAAATCTCCAGGATTTATGCCACAAAGTTTTCTTTTTCTCCTGCATGATATACACTGGCTGAGGTCATCTGCCCACCACTTCTTGGACTTCTTATCCCAATAGAGGGCACATGCCAAGGCCACACCATGCCTGGCTCTCCAAGCCCCTGCCCACACATGGCTGTGGGTAGCTCAGGTAAGACGGAAGCTCTGCCCTCAAGAGGTGAATAATTTCATTCAGAAGGCAAAGCACACACAACAAAAGATCTGCATGTGTTGTAGAACTAGGTAAGCCCCACAAGATGTTTGCAGGATGTTACATTTGTGTGTTCATTCCCCAAAGATTTTGGGGAAACTACTAGGTCCCAGCACTGTGCTCTATATTTGGGGTTCAGCAGAAACAAGGAAAGTCCCTGACCTCACATGGAGGCATGCGATTGTGGTTCAGCAAGGTGGTTGTGAGCACAGAGGCATGAATGGAATAATCATTATGCATATGGTATATGTTTCGCTTTTGGAATGAACAGGATTTTGTGTCTACTTCAAGAATTCTTGTTGTGAGAGCCATAAACTTACATTTGTTGGGATTTTTTGTTTGTTTATAAAATTAAGACTGTTTTAGTTACCTCAGGGAGCTAGTATAACCCTATATGATTGCAGATGTGAGGCTCACACATGAGTCCATGCAACTAGGAGAAACTGCATATGGCTGCCATAGTAATATCGTCACGGGAACCAGAGAAGAGGGCGCAATCTACCTTCTTGGCAAGAAGAAGCAAAGCCTCATGAAGAAAGCAGCATCACAAAAAGAATGAGATTGGGGTGGGATTTCTCCCCTTCAACTTCTTCCTCAAGTCCAATTTCATCCTTTAAGACTCATGTGATGTGTTGTTTTCCTTGGGAAAATATTCTCCTAAGGATAGCAATCATCCTTGGTCCCTCTACTGCAGGGGTTGGGAAACTTTTTGGCTGAGAAAGCCATGAATGCCACATATTTTAAAATGTAATTCCATGAGAGCCATACAACGACCCGTGTATGTTACTCATTATCCAATAAAAATTTGGTGTTGTCCTGGAGGACAGCTGTGATTGGCTCCAGCCACCTGCAACCATGACCATGAGCAGTAGGAAATGAATGAATTGTAATACATGAGAATGTTTTCTATTTTTAACGTTATTATTTTTTTATTAAAGATTTTTTTGCAAGCCAGATGCAGCCATCAAAAGAGTCACATCTGGCTCACGAGCCATAGGTTCCCGACCCCTGCTCTACTGCATATAAGTGTATTACAGCATTTATCCCACCCCATTATCAGGTGGTGAAGCATGTTCCTCTCCCAGTAGCCTAAAATATTTTCTAGTGAAATAACCCTTGCATCTGTCACCTTTATGTCTCTCCCTTCTGGCTCTACTGGCTCTACTTTATGTGATAGTAGAGTCAGTAATTAAGAAGCGAGGCTATCATTGACCTTTGGGGGACTGAGGAAGGATTGGCTCGCAGGAGGACTGAGCATGGATGACATTGCTCTCTGTGCTCCTGGAGCTGTGTTATGCTGGCACTGAAGGGTACAGGCACACTCTCTGTCCATGACAATCTCCTCCTCCCCCAAAAATATACTGAATCAAGTATTGCTTAATGAATTCTTACCATTGTCAACATGTTACTCTTTACAAACCCAGATTTGATCAGGCCACTGTTCTAGAAATTGTTTATTTAGGATCAAACATAAATCATTTTTTCTGAAGTCTTTTCAAACTCAGCCTGACTAATTTTATCTTCATCACTGAAAGCTCTTCCCATGAGTTCCCTGACCCTTAAATCTTCCCCATGGTTCCTAAAATGTCTTTGTCTTATTTATTTATTTATTTATTTACTTACTTACTTACTTACTTATTTTTTGTATTTTTCCAAAGTGAGAGGTTGGGGGGTGGCAGACAGACAGACTTCCGCATGAGCCTGACAGGGATCCACCTGGCATGCCCACCAGGGGCAGTGCTCTGTCTATCTGGAGCATTGCTCTATTGCAACTGGAGCCATTCTAGCGCCTGAGGCAGAGGCTATAGAGCCGTCCTCAGCGCCCGGGCCAACTTTGCTCTAATGGAGCCTTGGCTGTGGGAGGGGAAGAGAGAGATAGGAAGGAGAGGGGGAAGGGTGGAGAAGCAGATGGGCACTTCTGTGTGCCCTAGCCAGGAATCGAACCTGGGACCTCCACACGCCAGGCCAACACTCTACCACTGAGCCAACTGGCCAGGGCTGTCTTTGTCTTTTCAGGTGCAAAAGTATGTCGTAGGCATGAGAAGGTTATTGCCCATCCTCTGCCTGATGTATTATCATTTGGTCTTCAAAATCCACTTCAAACACAAGGTCCAAAAAAATTTTTCCCATTGAATCAGCCACTCCCTCCCCTTCAGAGGCTGATGCGTGTTGCTCATCATGTAAGACACAGCTGCTTTCGAGGTTTGTTCCGCCAACTGTGTCATCCATTCCTCGAGGCAGAACGTGGTGTTTTGGTTTTAATTTTCCCCTGTGCTGGGGAAACACATGGCTCATATTAGATGCTCAAAAATATCAGAGGAAAGTTGAGATGGAAACACCACAGGATGAAAGAAAGGAAGAAAGAGTAGAGCAAAACACAGGACGCGAAGAAGAGAGGAAGGCCCAGTTGGGGGCACCTGCCATGAGTCTGCTAACAAGAATAGCACTGGGGTCACTCCATTGTTCTAACCACCCCGTGCGCAGTCCCTGCTGTGCACCAGGCAGGACGGCAGGGAGTGAGGGGCAAAGCTCCTTGTGTCCGCACGGGTCCTGTCACGTGACAGATCTGTAATTGGAAATTTACAGCTTATACACTTCCCGTGAAAATTAAGGACTACATCTAACTCAACTGGCAGAATTCTGAAGATTGAATAATGAATAAATTGGTTACTCCGTGTCTTATAATTTCAATTGACTCCTCTATGGGTCTCTTACATTTAGCTATATCAGTGTTAAATCCACTTGGGATAAATCCCAATGTCAGGGACACTATACTGAGTCTCTGAAAGATGTATAGAAATGGTCAGCTTTTTTGCTTTTCTTTTTTTTTTTTAGGACTCTATTCCAGATACCCAGTGGTCCCCATGGTGTTAGCATAATTCCCAGCCTGCTGCTGTATGGACACATGTTTGCCTAGTCAGCCAGTTACTCCTTTGGGGCACATTTATGGAGGTGAGGTTGCTGTTTAAACGACGTGAGCATTTTATATGGCTTTCATGCATATCAGCTCCAATAGAAGTTTTACCCACAGTGAGTATACAGTTTATGCACACTCATAAACCCTCAGCACCTTCAGAATTTGACTACAAGTTTTGTAGCAAACGTATTTTCAGAACGTTCAATTCTCAGGATCAATTTTTTAATAACAATGATTTATTTACATTAGGTTAAAAATTATTCTTTCCCAATCAGACAGATAATGATCATACTTCATACATTTTACACTTTGTATACCTGTTGATGACTTGCATTTCCCATTATTCATTATTTTTATATGCTTTGTCAATGCATATACTATCACATTTCTGTTTTCTAATATATATTATAGGTTTCCTGATGTATATTTTGCATTTTTTCTTATAGCTAGTTATTTATTTTCACTTATGGTATTTTTGGCAGATAGACGGCTTTATAAAAACACAATCTGATCTATCACTCCATTTGGTGCTCAGGTTATAAATGGTAAATCAATGTAATTTTAAATCCAATGATAGGAAAATCTACACCAAGAAGAATGATAAAATATTTCATTTTTGAGAGAAAGTCTTTTAGCTATTTCACAGGCCATATTGTGACATATTGTGACAAGGTGTGCTGATTGAAAGGTGCCCATTAGGAGGTAAAATCATGTTGAAAACCCTGCACTGTCTACCCAGGCTACACTCAAACACCAGACGGGGCATGAGCGAAGCCACTGACTCAGAATTCTGCCAACCCTGAACTCTGCTGGCACCTTGCCTTTTGTCTGGGAGAGCATCAGGTGGGAGCACATTAAATCGCCATTTCCGAAGAATGCAACGTAGATAAAACGTTTTTAGCTGAAAACATCAAGAAGAGAGAGAGTATGGACCTAGAATTTTGAAACCTGGTGGTAGTTTTTATTTTTGCTTGACTTCGGACCTTAGATTATTTTATTTTTCAACACAGAGTTAAACCCTAACCATCACTGGGGTCTTAATCAGTAAATTTTCCAAAATATACATTTGGTACAATCTTAAATACACACATGGTACAATTACACCTTTTTGTGTGTGATCTCAGAGAATGAAGAAAATTGGCACGGGGTCCCCTCTGCATGTGTCACCTCTCCTGAAAGGCGGAGCCAGAGCCCTTTGACACCTAATTCTGCTTCTTGACACTTTGGGACCTTGCCTAAACCTTTCTTTGATCTGAGGCAAGGATATCGTCATCGATCATGTTAAATGCGAAAAATAATGTCAAATGTAAAACAAAAAATTTGACTACTCTATGTACTTCATATAAATAAAAACATACAAGTTTTGTCTTTTTGTAACTAGCTTATTTTAGTGGGCAGAGCATCCTCAAGAAATGGCTTCATTTTCCAGGTTGAATTCACATGTACACAGAATCCCATTTTGTTCATCCATCAAGGGACACTCGGGCTGCTCCTGTTTTCGGTTGCCATGAACATGGCTGCTCTGGACATGGGCGCACGGATGCCTTTTGGATCCTCTGCTTTCAGCTCATCGAGGTGTGTGTGTATCTGTCAGTGGAATTGCTGGGTCATGTGGCAAAGCTCTTTTTGATTTGGGTGGTGAGAACCATCCTACTGTTTCCCGGAGTGCCTGTAGCATTTTACATCCCCATCCATTTCTCCACGTGTTCACCAATAGGAAATAACCTTTAAAAAAAGAAGAGATGTATTAAATGAAAGCACTTTTCTGTTTGAAAAACTGCTTAAAAATTCTCTCCTATGGCAATTCCCAGGTGCACGTGAATATCGAGCTCCCTGCCATCGTCTGGCCTTCGCTTAGGTATTCGACCTCGTTTCCTGCATTCTCACTTCGGTTGTCATGGTGCTCCAGCCCCTCTGGCCCAGGATGCAACCTGCGAGCGCTTCTAGCTCCAGGCTCCCTCTGGCTCTCGCCCCATGCTGGGTCCTCTGGAGGCTGCAATCCCCCTGACATCTTCATGCTTGGGTTTTCCCGCGGATGGTTGGCTTCTATCTAAAAGACCGGATGTTACCTTCCCCACACTCTACCATTTTTCCTAATTACTAATACCTGAAACGACTTATGCAATGGAAAATTTGGTGTTGTCTGTCTTCCTCATTAGAAGAAAAGCTTCAGGAAAGTAGAAATATTTTCTGTTTTCTGGGGGTTTCTTTGTTTTGTTTTGTTTTTAATATTTTCAATCACAGTTTGCATTCAGTATCAGTTTGCATTGGTGTCAGGTGGGCAGGCTAGGGGAGATTTTCCATTTCATGCATCCGTGTAATTTCTCGTCTGGGACAAGTGTCTGGCCTGGAGTAAACATTTGATTAATACATGTGGTATGTTGGAACAATACACGCAAACAGCGTGTGGTAGGCATGGTAATAAGAAGAAACGGATGCTGACGATGGTGTTGGTGGTGATGGGAACGGTTGGAGTTATTCACACCCTGTGATTTCTGTGGTCCTCTGAGACAGGTGTGGTCGTGGAGGGAAGATCGCCATGTCTGCCTCTTTCCTGACTTCACAGGGAGGCAAAGCCAAGGGAGCAGCAAGTCTGGACAGAGTCCCCCGAGATTCTGCAACTCCTTGTCAGAGCAAGCTATCACAAAGAGACGAAGATGCCCCCTCCTCATGTGGGAGAACTCAGAGTGGCTATGGAAAGGTTGTGACGAAGGGACAAGGCACGCACGTCAGTGGTAAGCTGCCCCAAGGCCTGGCCCAGTGCACAGCTGGCCAGCTGACAGAGCCCGTTGAGGTGGTGATTGCCACAGCACAGGGCATGTCCAAAGGGATGGCCTGAGAGCACTGAGGCTGTAAATCACTTCAGGTCTGTACAGGTGCAAGCCCAGCCATTTGGTTCTGATTGCCTTTCACACTAATAGTCAATAAATAAAGTCATAAAATTCAGGAGCTGGAATCACCTGAAATACTAATGACCCATTAAACACTGACATGTTCCTGTCTTCTCCCACTCCCTTTTTATATTCAAAGTCAGCTTGGCAGTGTCCTGACCAGACCAAGAAGAAGAAGGAGGAGGAGGAGGAGGAGGAGGAGGAGGAGGAGAGAGGGAGAGGGAGAGGGAGAGGGAGAGGGAGAGGGAGAGGGAGAGGGAGAGGGAGAGGGAGAGGGAGAGGGAGAGGGAGAGGGAGAGGGAGAGGGAGAGGGAGAGGGAGAGGGAGAGGAGGAGGAGGAGGAGGAGGAGGAGGAAGAGAAGAATAAAAAGAAGAAGGCAAAGAAGGAAACAGAGAAGGAGAAGAAATAGGAAGGTGGTCCAGGAAGACACCACATGGAAGAAAGAGAGCTCCAAAGGCAAAGGGAAACAACAACTCACCACAGCTCACGAACGAGCGAGCATGCGCCATGGATACTCGGCAGAAGAGATTATACCCATTTCTTTCCCACTTTCAGTCTTGTCAACTTTTGAATTTCTACTTTATATGGAAAAGTTAAAACGGTTCAGTCCAATCATAAAATTTTATATCTTCCCTGGGAACGTGATTTCTGAAAGCAAAGGTTGTTCCTCATTCAACTTTGAGATCACATTACACACCCTTCAGCTGTTGGCGTGACATCCTTCTAACGTTTTAGGCGGTGTCTCTGCTGACTGCATGTCCCCCCCCCCCCAATTCCAGCAGGGATTGATTTAACTGAACAAATATCTCTTGAACTTTACTCATGTGCAGACAAGTCCTGCCGGGGGTGAGGAAGACAAAGTTCAGTGGTGCAGATCCACTTTATTCAGGAAGTAAGCTAGCCTATATACACAGGTTCAGCCTATAGGGTTCCTCAAAGCCAGTGGCTGAAAAGGTCAGGGAGCTGCGTGGTTGGCACTAAGTCACTTCCTTATAGCGGGCGAGCTTCCTTCCTGGGTGTGCCCAGGAGGCTTCTGGAAGCTGGAGTATTCTCACAGCATTGCATCAGCCACAGCTGCTAGGAATGCACTCTGCGCTCCACCCACAATGTGCAAGGCAGCTTCCTGGGGAAGGCAGGGCATGTAAAGACCCGTAATGAAATTCTGGAGATGAAGAAGGGACGTATGCCTGGACTCCTCCCTCCACTTCCTCTCCCTGTAGAGGGCTGTGCACCTGGGTCCTGAGGCTCCTGTCGTGATGGAGATCTTCATTGCCAACAGAAAACCAAAGAGGCTGGTGAGACTGGATTGGCTTAGAATAAAATGGAGAGAGGTTCGGTCAAGTTGGCATTGCAGGTTGATGCCTTGGGCTGTTTCCTCTGCTGGAAATGGAGCTATCTTAAACAGGACCAGGGGAGTGGAACTCAGATGACACAGAGCTGGTGCTGGAGCAGAAGGACCCATCACATGTCAAAAAAGCTATACTATTTTCAGAGGAAGAAAAATTTACATCGCATCCAGAAGAAAATATAATAAACCATGTGCTCATGTACGCTTTGGCAAGCCTGTCGATTGTAAAACACAAAGAGGAAACCCTTATGTGAAACATGGACTTCCATCCTAATGTCTACATCAGTTCACCAAGTGTCCCAATGGTCCCACCCCAAAGCAAGATGGCAACAAGAAGGGAAAGTGTGGGGGAGGGCGGATGGGCTGGGAGTGTGTGGGAAATCTCCGTTCTTTCTGTTCAGGTTTTCTGTAAATCTGAGACTCCTCTAAGAAATCATGTCTGTAATGAAAAATAAAAAGGTTGTGAGTGACTTGAGGAACTATTGACATGATGATAATATTTCTTTCTTTTAGAAGTTGTGATGTACCCTTTGCAGGGCAGTTTGGGAACCAAAATAATGGGGCCCCGTCATCTGTGTCTGCTAAGAAAAGGGTAATAATTTGGGTTTTCATCTCTTTTAGAACGTTTGCTATCAGACATAATGAGAAGCTATCTGGGCATTTTCCTGGGCATGTTGGTTTCTCAAAGCATGATGAAGAATGTTGAGGTGAGTAAGAAGCAATGAAATGCAGAGCCCATCGAAGGAGAATGCTCTTCACCCAAACTTTACTGGCATTTCTTATTTTTTTGTTTCTTAGATTTTTCTTTGTCTTCCACCCTGATTCTTATGTTGCATATCTCTTACTATAAAAATGATTCTGATAAAATATTTGTTTTTGCGTTGATTTTCATGTGGTGCTTAATCTCTGAGTCTATCCACCCTTTTCAGTGACATGACCCAAGACATGGATGCTGATGACACCATGTGATTCCAGCCGGTGAGTCTCTTGGTCAAGAAAGGATTTTCTGAACAACAAAAAAAATGTATATGCTTTTATAGAAAAAGTCATTCTATGGAAAAGTTGTGTTGTCCTTGGCCTGTGCAGATTTGTAAGACTGGGGATAAAGTTATGGATTAATGGTCCCTTTTGTGAACTGATTGCTTATAATTGTTGAAACATTTCATGGTAAAGAAAATGTTTCACATTTTAGTTAAGACTTCTTTGATAAAACCACCTCCTGTAGTAAGTTAAGTGTTATGGACTACAAATGTCCACAGCAAATGATGTTTGTCTATCTGGTCTATTTCTTATATGACTCAGCAGGACAGGCAAGAGGGGATAATAAAACATTTGTCTTACACATCTCTATGATTCACTAAAGAAAGCCAAATAAACTCAACAAACATTTATTCAACACCTACTCCATGGCAGGCAGTGTTCTAGGCACTGGAAAGGGAATGAACGTAGAGGTCATAGTGACTGCCCTGGAGACACATACATTTAACTACAGAGATAGACAGTACACACCTCCATGACTACTAATAAACAATAGGGGTTACAATGAGAAGAAAGAATAGCCACAGGATGTGGGGAAACGAAGGGTGAGGTGCTGTCACCGCTCTCGGGAGACAGCATTTGAGTAGAGATCTGAACTATGAGGAGCTATGGCAAAGAGCCAGGAAACCTCACTCATAAACTAAGGTGTGAGTCTCCTTTCATTTCACGGATACTTGGAAGAAGACACATTGCTCCAGATTCCAGAGACGGAGGACAGTTTGTTATTCACAAAGTCACAGCCCCTGAAGAACCACTATTTTGAGGAAGTTCCCTAGGTCTATGAATCCACTCTTCTCACAAGAAGATGCAAAAACACACGCACAAACACAAACAACAGATTACATTTGGATAAAGCAGTGAGTTGCATTGTAGAACAGAGACTCTGAGCTTAGGGAACATAAATTTTTTATAATTCGGCAATAAAGATGACTGACCTTATTATCCCTATGCTCGAAGTGTTCACCATACAAAAATCCTTGGAAAGATATTCCAGAACAAAGTGCAATGAGTTCCTTGCTCATACAGTGTTTAGGCATGGGAGTGATCCTTGGAGAATTAATTCCTGATAGTGTCCATTTCTCAATTCTACACGGTCCTGAATGCTGGCCAGTTTTTCCATGAGTGTGCCACTCTATCAGCCACCTTGATTAACCTTACTGACAGAGTCTAGGACCAAAGCCACTCAATTTGTTTTATATATCATTTATTTGAAACTACTAGCAACAGAATTCCAAGTAGCAGAATAAGACCATCCTATAGTTTCGAGCTCAAACTTGCCTCCTGGTACTGAATCTAACCAGCAGTGCAAATTCTATAAATAGTGAACGAAAATAGGAAGAATAATGAAGAAAGCCAGGTGGCTTTCTTCTTAAATTTCTGGATTGACCTTGCTCTTTGACCTGAGCCATTGATACAGGGGCAGTGGAATGTCTCAGTGATTGCTCAACTTCTGTCTAGGTCTTCATTGGAAGAAGGCCATCCTGACAACCCCGGTCAGTGAGTCCAGGCTGATTTGACAACTTTCTAGGGCTGAAATAATGTCTAAGACCACTTCAAACAATGTGAGGGACACATTTTGTATCACTTTTTCCAAAGGAATGACTCCCATCCTATGATGACTGCCTGTAGGGTGCTGATAAACAAGTCAGTTGTACATCTGGGAAGTTCCCACCTGCCATTGTCTAAGGGCTCTCAGTCTAAGTGGTTTCTTTTAACACGTGGAGGGCTGTTATGACCACTCTAAGGCACCACATTTCTTTTAGGAAGGCGAGTGAAGGCCTGGGTCCTACACAGTTATTCTTGGGGGGGGGTGCATATGGTCATCTTGGAAAGAGTTATTTTTAAACTGCTAGAACACTAATAACTCTACCAGTCAGAGGTCATGGGATGAATCCCAATAACCTCCCCACTGGTTTCAAGGCATTGGGCTGCCCAGTGCAGTTTAAATAATTGGGTTGAATGCTGGTGTTGGGAGCAACTGAATGAGGGAAGTTGATCTAACCTGTCCTGTTTGCCTACATGATCAGAAGGGTGGCAGGTATTTGCCCTCAACTGGCTAAGCAATGGTTAAGTGAATGGAGGTGGGGGCAACATTCAAAGGGAGGTTTTGACAGATGTTTTTCATGGGAGATTCAGGATCCACCTCCCGCTCTGTTGTTTCTGGTAGATTTCTCAGTAAGGTCAAGGGCTATGGCAACCCACTCATAGTCAGTGTTGTAGAGTGGAAGTTGGCAGACACAGCGGTCATTTAACTTTAAGACACAGGCAACCCTTTGGGAGAGCTGCATCAGGGCAATTTCCTCTGTGAAGAAAGTTCCAAGGACAACTATGAAAGACTCAGGTCACTGATGTCCTTCTCTCCCCTTCCCTCTGAGGATTTGGGGTTCCCATCCCAGGTACAGGGGTTGTTCTCACTCCACTACACAAAACCTGTGTCTCCTTTTCTGATATCATGAGTCCATCTTTCTCATCAGGGAACTGGCCTCGCGTTAGGCAATTACAGAATGAGAGGGACACAGTTGCCCACAAATGGAGAGGTGCCACGTTCACGTCTGCAGCTGGGGCCCGGTCAGCTGTGCTGTCTAGCACCCCATTTCCCTGGGACAAGCAAACCCTTTGGGTTACCTTCCTTCCTCTTTCCAGAAAGTTAAGTATTTATCAACATCTCACTCTCATAACCCACACTCTCAGGGTCGGTGAAGAATTTAAGATGTTACTTGCACACTAACCTATATGCCTGCTGTAGTTTTATGGATGCCGAAGAAAATGTGTGAAGACCAGTTTTGCCCACACGTACATAGGGAAGCACCTGAGTCTCGGTGTTTTGTGCCAATCACTTAAGCCACAGTCCCTGTAAGGTGATGCAAAGAGGGGAGGAGGCCCCTGCACAGGCGGCGGCATCTTGCATATGGAAGAGCAACCTTGAGCTTGGAGAACCCGAATGTTTTATAATGGGCAGTAAGCGTGCCTGTTCTTTACCTCAGACAGAGGCACTCTCTCTCTTCCAGGATTGTTTGTTACACACACATTCCGGAAACAATGGTGTGGGAGAGATCTGTTCACATCTCCTTCGTAAATACACCTGATACTATTAATAGACCCATGGAAAATTGTCTCCCATGAAACCTTTATTTGAAAAGGGGCAGCATGTACCAATACCCAGAGGCTGAAAGAAGGGAAACTATGGCATGTTTCAGGGATTGAAGAAGCTAAACTTTCTAGAATTAAGGGGCAAATGGACCAGGATGCACCAGGGGCCGCATCATGGACTGTCTTTTATGGCCTGGTAGTAAATCATAAGGGAGACAAAAATTCCATTTTCTGCCTTTCATTTCCTAAGGTCTAGAGACTGAACAAAGACTCTATCATACACATACCATTTTTTAATGCTAGGTTTAATTCATTTTTGTTTCTTTTGATCAATTTGACTCACATCAAAACTGAGATTTTCTTTTTCTATGACGCCACAGGAAAATGGTAGCGCAAAAGTTGAACAAACAACAACGACATCCCAAGGGCTGCGTTCCGTGCCACACGAACAAAAAGGCCTGCCTTTTCACTTCAGAAGATGAATCGCTTCTAGAATATCTACCCCTCAAGGGAAGGGGGTGGGAGAGGGGAGCTAGCCTCAGGGCGCGAGTCATAAACTTTAGCTGTGAAGGATAAAACCCCTTCCTTAACTATGGGGGCAGCTTCAACAAGAGAGGAAGCGTCTCTGTGGGACTTTGGAAAGCAGCCTTCATCCTGGGAAACTTAAACAATCTTGAATGAGATCCATTGAAGGTGAGTCCACTGCACCTGTCGTTTTCAATGGTCTTGTTGTCTCTTTTTCTTTTTTTTTTAATTAATGCATGAAGATCTTTAAGATGGAAGGCACAGACTCTAATATGTACAAACTTTTTCCAGCTAGAAAAGTCAGTCTTATGTAAATGTGGACGTGTGCCTCCGCTGCCAGCGGCCAGCAGCCTTGACGAAGATCTAGAAGGGCAACCGGCCTTTAGAGTAGACGCGAGCACTATTTTTGTTCTGTAGAAGCCTCGGTTTTATGTTTATTTGTAAGATGTTGGCAGCTATTTTGGGCTGTTTCTGAGCTGCGATAAGAAACATTATGTCCATGGATTTGGAAAAAGAGGGAAAAATTAAAAATAAAAAAAATGATTTTAGCGTATGGGTTCTTTTTTTTTAATGTAAATTCATTATCAAACAGATTTTGATATTTCTGTGTGGGTTTTATGTCGGGGGAGATGTCTCTCCTCGCTGCTGTTTCAGAAAGGAGC
This sequence comes from Saccopteryx leptura, assembly GCF_036850995.1. Lineage (NCBI taxonomy): Eukaryota > Metazoa > Chordata > Mammalia > Chiroptera > Emballonuridae > Saccopteryx > Saccopteryx leptura. The sequence goes on along the minus strand of NC_089507.1, from coordinate 147,205,913 downwards.
CGGGGGTTAGGGGGGCAGGGAAGAAATTGTGGATCTCACGATATGTTCTCATTTTCCAAAAGTACATTTTTTAATTTGCAAGAAAGTCTATGACCATGCAGACATGGCAGGACAGCTGTGAGGTTAAAACAGCAGAGGCATTGGCGAGTTCTAAGAGAAACACAGAGTTTTCCTGTCTCCCTGGTGCACAAACCCTGCATGACCTATGGCGTGGGCCTATGACTTGCTGAGCTATGACCCCCACGACCAGGTTATGCTACCTGGAATAGTGTACCTTCAGACAGAATGGTTATCTGGGTGGGTCTGACATAAGCACCTTCTCTGATTGGTCCAAAAGACAAAGTCAGAAAATCAAAGTACAACGAAGTCCTGAGGTCCCCTTGCTGCTTTGAAGATGGGTGGGGCCACATGGCAAGGAATGTGGGTGGCCCCTAGGGGCTGAGAAAGGTCTCCCGCAGACAGGTGCCAAGAAGGTAAGGACATTGTTAATCTTACATGCCTAAGACACTGAATTTTTCCAACAGAAGTGAACTTGCAAAAAATTATGTGAGCCTCATGGCAAGCCTCCTGGGAACACATGGCCATAGCATGTTGGACTTCTGCCTGCGGAACTGTGAGCTCTGGGATAGGCTTGATTTTAAGCCATAGAGCTGCGGCAATTTCTTATACAGGAGTACCAAACTAATGCAGTCTGCCTATGTCAGTGAACCTTACAGAGAACCAGATCAGCCTCTGTTAAGTGTCTGCATGAGTCGTGGCATCATATCTCATTCTTATACTGTATTTAATTCCTGGCAACCTTGCTAACATCATTTTACAGAGAAGGGAACTGAGAATTGTAGGTTGAGAGACTTGGACAACATCTTACTTATAAGAAGAGATGGGTGGAGTTTAAATCAGTCTGCCCTGGTATTCTTCCTCTGTCTCTTCATAATTTCACTGCGTCTTCTCAAATGCCATGAGCAGTGTTATATATCTCCACCACACCACAGTGAATAGATGCTCTGTAATAATCAACTCTTGTGTATACAGAAACTATAAGCATGAACACCTACACGTACCAGCAGGAAGGATTTGGCTAAAATAAATGTTAGGTTTAAAGATAAGAATCCAGTTTGTATATATACTATTTTTCCTCTTTTCCATTAACCTCTATACATGTGTAATTCACTTTGTTATTAATGTGAAAATAGGTTGCAGGTACTGTAATTACAAACTTTTCCCCTCTTCAGTGAAGAGATGTGTGGGATCAATGGCAGATTTTTTCCTAGTTGGCTCATATGTGTTAGTTACACATTGGTGTGATCTCCAATGAGGCTACTGGCAATGCCAGGGAGGGTCACAAAGACAGATGTCTCCCATGATTGTTGTAAGAAAACACCTTACAACATTATCATACCATCATAAAAGTCTTGTATGGATCCTAATCTCAAAACAATTGACATGCGGGCAGTTTAGATTATGAACATCAATTAGAGAGGCTGGAGGCAGCCAAGGCAAATCCAGGAGGCCTGATCAAATTTCACATGTTCAAAAACATGGTTTTTTGGTAAAATGTGTGTGTCCCAAATACTTTGGACATACTTGTATTTGAAGAAGTCGCCTTATTTATGTGAGATGTAAATTGGACTAGTGTCTGGTACTTTGTCTGGTGACCCTGACACCAGCTTTATAGCCTGCCCTGCCCCAGGCATCAGAGATACAGGGATAAGGTCCATCTCCTGCCTCAGAAAGCATGCACTCTACAGGGAAGGAGACTCGTGAGATGGATATAATATGGCAGAAAATGGGTAATAATAAGGAGTTCCATTTGTTGGAAACTTACATTGTGCTAGGCACTGAGGCAGAATAATGAAGAGATTGAACACAGGAAAAAAACCTGACAGATGCAAACAACAGTGTGGGGACCACAGGAGGGAGAGAGGTGGGGGAGACAGAGGAGGGTGGAGGGCACTGATGGGGATGGAGGGAGACTTGACTTGAGGGCATGGACACACAACGCAGTACACAGTTGATGCAGAGTTCTGCACAGGAAACCTGTATGATTTTACTGATCATGTCACCCCCATAAATTCAATAAAAAATTTTAAAAAGTAAAATAAAGATGATATAGCAGAAAAGAAATGTTTGCATGTATTAACTCAATTTAATATTCACAGTGCCCTAGAAATAGCCATTATTATTATTACCTCAACTCTGCAGATGAGGGAACTGAGATCAGGAGAGGATAACTGAATTGCGAAGATCATCTGAGTAGCCGAGTGGTGAAGGGGAGACTCATGCCAGGTCTGCTAGGCTGTGCTGCCTGGTCATTCCCCCCACTGACCCCACACACTCTGCTCCCACAGACACTGCAGAGAGACCGCTGGCAGAGCTAACCGGACGTGGGCTGCCGTGGGAAGACGGAAGGGACATCTGTGTCCTCTGACTTATTTCCCTTGAGCATAATACCCTCTAAGTCAGACCGTGCTGTCCCAAACGCTAAGATTCCATTATTTCATAAGATTCTGCTTCTACATGGAGTCTAAAGAACAGAAAAAATGAGCAAACAAAACAGAAACTGGCTCGGCCCTGGCCGGTTGGCTCAGTGGTAGAGCATCGGCCTGGCGTGCAGGAGTCCCGGGTTTGATTCCCGGCCAGGGCACACAGGAGAAGTGCCCCTCTGCTTCTCCACCCCTCCCCCTCTCCTTCTTCTCTGTCTCTCTCTTCCCCTCCCGCAGCCAAGGCTCCATTGGAGCAAAGATGGCCCGGGCGCTGAGGATGGCTCTGTGACCTCTGCGTCAGGCGCTAGAATGGCTCTGGTTGCAACAGAGCAACGCCCCAGATGGGCAGAGCATCGGCCCCTGGTGGGAATGCCGGGTGGATCCCAGTCGGGCGCATGCAGGGAGTCTGTCTGACTGCCTCCCCGTTTCCCACTTCAGAAAAAAAAAAAAACAGAAAAAAACACAAAACAGAACAGAAACTGGCTCATAGACACAGAGAACAGACTGGCGGTTGCCAGAGAGGAGCGGATACCAAGGTGAAGGAATTGAGAGGTTCGCATTGGTAGTTAAGGACCAGTCACAGGGATATAAAGTACAGCACAGGGAACAGAGTCAACAATGCTACCTAACTAGTTATGTAGGGGACCAGGTGGACACTGGACGCATTGAGGGCATTGCTTCATAGTATATGCTTGTCTCACTGCAAGCTGTACCCCTGAAACTAATACAAACAGTATTGAATGCAAACTGTAATTGAAAGATAAAATAAAAAAAAAACAAAAACAGAAGGAATGCTTGTGTCTGGACAGTTGGATCTTGAGGATAAGTATTTACTCCCTGCATGGATAAGGGGCAGGTACCTGCATTTAGGAAGAGAGACAAGAGCAGGCAGAAAACATAGAAGAAACAAAGGCACACAGCTGTGGAAGAGGTGATGAGTTTAGGAGACAGGGAGGAGCTATTCGGAGAAGAACACAGGCGGAAGTGATGCTTGGGGACGGTTAGCAGAGGCGAGTGAGCCACGCCAACGAGTGAGGATTTCATCCCTGTGGATGCCGACAGAAGGGGATAAATGTGATTAAATTTCTTTCTTCTAAAATCACTCTTGGCTGTCAGACAGGGGGATGGGGCATTCCAGGCGGGAGACTTGGTGAGAGCCAGGTAAGTGATGAGAATGCCAGCCGGATGAACGGAGGAGGAAGGTTGGGCGGGAGGGCAGGAGGTCGTTTAGGATGGAGCATCAGCAGGCTGCTGTTGTTGGAGAGACCGGCAGAAGCATGGAGGTGACTGCCAATTCTGGCTGGGGGTCGGTGGCCATGTCACCCAGCGTCACTATGCCTGGTCTGCTCCTGGTTTTATTCCCGACCCAAGATGTGCTGCAGGCTTGCAAGATGTGGTTTTGACACTCTTTTGGAACTTTATTTTAAAAATCATCCAGGACTTTTTGTTTTTTACATCAAGGAAGTCAAAGGCAGAAGGAAGCTAACCGATGAGGAGGACACAGCTGACGGAGCCCGGTTCCGTCTCTGCAGCTGTTTCTGTGCGCAACACCTGGGAGCTAAACCGTGACAGCTCATGCCATCACTACAATGAGTTAGAAATGCTGACACAAGGGAAAACACTGCACACGATCCAAAGGAATATGGCTCGAATTTAAATATCCACAGAGCATCCTGGGTCCTTGCTTGTCATTAACACGGGCCGGTGTCCACCACGCGCACGGCGTCTGCCAGGCCCCGTCCGCATCCCCATCCCGCCGCAGCGTTGCAGGAAAGCGCCAAGCGCTGAAGGGAGGTCTTTCCTTGACTCTGGCGAAAATTTCATCTCCAAACTCCAGAGGAGAAAGCCGTGCTGCCGTCCATCTGAGCTCTTTGATGACAGGCAGACGGCATGGAGCGTGCAGAGCTGTGGCCCGTCCGCCATTTCTCAGGACAGTCCGGGCAACGCTATGCTGCCAGACAATGCTGTTCTCTTCTTTACTCTACTTGTGTCTCTCCAGTGGGTGACTTAAAAGAACATCTTCTCCACATTCTGCCTGTCCGGTGTGGGAGAATCAGCAGGCTTGACTGTGGTACTCCGAATAAACTGCTTTGGCGAGGAAGCTGGCTGGCGGGCATTTGGGGGTCAACTGTACCTCCAGCCTGTTTCACTGCATGTCTCCAACCCTGAACTGAGTTGGATTCCCACGTTCACTTCAGATTCAGGCAGCTCTTTGAAATTTAATAGCAGACGCACTGGAGAAGGATGGTAGCCATAGCGGCATACTTCCCCGTCAAACTGAGCATGCAAAGTGTACATTTCCCAACCCCGAACACTTCGGTCCAAGGTCCTCAAGAGCAGGCTTCCGGATCAGATGGGGGCACCAGCATTCCTGTCTGTGATGATCTTCCAGGGACATGGAGGCCCTTCTAGTCCTTAGAACCACCTCACATCTAGCTGACTCTCCTGGAGCAGGGAAGAGGGAGGAGCTCGTGACAACAAGAAATAAGGGGTCCCGAAGGAGGGCCACTCAGGATCCAAGAGCACGTTCCAGAGTGCTAGTGTCAGATCTCCATTGAAGCCACGCCCCCTTTATCTTGGTTTCCACGCCATGCTGCTTAACCCTTTGCAGCTCATTGGATTCACATTTCACATGCAAAACTTTCGTATTTATGGTCATCATGCTTGTTATTTTAGAACACTTGTTTCTATTTCAAACATAGACTCCCTTTCACCCTTAGGAGATCAGAAGTCTATGTGGGTTGTTTTTGGTTGTGTTTGTGTGTTTGTTGGGGAGGAGGAGGCAAGTTAGTATTTAACACACCTAGGTAGTTAATGCAGGAAACCCACATGAGCTATGTCCACATGCTGTCTTCCTGGTGGGTAGACTTTTCTTTAACCGAAGGTCCCTAACAGCCCCAGTTGTTCTCATAGTGATATAAAAAAAAAATAGTGTGTTTGTTGTAGATATTGCCCCTAAAAAGTTTTCTCTCACGCTGTTCACCCTGAGCAGGTGCCTGTTCAGGGGCAATATCTACAACAAAGGGGGGATGGTAGTGTGGACACAGACTATTGATCGTATGCATTTAGCTTTAGTATTTCATCTCAGAAGAGTTCAGGAAAAGGGGTGGAATATGGCATATGTCAGAGAACCCAGACTGGTGGAAACCTAACAATTAAGTATATTTTTAAAACCTACACAAGAGGTGCCATCTATCCATGTTTCTGTCAGTGCAGAGTAAAGAAATACATATTCCCAAGCGAAAGGGGCGGGAGAACATTTCCCTCATCACCACACTGTGTTCCGAAGGAGCATGCGGACAGACTGCGTCCCTTACGTGAGATTAGGTCTCATGATCCGAGCCAGAACTAAATTTATACACAGTCGTCCCTCGCCATATCGCGGTTCTCTTCTCACGTCTCACTGTCTCTCGGATTTTTACATTGTATATAGCTAGTTTTGTATCGCAGATTTATCACTATTTCTCAGGATTTTGTGGTATATAGGTCTTTTTACATATTTGTTATTTTAATTATTTTTGTGGTAAAATGAGCAAAATAAGTGTGGGAACAGTTAATAACAGCATGGGAAATGCTTATAAGAGTGTGGGGAGAGTTTATAAAGCCTTAAAAATTTTTAAGTAATAAAATAAATACAAGGTCACTACTTTGTGGATTTTTGCCTATTGTGGGGGATTCTGGAACATAACTCCCATAATAGACAAGGGTCTACTCTATTTAACCTCAGTCCAACATGGCCTTTCTGCTACCATTTATCCAAATTCCTGATACCCTAAATCACGAAGCTGAGACTATCAACAACCCTGCTTAAGAAATGTCAAAAAACTCCTATAATTCTCCAAAAATGAGCTCAACAGCCAACCCTGGCTTTTCCTTTCCATTTCAGTGAACAGGCATGTAGCTTCCAGCCTCTATTCCCACTTCCATTGTTCTGTGTCCTCCAGCCAAATGAGGTGACCTGGTGTCCCCTGAACACACCTGAGGCCTTTCTACCTCAGTGCCTTTGCATGTCCTCTAGTTATGACTTCCCACACAAGATACCTCCTTCCTCCTGCCCAACCTGGGGTCTTTGCATATCTTCATTATTTTACTCATCCTTCCAGATCCATGTCAAGGGCCATTCATCCCTGAAGAAATGTTTCATTCTTTTAAAGCCTCAGATAACTTGAGTGTGCCTTCTAGAACCTTCTGCTGTCTTTGTTCTTCACTGTACCTTTTCTTCAACAGGGTCTTCCCCTAACTGCTAGATTATATATTCCTTAAGGAACAGAAAAGTGGATTCATCATCGGATTCCTCTCTAGATCCTGTATCTCAGTTTCTTGTTCTTGGTAGCTGCTAATATATATTTATTAATGAAAATAAATATGTGGGAACAGATGTGGTGAGGTCCTGTGAACAGGGTCATGTGTGGAGGGGATGGCCACACAGTGCCATGAAAAGAAGCATCTCCCAGGTCTCCACTGGCAGGTAGCCCTGGCATTGTCTGCACATGACATTCTCCCTTGCCTGGACTGTGGCCTCCTTGAACAACGGCAGTGGAACCTTCCGTCTGTGCACCCCCAGAGCCTTGTCCCAGATGTGCTGCATGGAAAGTATTCAAATGTTTGTTCTTTCAAGTGGCCACTCAGTGACATTTCTACCTGAGAAAATCCCTCCAAGTCTCTCAGCAACCATTTCTGTCTGGGAAGATGAGGGTCTTTGATTCTGTGACTTCTTTTAAAATAGTTTTCATGCTGCTGATTTCTTTTTTTCCCTGACGTATGCACGTAACCACTAGGTGTTTCTCCAATTACCACGCGGTCCACTGTTACCAATAGGAGGGACTGATTTGTTGTTTTGTGTTATCTTTTTAATAAAACCCTCAGGAGGAGCAAGTTTAAACAGGATTGTATTATCCGTGTCTGAGGAAATAGAATAGTCACCAGGCAGAGGAACCCTGAAGGTGTCCACAAATCAGACATCCTGGGAGCAAGTTCTCTTCACACCCTCGGGACTGGTCTTCCCTGACAAACAGCACTCAGACGGGTGAACCAAGAAAAAGACGAGCACACCAGACCCAACTTAGTGATGTGAAGCTCCACAACGAGTTCCCTCTCCAATTAGCCACCATCATGCACCCCTGAGATAAAAGCCGTGATTCTCGGGAGAGGTGTCTTGAACCTGTCAGGCTCAGCATCCTTCCTGGGACGTTGATTAGGGGGGGAAAGGCAATTGTCCAGGTGCAGGCTTCTGTGCACTGCTTAAAATATATATTAAAAAGGCAAATTACTAAGCAAAGGCTGCTACTGTAGCTTAACCACTGGTTTTCTACAGTAAATAACAAGCCAAAGTCCCCTGATTGGCAGCCACAGTAGCCCACTCACTAGACTTGGCACTTGCTCAAAGCTGGGTTTTTTCTTTTTCCTTTGTTTTGTTTCAGTCTGACCATCATGGGAACCTGGAAGATCTGCTGTCTGGACTTGCAAAGTTTGGACAGCCTTTCTCATGACATTTCTGCCTCGTGCACTTTGCTACAAAATTCAGTAATGCAAAGCTCTCCGGGTCACTCAGAACGAAGTCGTGGGCTCTCAGTGGTGTACAGGGAAATGTTTGTCTGTGTTGAAGAATCCCCAGAGCGGAAAAGGAGAGGGTGTAGGAGACTGAGACAACTGATTTGAACTTTCTGAAGTGCCGGGAGGCAGGGCAGCATCCAGCCCCGGAACAGATGGAGAAGCTCAGCCATCCACTCTGTTTCCCACATGAGGATTCTTGGTGAGGCTCTCTCCCCCACCCGAGCCCTGCTGAACTTAGTGCAAGGCCACTGACATCTGAAGTCCACTTTCCGCTCTGACAAAATGGCAGAGAAGGATACAAAATTAAAGAAATAGAGATATTCTGTCTCTCCGGAAGTCTATTGAACCTCCATCAATGCTAAGCAAAAAGGAACATTTTTCCCTGACATTTATCTTCACCATGTTTATGGGACCAACATGTTAAACATTATGTAATGTAAAATACTGTTGTGGGCATATAATATTTCTTTATGGGCCTCTAGTAAGATTTTTTTTTAAATCAGCATTTTATGAAAAGAAATACTCAACACTTTTAGGTTAATATATAATATAGGGAGATGACGTCAGAGTAATGGTGCGGTAGGAAGCAATACCGATAAATCTCCCCCAAAACTCAACAAGATCTTCAACCAGAAACAGAAAAACCTATCCTTGGAGCCTCCAGATGTTTCGCAATACACCCAAAGGTATGGTCGAGCGAAAAATTGGCTAAATATATAATCAAACCCCAAAGGAAATAGGGAGTAAGAAATGCTCCGCCTTCCTCACTAGCCTAAACAGGGCGGCTTTCACTGGGAACTGAGAATATAGAAACTGAGGCAGGCAAAGGGGGTGAATAGATCCAGGCCGCGGCACAAACGGCCGAACCAGGCTGTGGCACAGAGATCCAGGCCGAGGAAAATCTGTTCCTGTGACAACCCGGGCAATACAGCTAACACTTGCGCCAAACCCAAACAAAGAAAGACAAGCGGGGCAGCCATTTTCCCCAATCTCTGGGTTGGCACGCGCAGATAGTGGGCGAGAGATTCCTTCCAAAGCCCCGAGAGTGTGCGTCCATGTTGTCCCACAGAGAGGCAAAGTCAGAGGCCTTTGTGTGGGCTGAAAGTGGAATCTCCAGGCCACCCCAGCGCCCTGGGAAAGCCACGCACGGGGACGGAGCGAGAGCCAATTCCAATGCCGGAACTTTTCCGTGCGGGTGGGGGTTTCACTCAAGTGAGACTGCTGGCCTGATATCCTGGTCGACGCGCACGGAGAGTGAGCAAGAGATTCCTCCCAGAACCTCAGGAGTGGGCGCCCATGTTACCCCACAGAGGGGCAGAGTCAGAGGCCTCTGTGTGGGCTGAAAGCGGAATCTCCGGGCCGCCCCAGCACCCTGGGAAAGCCATGAACGGGGATGGAGCAAGAGCCAATTCCAATGCCAGAACTTTTTCGTGCGGGTGGGGGTTTCACTCAAGTGAGACTGCTGGCCTGATATCCTGGTCTGCGCGCGCAGATAGTGAGCAAGAGATTCCTCCGAGTGCCTCGGCAGTGCCCACCCATGTTATCCCACAGAGGGGCAGAGTCAGGGGCCTTTGTGTGGGCCAAAAAGCAGAATCTCGGGCCACCCCAGCACCTTGAAAAAGCCATGCCCGGGGACGGAGCGAGAGCCAATGCCAACGCTGGAACTTTTCCGTGCGGGTGGGGGTTTCACTCAGAGTGTGAGACTGCTGGCCTGATATCCTGATCTGTGCGCTCAGATAGGGGGCGAGAGATTCCTCCAAGTGCCTCAGCAGTGCGCGCCCATGTTATCCCACAGAGTGGCAGAGCCAGAGGTCTTTGAGTGGGCGGAAGCCCCACCTGATTATGCTAGCAGCTCTGACTGACTGAGCCTTACCCAGAGCGCTGTGCTGAGTGGGAATAGAGTGGGGAGTTGCTAGCTCTTTAAGCCTCTTACTATCCAGGCAGAGGCAGCAGCAACCCCATAGCTGGATTATCAGGCTACTAATTGAGGAAGGAAAGACTAGGAGAAAGGCTCCAGGAACATGGACTCTCTCACTGGCGGAGCCTATAAATGCTAATGAGCCTCGACTGCCAACGAGACTGAAGCACAATACACGACATCGCCATAGAGACTTATCAACTGCAAACCTCTACCTGAGCATGCCAAAGGGGCAGAACCCGAGGTACAGAGTCACCGACCAGGAAGAGGGAGAGAAAAGAAAAAGCAAGAAGATAACCTCTCAAAATCAAGAATAATACACAGACTTTATAGCCTATCCCATTTTATTATATTTGTTTGTTTGTTTCTCTTATCTTCATTCTTGATATTTTTTATTCCTCCTCCAATTTGGTCATTTAACTCTCTGCCGGGCTTACTCTTTCCTCTCCTTGAACTACACTACCCATAAGTGTTACATCTCCCATTATCTTTTCTTTCCTCTTCCTTTCTCTCTATGAGGGTTGCACTCCAAAACCCTTAACTCTCTCTCTCTCCTCTTTTTTCTTTTTTCTTCTTTTAGGGGTTCCCTCTTTTTTTTCTCTCTCTCTCTTTCTTTTCTCCCTCTATATTAGTTTCTTCCTTTCTCCTTTATGTCTCCTCTCATTCAAACCTCAATAACAAACAATATCTTATCTGGAACACAAACTTATGTTTGTGGCATTTTGGGGGGTTTTTACTTCACCTTTTTAACACACTAGCAGTGCTCCTATCTCTGGCTCTCCATTTTATCTAGTTCTTTTTCCACTAAATACAACAGTAATTTTTTAATTTGTCCCCCCATTTTCCTGTTTCCCTCTTATTCCTCTCATCATAACTCTTAGTCAACCAACACCTAAAAGCAAATCATTTTATTCTTGACACAATTTTTTTTCTTATTTGCTTTTTGTGGGTACATACGCTCTTTTTTTTTCTTTTTTCTTTCTTTTGCCCCTTTATTACTTCTCCCCAATTCAGTCCCTCCATTACAGGCATTGTTTGTTCTATTTAGTACAATATAATTCACAGTTCACCACAAGATTTTCTCAAGAGAGAGGGGAGAGGAGAGGAGAGAAAAAAAAGGAGCAGGGGAAATAAATTTCTTTTTTTTTTTAATTTTTATTTTATTTTTCTTTAATTCATTATTAATTTAAAAAAAAAACTCTTTTTTATTTTTTATTTTTTTAACTTTTTATTCTTTATTAAATCTCATTAATACTGTCAACAAAACCACCCTCAGATGCCATTAAGGAAGAGAAAATCGAATATCATGGATACAAAAGAAAGAGAGGTAACACAGCTAGATAAGGAAAAATCTATGGAGAAAAAATTTAATATATTGGAAACCTTGGAGCTAAATGACAGAGAATTTAAGATAGAAATCCTAAAATCCTCTGAGATATATAAGAAAACACAGAAAGGCAATTTAGGGAGCTCAGAAAAGAAATCAATAAACACAAAGAATATATTTCCAAAGAAATTGAAACTATAAAAACAAATCAAACAGAGATGAAAAACTCAATTCACGAGCTGAAAAACGAGGTAACAAGCTTAGCTAATAGAACAGGCCAGATAGAAGAGAGGGTTAGTGAAATAGAAGACAAGCAACTTGAGGCACAACAGAGAGAAGAAGAAAGACTCAAAAATTAAAAAAAAATGAGATAGCCCTACAAGAATTATCTGACTCCATCAAAAAGAATAACATAAGAATAATAGGTATATCAGAGGGAGAAGAGAGAGAAAATGGAATGGAGAACATACTCAAACAAATAAAAGATGAGAACTTCCCAAGCCTGTGGAAAGAACTAAAGCCTCAAATTCAAGAACCAAACAGAACTCCAAGTTTTCTTAACTCCAACAAACCTACTCCAAGGATATCATAATGAAATTGGCACAAACCAATGGCAAAGAAAAAATTCTCAAGGCAGCCAGGGAAAAGAAGAATACAACATATAAAGGAAGGCCCATTAGATTATCATCAGATTTCTCAGCAGAAACTTTACAAGCTAGAAGAGAGTGGACCCCAATATTTAAAGTCCTGAAAGAGAGGAACTTCCAGCCACGAATACTATATACCCATCGAAGCTATCCTTTAAATGTGAAGGAGAAATAAAAACATTCACAGATACAGAAAAGATGAGGGAATTTATCATCAAAAAAACCCCACTCCAGGAATTACTAAAGGGGGTTCTCCAATCAGATACAAAGAACAAAAAAAAAAACAAAGCCACAAGTAAAAGCTCCAAGAAGAACACAATAAAACCAAATTTAAACTGTGACAACAACAAAAAGAAAGGGGGGGGGGAGAGGATGGAGATTAACAGTAGCAAAGGACGATGGAGTGCAAAAGTACTCACAAAATAGTGCACTACAATGAACAGGGTAGGAACCCTTTTCATTACTTAAAGGTAACCACCATTGAAAAAAACCACCACAGAAGCACATGAGATAAAAAAGATAGCAACAGAGGAAAGATGTATGGAATACAACCAAATAAAAACAAAAGATAGAAAAACGAAAGAGAAGGATCAAACAAGACACAAAACTAACAGAAAGCAATCTATAAAATGGCAATAGGAAACTCACAAGTGTCAATAATTACACTAAATGTAAACGGACTAAACTCACCAATAAAAAGGCACAGAGTAGCAGAATGGATTAAAAAAGAATATCCAACTGTATGCTGCCTACAGGAAACTCATCTAAGTAACAAGGATAAAAACAAATTCAAAGTGAAAGGCTGGAAAACAATACTCCAAGCAAATAACATCCAAAAAAAAGCAGGCGTAGCAATACTCATATCTGATAATGCTGACTACAAGACAGCAAAAGTACTCAGAGACAAAAATGGCCATTTCATAATGGCTAAGGGGACACTGAATCAAGAAGACATAACAACTCTTAATATATATGCACCAAACCTAGGAGCACCAAAATATATAAGACAGCTACTTATTGACCTTAAAACAAAAACTGACAAAAATACAATCATATTTGGAGACCTCAATACACCGCTCACAGCTCTAGATCGGTCATCCAAACAGAGAATCAACAAAGATATAGTGGCCTTAAACAAAACACTAGAGCACCTAGATATGATAGACATCTACAGGACATTTCATCCCAAAGTGACTGAGTATACATTTTTCTCCAGTGTACATGGATCATTCTCAAGAATTGACCATATGTTGGGCCAAAAAAACAACATCAGCAAATTCAGAAAAATTGAAGTTGTACCAAGCATGTTTTCTGATCATAAAGCCTTGAAACTAGAATTCAACTGCAAAAAAGAGGAAAAAAATCCCACAAAAATGTGGAAACTAAACAACATACTTTTAAAAAATGAATGGGTCAAAGAAGAAATAAGTGCAGAGATCAAAAGATATATACAGACTAATGAAAATAACAATACGACATATCAGAATCTATGGGATGCAGCAAAAGCAGTGATAAGAGGGAAGTTCATATCACTTCAGGCATATATGAACAAACAAGAGAGAGCCCAAGTGAACCACTTAACTTCACACCTTAAGGAACCAGAAAAAGAAGAACAAAGACAACCCAAAACCAGCCGAAGAAAGTAGATAATAAAAATCATAGCAGAAATAAATGAAATAGAGAACAGAAAAACTATAGAAAAAATTAATAGAACAAGGAGCTGGTTCTTTGAAAAGATCAACAAAATTGACAAACCCTTGGCAAGACTTACCAAGGAAAAAAGAGAAAGAACTCATATAAACAAAATCCAAAATGAAAGAGGAGAAGTCACCACAGACACCGTAGATATACAAAGAATTATTGTAGAATACTATGAAAAACTTTATGCCACTACATTCAACAACCTAGAAGAAATGGATAAATTCCTAGAAAAATACAACCTTCCTAGACTGAGTCAAGAAAAAGCAGAAAGCCTAAACAGGCCTATTAGTAGAGAAGAAATTGAAAAAACCATTAAAAACCTCCCCAAAAATAAAAGTCCAGTCCCTGATGGTTATACCAGCGAATTTAATCTTTCAAAGAAGACTTGGTTCCTATTCTACTGAAAGTCTTCCAAAAAATTGAAGAAGAAGCAATACTTCTGAACACATTTTATGAGGCCAACATAACCCTCATACCAAAACCAGGCAAGGACTGCACAAAAAAAGAAAACTACAGACCAATATCTCTAATGAATACAGATGCTAAAATACTAAACAAAATACTAGCAAATCGAATACAACAACATATTAAAAAGATAATACATCATGATCAAGTGGGATTCATCCCAGAATCTCAAGGATGGTTCAACATACGTAAAACAGTTAACGTAATACACCATATCAACAAAACAAAGAACAAAAACCACATGATCTTATCAATAGACGCAGAAAAGGCTTTTGATAAAATACAACACAATTTTATGTTTAAGACTCTCAACAAAATGGGTATAGAAGGCAAATATCTCAACATGATAAAAGCATATATGATAAACCATCAGCTAACATCATATTAAATGGCACTAAACTGAAGGCTTTCCCCCTTAAATCAGGAACAAGACAGGGTTGTCCACTCTCTCCACTCTTATTTAATGTGGTACTAGAGGTTCTAGCCAGAGCAATCAGAGAAGACAAAGAAATAAAAGGCATCCATATCGGAAAAGAAGAAGTAAAGGTATCACTTTTTGCAGATGATATGATCCTATACATCGAAAATCCCAAAGAATCCACAAAAAGACTACTAGAAACAATAAGCCAATACAGTAAGGTCACAGGATACAAAATTAACATACAGAAGTCAATAGCCTTTCTATATGCCAACAATGAAACATTGGAGAACGAACTCAAAAGAACAATCTCCTTCACGATTGCAACAACAAAAAAATAAAATACTTAGAAATAAACATAACAAAGAATGTAAAGGACTTATATAATGAAAATTATAAACCATTGTTAAGGGAAATCAAAAAAGATATAATGAGATGGAAGAATATACCTTGTTCTTGGTTAGGAAGAATAAATATAATCAAGATGGCCATATTACCCAAAGCAATATACAAATTTAATGCAATTCCCATCAAAATTCCAATGACATTTTTTAAAGAAATGGAGCAAAAAATCATCAGATTTATATGGAACTATAAAAAACCCTGAATAGCCAAAGCAATCCTAAAGAAAAAGAATGAAGCTGGGGGCATTACAATACCTGACTTCAAACTATATTATAGGGCCACGACAATCAAAACAGCATGGTATTGGCAGAAAAATAGACACTCAGACCAATGGAACAGAATAGAAAACCCAGAAATAAAACCACATATATACAGTCAAATAATTTTTGATAAAGGGGTCAACAACACACAATGGAGAAAAGAAAGCCTCTTCAATAAATGGTGCTGGGAAAACTGGAAAGCCACATGCAAAAGAATGAAACTGGACTACAGTCTGTCCCCCCTGTACTAAAATTAACTCAAAATGGATCAAAGATCTAAACATAAGACCTGAAACAATTAAGTGCATAGAAGAAGACATAGGTACTAAACTCATGGACCTGGGTTTTAAAGAGCATTTTATGAATTTGACTCCACAGGCAAGAGAAGTGAAGGCAAAAAATGAATGGGACTACATCAGACTAAGAAGCTTTTGCTCAGCAAGAGAAACTGATATCAAAATAAACAGACAGCCAGCTAAATGGGAAATGATATTTTCAAACAACAGCTCAGATAAGGGCCTAATATCCAAAATATATAAAGAACTCATAAAACTCAACAACAAACAAACAAACAATCCAATAAAAAAATGGGAAGAGGACATGAACAGACACTTCCCCCAGGAAGAAATACAAATGGCCAACAGATATATGAAAAGATGCTCATCTTCATTAGTTATTAGAGAAATGCAAATCAAAACTGCAATGAGATACCAACTCACACCTGTTAGATTCGCTATTATTAACAAGACAGGTAATAACAAATGTTGTAGAGGCTGTGGAGAAAAAGGAACACTCATACACTGTTGGTGGGAATGTAAAGTAGTACAACCATTATGGAAGAAAGTATGGTGGTTCCTCAAAAAACTGAAAATAGAATTACCTTATGACCCAGCAATCCCTCTACTGGGTATATATCCAAAAACTCAGAAACATTGATATGTAAAGACACATGCAGCAGATTTTTTGGACTAAACTAAGAGGATTCTTCAACCAAGGAACACTGAAGAAGCCACACTGAGACTGGTAGAAAAAGCAGAAACGCGGAGAGGGCTACCCAGCTCCTCGGAGCGAACGGCAGCAGGGAGACTCGCGTGGAAGTGAGTTTAGCAGAGGGGAAAGGGTCCTGAGCCCCAGGAACAAAGCCCCAGCTTGCAGCCCCAGAGCCCAGAAGAGACGTAAGGACAGTATTTAGCTGGAAACAAGTCAGGATACTGTTTGTGAGAGAGTCTGATTTCTCAGACCCAGGATCCTTCTTAAAGGGACCGCGCAGAACATCTCTCTCAAAAACAATCACCTGGGGCTCCTGGGGATGGGGGGAGAGAGGAGAGGACCACAGCAACAGGAAGAGAGTGTAATCTAGGAGGCATAGCGAGAAACATTTTGGGAGATAGCCACCCTAACCCCTGGGACGAGTCACTCCCCAAAGCTGAAGTGAATATTTCCCCCGGAAACAGCAATACCAGCAAAGGGAAGCAGGAGAGCAGCCAAACAAGCTCCCCTGCGGCATTCAGAGCAGAGTCGCATAGAAGGAGGGAGCTTTTGGGTCTACAGTAGTGAGTCTTAGGGTCCGAGCTGCAACGCCCCCACCCACGTGGCTGAGGGTGCACCAAAGAGCGGGTGGCAGCGGGAGACAAAAGCGCGGTTCTGCTGGCAGGGGCAGAAGCCGGCTGGCCACCACTGGGATCAGGTGTGAGCTCAATCTTGCCTGGCTGGGGAGAAGGGGGCGTGCAAAAGCGGTTAAGCTCAGCTGCCGGCAGCCTGTAATCCAGCCTCCGGGAGAAGGGCGGGAACCCTGGAAAGGGTGGAGACCAGCCCTGGAGCAAGGGCAGAGGAGCACAGCCCTACCCCGCCTGTGCAACCCAGGCTTGCGGTCTGACTTGGTAGCCGGCTCCTCCCGTGCGGGTGGAGCCAAGAGCCCAGAAGAGGCGGAGTTCTGCTACAGAGCTGAGCTTAGGCATGCAGCCTTGCCCAGCGGTAGAGCCAAGGCTAGCAGCTGTTCCTTGAGTTGGATCCTCCTGCAAGGGCAAGGCGAAAGCTCAGAAACAGGCGGAGACCCGCAGCTGAGCAAAGGTGCTCACCAGTGCCCTCAGGACCAAGCATAACGTCACACACAGGGGCAGGGCAAAGGCCAAGGCCACCAAGCCTTGTGCACCTGAGCATGTGATCACAGCCACTCCCGTGAAGAGAAAATGCGGAGGCAGAGAAATACAAAACAAATAAATCAAGAGAAATCCCCAGAAAAGAACCTAAGTGAATCAGATATAACCAAATTACCAGATGCAGAGTTTAAAATGACGATTGTTAGGATGCTCAAAGATATTAGAACAACCATAGATGGCCATTACGAAAACCTAAATAAAGAGATAACAAATATAAAAAAGGACATTGAAATAATAAAAAAGAATCAGTCAGAAATGACAAATACAATATCTGAAATAAAGAATACAATGGAAGGAATTAAAAGCAGGATGGATGAAGCAGAGAATCGAATCAGTGAGTTAGAGGACACAATAAATAAAGGCACGGAAGCAGAGCACAAAAAAGAAAAGAGACTCAAAAAGTCTGAGGAAACTCTAAGAGAGCTCTGTGACAACATGAAGAGAAATAACATCCGCATCATAGGAGTTCCTGAAGAAGAAGAGAAAGAACAAGGGATAGAGACTTTGTTCAAATGTATTATAGCGGAAAACTTCCCCCAATTAAGGCAGGAAAACATTTCACATGTTCAGAAAGCACAGAGAACTCCATTAAGGAGAAACCCAAAGAAACCAACACCAAGACACATCATAATTAAAATACCAAAGCTAAATGACAAAGAGAAAATATTAAAAGCTGCTAGAGAAAAAAAGACTATCACCTACAAAGGAGCCCCCATAAGGATGACTTCTGACTTCTCAACAGAAACACTTGAGGCCAGAAGGGAATGGCAAGAAATATTCAAAGTAATGCAGAACAAGAACCTACAACCAAGACTACTTTATCCAGCAAGGCTATCATTTAAAATTGAAGGAGAAATAAAAAGCTTTATAGACAAAAAAAAAACTCAAGGATTTCACTGCAACCAAACCAAGGCTGCAAGAAATGCTAAGGGACCTGTTGTAAACAGATCAAAGGAAAAAAAGATTATAGCAAAAGAGAAATGCAGTTTTAAAGAAAAAAAATGGCAATAAACAATTACATATCAGTAATAACCTTAAATGTTAATGGATTAAATGATCTGATCAAGAGACATAGGGTAGCTGCATGGATAAGAAAACGGGACTCATACATATGCTGTCTACAAGAGACACACCTTAAATCAAAAGATGCATACAGACTGAAGATAAAAGGATGGAAAAAAATATTTCACGCAAATGGAAATGAAAAAAAAAGCTGGGATAGCAATACTTATATCAGACAAAATGGACTTTAAAACAAAGACCATAGTTAGAGATAAAGAAGGTCACTACATAATGATAAAGGGAGCAATCCAAAAGGAAGATATAACCATTATAAATATCTACGCACCTAATATAGGAGCACCTAAATATATAAAGCAGACTTTGATGGACTTAAAGGGCGAGATCAACAGCAATACTATAATAGTAGGGGATTTCAATACCCCATTAACATCATTAGATAGATCCTCAAGAAAGAAAATTAACAAAGAAACAGCAGAGTTAAAGGACATATTAGATCAACTCGATTTAATAGATATCTTCAGAACCTTTCACCCTAAAACAGCAGAATATACATTCTTTTCAAGCGCTCATGGTACATTCTCTAGAATAGACCACATGTTAGGGCACAAAAGCTGGCTCAACAAATTTAAGAAGATTGAAATCATATCGAGCACTTTCTCTGATCACAATGGCATTAAACTAGAAATCAACCACAATAGAAAAATTAAAAAACATTCAAACACTTGGAAACTAAATAGCACGTTATTAAACAATGAATGGGTTAACATTGATCAAAGAAGAAATTAAAAAATTCCTAGAAACAAATGATAATGAGCATACATCAACTCAAAATTTATGGGACACAGCCAAAGCAGTCCTGAGAGGGAAATTTGTAGCATTACAGGCATACCTCAAGAAGCTAGAAAACGCCTGACCTGTGGTGGCGCAGTGGATAAAGCGTCGACCTGGAAATGCTGAGGTCGCCGGTTCGAAACCCTGGGCTTGCCTGGTCAAGGCACATATGGGAGTTGATGCTTCCAGCTCCTCCCCCTTGTCTCTCTCCTCTCTCTCTCTCCTCTCTAAAATGAATAAATAAAATAAAAAAAAAAAAAAAAAGAAGCTAGAAAAAGCTCAAATAAACAACTTAACCCTGCATCTAAAAGAACTAGAAAAAGAAAAGCAAGTAAAGCCCAGAGCTAGTAGAAGGAAAGAAATAATAAAGATCAGAGCAGAAATAAATGACATAGAGGCTAAAGAAACAATACAGAGGATCAATGAAACCAGGAGCTGGTTCTTTGAAAAGGTAAACAAGATTGATGAACCTTTAACAAGACTCACCAAGAAAAAAAGAGAGAGGACTCAAATAAATAAAATTAGGAACGAGAGTGGAGAAATAACAACTGACACAACAGAAATACAAAATATTGTAAGAAAATACTATGAAGAACTGTACGCCAAAAAACTAGACAACCTAGATGAAATGGCCAAATTCCTTGAATCATATAATCTTCCAAAAATCAATCTGGAAGAATCAGAAAACCTAAACAGACCAATTACAACAAATGAGATTGAAACAGCTATCAAAAAACTCCCAAAAAAGAAAAGTCCTGGGCCTGATGGCTTCACAAGTGAATTCTACCAAATATTCAAAGAAGAACTAACTCCTATCCTTCTCAAGCTATTTCAAAAAATTCAAGAGGAAGGACGACTTCCAAACTCCTTTTATGAGGCGAGCATAATTCTGATTCCAAAACCAGGCAAAGACAACACAAAAAAAGAAAATTATAGGACAATATCCCTGATGAACTTAGATGCAAAAATCCTCAACAAAATATTAGCAAACCGGATCCATCAATATATAAAAAAAATCATACACCATGATCAAGTAGGATTTATTCTTGGGAGGCAAGGCTGGTACAATATTCTCAAATCAATCAATGTGATTCATCACATAAACAAAAGAAAGGAGAAAAACCACATGATAATTTCAATAGATGCAGAAAAAGCATTTGATAAAGTCCAGCACCCATTCATGATCAAAACTCTCAGCAAAGTGGGAATACAGGGAACATACCTCAACATGATAAAGGCCATCTATGACAAACCCACAGCCAACATCATACTCAATGGGCAAAAATTAAAAGCAATCCCCTTAAGATCAGGAACAAGGCAGGGGTGCCCCCTTTCACTACTCTTACTCAACATAGTTCTGGAAGTCCTAGCCACAGCAATCAGACAAAAAAAAGAAATAAAAGGCATCCAAATTGGAAAAGAAGAAGTAAAACTATCATTATTTGCAGATGACATGATATTGTATATAGAAAACCCTAAAGTCTCAGTCAAAAAACTACTAGACCTGATAAATGAATTTGGCAAGGTGGCAGGATATAAACTCAATACTCAGAAATCAGAGGCATTTTTATACACTAATAATGAACTGTCAGAAAGAGAAATCAAGGTCAATCCCCTTTTCCATTGCAACCAAAAAAATAAAGTACCTAGGAATAAATCTGACCAAGGAGATTAAAGACTTGTACTCGGAAAATTATAAAACATTGATAAAAGAAATCAGGGAAGATACGAATAAGTGGAGGCATATACCGTGCTCATTATTAGGAAGAATAAACATCATTAAAATGTCTATATTACCCAAAGCAATTTATAAATTTAATGCAACACTGATTAAAATACCAATGACTTACTTCAAAGACATAGAACACATATTCCAAAAATTTATATGGAACCAAAAAAGAACACGAATAGCCTCAGCAATCTTGAAAAGGAAGAAAAAAAGCGGGAGGTATCACACTTCCAGATATCAAGTTATATTATAAGGCCATTGTACTCAAAACAGCATGGTACTGGCATAAAAACAGGCACATAGATCAATGGAACAGAACAGAGAACCCAGAAATAAACCCACAGCTCTATGGACAACTGATATTTGACAAAGGAGGTAAGAAAATACAATGGAGTAAAGACAGACTCTTCAACAAATGGTGTTGGGAAAACTGGACAGCTACCTGCAAAAAAATGAAACTAGACCACCAACTTACACCGCTCACAAAAATAAACTCAAAATGGATAAAAGACTTGAATGTAAGCCGTGAAACCATAAGCATCTTAGAAGAAAACATAGGCAGTAAGCTCTCTGACATCTGTCGCAGCAATATATTTGCTGATTTGTCTCCACAGGCAAGTGAAATAAAAGACAGGATAAACAAATGGGATTTTATCAAACTAAAAAGCTTCTGCACAGCTAAAGACAATAAGAACAGAATAAAAAGACAAACTACACAATTGGAGAATATATTTGACATAGCATCTGATAAGGGGTTAATAACCAAAATTTATAAAGAACTTGTAAAACTTAATACCAGGAACAGAAACAATCCAATCCAAAAATGGGCAAAAGAAATGAATAGACACTTCTCCAAAGAGGACACACAGATGGCCAAAAGGCATATGAAAAAATGTTCAACATCACTAAGGATTTGAGAAATGCAAATTAAAACCACAATGAGATACCACCTCACACCAGTCAGAATGGCGCTCATCAATAAAACAACACAGAATAAGTGCTGGTGAGGATGTGGAGAAAAGGGAACCCTCCTGCACTGCTGGTGGGAATGCAGACTGGTGCAGCCACTGTGGAAAACAGTATGGAGATTCCTCAAGAAATTAAAAATCGAACTGCCTTTTGACCCAGCTACACCACTGTTAGGAATATACCCCAAGAACAGCACTGTTTGAAAAGAAGAAATGCACACCCGTGTTTATGGCAGCATTGTTCACAATAGCAAAGATTTGGAAACACCCCAAGTGTCCATCAGAGTACGAGTGGATTAAAAGGCTTTGGTATATATATACTATGGAATACTACTTAGCCACAAGAAATGATGACATAGGATCTTTTACAACAACATGGATGGGCCTTGATAACATTATACTGAGTGAAAGAAGTAAATCAGAAAAAAACTAAGAACTATATGATTCCATACATAGGTGGGACATAAAGATGAGACTCAGAGACATGAACAACAGTGTTGGGGTTACAGGGTGGGGGGAGGAGAGGGAGTGGGTTGGGGGAGGGGAGGGGTACAAAGATCATGGCTTTTCAGCATTTGCCATATTCCCCCCTTAATCTATAGACAGACAACAAATATTTACGTATGGTGTTTCCACTATAAAGACTTCTGTCTTAGGGACAAATGCTGATAAACTATTTCAGCAGTTCCTCCTTCTTCAAAGACTTATATGTCAACATAGAGCTCCACGTTTCATAGGACATACTCAAGCTCACTCCATGCTCCCTGGAGCTTTAGCACAAGGGAATGCCTCCCCCCCCTTTTTTTTTGTAGTATTTTTTCTTTTATTTATTTATTTTTTGTATTTTTCTGAGAATGGAGATGGGGAGGCAGTCAGACAGACTCCTGCATGTGCCTGACTTGGATCCACCTGGCATGCCTACCAGGGGGGAATGCTCTGCCCATCTGGGGTTTTGCTCTGTTACAACCGGAGCCATTCTAGCGACTGGGACGGAGGCCATGGGGCCATCCTTAGTGCCCGGGGTGGCTTTGCTCCGGTGGAGCCTTGGCTGTGGGCGGGAGGAGAGAGACGAAGAGGAAGGAGAGGGGGAGGGGTGGAGAGGTAGATGGGCGCTTCTCCTGTATGCTCTGGCCAGGAATTGAACCCGGGAATCCTGCACAGCAGGCCAATGACTCAGTCGGGTCTACCATATCATGCTTTTTACTTAAAAAAAAAAATTACATTTCTTTTGAATGCTGATGAACAGGAGACACCAAATCTTTTTCGCCTGCAAACTACTACCTTCTTTATTAGATCTAGCTAATAACACTGTTTTGTCTTTTTCCAAATAGCTCCAGATATATGGAAAACATTTATATAGGCGGATGGGGATCCTCAAACCCCTCAGCAAGATATTCTGAGAATGGCTTTTAAGATACCTAGAGGCAGAAAAAGCCCAATAGAGATCAGGGGAACTACCAGCTTTTAGGATACACCCTTAAAGGCTCCAACGCCCCAAAGGGGTCTCATAGGATGCCATCTGGGTCCTGCTTCAATAGTGGAAAGGAAGGTCATTGAGCTAAAGCCTGCCAGGCTTACATGCCTCTGCTGTGAGGAAACAGGGACACTGGAAGGTGGGCTTCCCCCTTGCTCCTCTAAGGGAGGGTTCAGTCTCTTCCAGCCCTGCTCCAGCCACCTATGACCTAACCTTGCCCAGAAAGCTGGGGTTTGCCACTGAAGGCTGAAGGTGCCCAGGGCCGTCGGCCCCATCTACGACACTGTGGATGAGCCTAGGGTATTTCTTCCAAGAAGCAGGTAAACTGATCTCATTTGCACAAGGGCCACTTAACTATGTTTTGCCCGAATAGTCAGGTTTTTTATTCTTCCCTCAAAGATCTCTGTTGTGGGTGTTGATAGTCCTATTTTCTGCTGCTTTGCTTAATATATAGTGTTTCCTTTATCCCTCCTACCTCAATGCCCCACTCATATTTCAGGCTGGGACCTACTCCTAATTTAGAGCTCTCTTTCCTCCTTTTGCCAACTTGTATTATGAATTTACCTTTGCCACCCAGCTTAGTGTATCCCAAGGTTCTCTTTACCATGCCTCAGTCACAGAGCTCCAGGGAAAAGCAACCTGGTCTCAACTCTCCAGGCAGAGGAGAACAGAAGCTCCATATCCACGCATGCTGCAAATGACTTTTTCCAGTCTATCTGAATCATTACTTGCTAGAAGCAGCGGTCATTGGGACTTGGACATGAGCTGCAAAGTATAGAATGGTGACAACAATTCCAGTGCTATGCGGACTTTTCCTATGGGGAACTTTCCTGGACTCCTGCTCCCTGTGACAGCTCCTAACAGACTGAACTGTGGTGGGGTGCATTTTTCAGGGATTTGGCGTGGTGATGGGGCCAACTTGGACTTGGTGAACATGTTAAGGACACTGCGCTTTTATGGATTCTTGCTGTATTGGCCAAGAGTTTGCTTAAAGGCTTTTAATCACTGTAAAAAAAAATAGAGGACTGGATGAAGAAGATGGGGCACATATACACCATGGTATACTATTCAGCTAGGAGAAATGATGACGTCGGATCACTTACAGCGGAATGGTGGCGTGTTGGTAGCATTGTGCGGGGTGAAATAACCGAATCAGAATAAAACAGGAACTGCAGGATTCCATACATTGGTGGGACATAGAAGCGAGACTAAGAGGCATGAACAGGAGTGTGGTGGTTATGGGGGGTGGGGGGAGGGAAGGAGGGAGAGGGGGAGGGGGAGGGGTACAGAGAGAACTGGATGGAGGGTGGCAGAGGACGATCTCTCTTCGGGTGATGGGTATGCAACAGAACTAAATGACAAGATAACCTGGAAATGTTTTCTTTGAATGTATGTACCCTAATTTATTGATGTCACCCCATTAAAATAAAAATTTATTTATATATAAAAAAAATGACACATGCAGCCCCATGTTCATTGCAGCATTGTTCATAGTGGCCAGGACATGGAAACAACCAAAAAGCCCATCAATTGATGACTGGATAAAGAAGATGTGGCACATATACACTATGGAATACTACTCAGCCATAAGAAATGATGACATCGGATCATTTACAGCAAAATGGTGGGATCTCGATAACATGATACGAAGTGAAATAAGTAAATCAGAAAAAACCAGGAACTGCATTATTCCATACGTAGGTGGGACTTAAAAGTGAAACTAAGAGACATTGATAAGAGTGTGGTGGTTACAGGGGGAGGGGGGGAGAGGGAGAGGGAAAGGGGGAGGGGCACAAAGAAAACTAGATAGAAGGTGACAGAGGACAATCTGACTTTGGGTGATGGGTATGCAACATAAGTGAAGGACAAGATAACCTGGAGTTGTTATCTTTGAATATATGTATCCTGATTTATTGATGTCACCCCATTAAAAATAAAATTAAAAATATATATATATAATATAATGGTGTGTCACTATAAATTGGAGTGGAGCTGTGATTGCAGATTCCCTTGTAATAGCTTTAAATGGTTGAGAAACTTAGCATCCTCTCTCTAAAACAAAAACAAAAACTTCCTCCAGACATTCGTGCCTGTACTGACGATACTCGTGTCCCCATAACTCTAACTCCAGACCCCTGTGCCCGCAGCTCTCTCCCCTCAATGTCTGCTTTGTTGGGCCAATCCTCAAATGCTCTATCTGCTTATTTTTTTTTATTGCATTTAAGGGCTCCAGTATTCTTTTTTTATTTATCTAAAAAAAAAATTGAACTCAACCTACCTACCTGTCCTTACCTCTATTGAGGTTGCGATATCAACACCAACCCACCTCTTACAGAGCAAGATTGGAGCTGGTGGCCACCACCGCGCTAGTCTGCCCTCCCCTTCTCCACTCTCCACCTCCAACCAGCCCCTAGGGATGCCTGACCATGAACTACGATGAGTTGAGTGGCCAGCAAGATCTTAAGACTTCACCCTCCGTGACTCAGCACTGGTTTGTCCTGGTGTCTACATGCAATACCTGGACCTTCCTTGCCTGATTCTGAAATCCGGGCCCTCATCTGTGGCCAGATTGGGTTCCTGGCCATACTGTTCCTTGACCCTGAAGATTGAGAATCATTGGTTAACATGCACAGTCTCTCCCCAGCGACTCAAAATCAAGGTGTTGTCTCAAAAATCAAAACATCATCTCAAAACCCAGAAGGATGTCCTCACATTCCAAATATGATGACTAGGGGCTGTGATACCATCTATACCATCTGACAACCTCCGCCCTGAGGCCGGACGACTGCTGAGTAGTGACTACGCCCCACCAGGCGGCTTGCTCCTCCATGTACCATCTCCCTCTCGTCCACCTGCCAGGACGCTCCTCTCCAGAGCCGGGTGTTTCTCTGATCCTCAGGAACCTCTCACTTCAGTTTCCTCCAGGGTCTCCCTGCTTACCGCGGCTCCCCAGAGAACAGGCTTTTTACGAGGTAACGCATCTCAGGGATGGGCTCAAATGATGAAATCCCCCTTCTCAAAGAAGTCTCACTTTTCCTCATCAAAGGTTGAAAATGAGTCACCCAAGCAGAGTCAGAGGAGAAGTCGCTTCTGCAGAAGGCACACATTTCAGAGAGAGTCTGAGGTCTGCAGTGGAGCTGCCTGGGTGTGTGACCAGGAGGCTGGAGCCAGAGTCCTCGCTTTGCAACTCAGTCTGCCTTTCGTAAAAGCCTCCGGCTCCATAGTGCTGGATCTTCCCACTGTCCCTTCATTCTCTATCCATCTCCCCAGCCCTGTCCCTGTGTGAGCCGCCCATGACCCAACAGCCCGAGCGTGCTCCTTGTCCTCCACACGCGTCTTAGGTGCCGTCCTTTGGTTGACGGCCACAGGACCCTTCCGGTCACTTGGGCTACACGCATAGTCATCTAGGTTCCTCTCTCTTGCTTGTCGACCACACTGAACCAGTAGCCAGGTCACACTGCTTCCTCTTCCTCAGCTTGGCCGCTCCTGACCCCTCCGTCCCCGTCCTTTCATCCTGACCTGAGCTTAGGCGATGCTGATGTATAAAGTATAGTGTCACAGTAACCCTCAGTCAGCCCCTGCTTCTTTTTCCTCACCTGACTCTAGGTTCTCTTGCACATTTCCTTGTACACCCATCCATCTCACAGATGACACGTGAAATGAAGTCTCTCTATAAGACAAGGCACCTCTTAGGAGGTCTTAAGGGTCTCTCTCCCCCAAATGTGTCCTCAATCTGCCACTCTAGCCCTGCTCTTTCACAAGTATATTGTCATGGGTTTTATAAAACTTTTTCTCAAACACAATTTCCTCTGCTAAGTGCATCAACCCTGTGAGTTGAGCTGGCATCCGAGACCTCGGTCTACTAGTCCCTTTGGACAACAAGGCAGCTGGTGTGCACACACTGTGTGCCCGCCCGAGAGTTTGCCGAATGTATTTCAGGTCCCACCAAGCACCGAGGGGAGACACAAACCTACATCCCCCCTCCGATTGTTCCTCTACCTCCCCGCACTCAGGCCTTGCAAATGCCAATTCTGAAAATGCTTTGCTCTGTCCCTGGGCAGGACAAACTCCGCCCTGCCCTCGGTTCCCAGAGAACTTGCTACACACATCTGTCCTGACGTGTACCACATGGAAAAGTGCTTATTTATGTTCACGTTAGTCAACAGTGGGGTTCTCGCAGGCAGGAACTGTGCTTCTGTTTTTGCTTGGTGTCTTGTCATTTAGCCATGCCTGGCACACAGGGACAGGAAGTGCCATGTCATGAATAATTTCATCCTGTTATTAAGTGGCTCCAGACAGGCTTTGGCTCCACGAACGATGGCGTGCCTGTGCGCTCACAGAAGTCACAGTGATGGTGGCGGTGGCGAGGAGACTATTGGCCTCCCCAAGACAGGGGCCCATGTGAACCTACTAAAACTGGGAAAAAGAAGTCACTTTGGATAATTAGGTGGCTGTTCTCGCTGTACAATAGAACGTTAGGTTGTATGTGGCTGACCTAAATTCTTGTAGTGGGTTATGGGGCATATGGCCTGCGGTCAGGTCGAGCTTTGAAAGAACACCGTGCTCTGTGCAGATGCCTTTGTTAAGAATTTAGCTCTCACAGAGCACGAGCTCTTGAAATATTTAACAGAAGTTAAACTCATATGCTTACCAAACCTCTGGATGGGCCTCTAAAATGATTAATCTTGAACATGTTAATATTTTACAAGTGCTAAGTCACATCTTGGATATGTGTGCTGGTGGAAGATGTTTTTTAAGTGAAAATTATAATAAGGAATCTGAAGTTTTTCATTTTTACTGTGGTTTAATATGTTCAAGCTCCTAAATTTTGAGATGACAAAGAAGTGCGATGCAAACAAGTAAAAGATTATGTGATAAACTGTGTAGTTTATAACCATCAGCGGCAAGATAAATTAGAAAATAGAACTGCGGTCAAGCATTTGCTAATGCCAAGTCTTTGAAGTTTAGTGGATCCAGCATACTACTGGATGGATTATAATTGATTGAAATAGTGGTTAGTCCTAGCTGGATAGTTTGGCTGGTTAGAACCTCATCTTGAAGCTCAATTCTTGGTCAGGGAACATACAAGACAGCTCAGTGTTCCTTTCTCTCTTTCTCTGTCTTCTTTCCTTCCTCTCTCACTGAAATCAATAAATAAAAATTTAAAAAGTTTAAGAAAAAGAAATGATAGTTATTTTCAGTTATTGCCAAGCATTAATTGTTGAAAAAGCACCCTGGCCAGTTGGCTCAGTTGTAGAGCATCGGCCCAGCATGCATGTGGATGTCCCAGGTTTGATTCTCAGTCAGGGCACACAGGAGAAGCACCCATCTGCTTCTCCACCCCTCCCCCTCTCACTTCTCTCTCTCTCTCTCTTCCCCTCTTGCAGCC
The DNA here is from genome assembly GCF_036850995.1 of Saccopteryx leptura. Taxonomy (NCBI): domain Eukaryota; kingdom Metazoa; phylum Chordata; class Mammalia; order Chiroptera; family Emballonuridae; genus Saccopteryx; species Saccopteryx leptura. Next base: position 147,177,163 of record NC_089507.1, on the reverse strand, counting down.
ATGGCTTATTTGAAACAAGTTGGCCCTGGGCATTGATGATGGCTCTATGGCCTCCATCTCAGGCACTAGGAAGAGTTCAGTTGCTGAGCAACAGAGCAACACCCTATATTGGCAGAGCATCACCTCCAGTGGGCTTGCCAGGTAGATCCAGGTCGGGGCACATGCAGGAGTCTGTATCTCCTCATCTCACTGAATTAAAGAAATAGTGTTGGAAAAACCTCAGGAAGTAAAAATAATCTCATAGATTTTTATGAAGGCTGAACATCATGGCATTAGTTCTGAATAATCTTAACTTCAGTGCCATCTTCCTTGTCGATGTGTAATTCACTCATTGAGTTAGAACCAAGTGTCAGCATGGCCCAGGCCACAGGTTCAAGCCCATGTGCCATCTCAATGGGCTGCAGAGCCTGAAATGCTTTTGATTCTTAGCTGTCAGCTTTCCCACTTTGAAGGCCAGAGGCCCACACATAATGTGTGTCCTCAGTCTCAATAAAGAATTACTCTAGAAAAAAACTGCCCCATTTAAAAAAACAAACAAAAAAAAAACCAAAAAAAAAAAACGACACACAAGACAAGTGTACGCCTTTTTGGATGTCTAGCTGTCTACTGCCACTTGCGGTCACACCCCCCCAGCCTCACCTCAGTAGGTCACTGGTGCCAATGCCTGGTATGTTATTTTTCAGTTTTACTTTGTATTTTTTCTCTTCTTATATTTCAGATTATTAGGAATTATTGCTTATTTTGAATTGTTAAACAACTGGAGATATTTCTAGACTATATGGGGTTCAATAGACTAACTCAATTTGGCAAGAAGACAAACTAGAGGCCCAGGTAAGATATTTGCAATTGATGCGACATTTCTCCTGTTCCCTCTACAAACTTCCTATCACGTCTTACGCTGTCTGTTAGCTCGGTCTCTGTTCTAAAATAAGCTGGCCTTGACCACACTGTCTTAAATTCTTTTTTTTTTTTTTTTTTTTTTTACCCTCTGCTTGTCACTCAAGTCCTTCGGTGTCTTTAACCGAAATGCTCTACGGAGGACCGGCTCTAACCCAGAAAACCAAACCAGGCCTACAAATAGAAGTCAGCACATGTGGTTTTACACCGGAGCTCATAGTCCAATGGAGGAAACAGAAACAAATAATAAAGAAAAGAAAACCCAAAGCACAATGAGGAAAGTTCCCACAGTTCTTGGCAGTGCAGTGAGTACACCAAGGGGAGGCGGGTGACCTCAGAAGGGGCTTTAACTTCTCGTGTCTGAAAGCTCCCTATTTTGAGGACCAAGAACATGGCAGCTACCACAGAGAATATCACTTTCCATAAAACCCTTCCTTCCATGTGTTGTTTGAAAAAACGTTGTTGAGGCACTGGCATTATTGCCTCAACTGACAACCATTCTAATGGTTGGTCATGGGAGACATTGATGTTTCAGTGCCAGGCAGATATTTATAACAAACAATGGTACTTGATGTAATAGACTTCAAATTATTCCCAATTGTCCTTTGGTGTGAATTATTTATGAACTTTTACACAACTGTAACTCTTAGAATAAACCACTGTTACCAGTCCATCCCTAAGCAGAAAAAATATATATCAGACATCTTTTCATATGATGTACTTACAAAAGATAGATTTATTTCCACATAATATTTTACATCTAGAGATTATAACGTTTTATTTGCTCATAGGTTTAACGATGGTCTCTATATCAATGGTGTTTATTTATTACTGTGCTTATGTAGCCTCAAAACCTTTGAAAATCACCAGGTGGAAATTGATTAGTGGACAAGATAGATGTTTCTACTATTTTTGTAAATTTTATGTAAATGAAAAATAACTATTAGATGCCTATAACAATACTGGAAAAACAGAGCAGGGGAGGATGAGAGGAACTAAGATTTGTTTAGCATCAATCACGTGCAGTCTTTATATGAATTATTATGTTTAATCACCATAAGAACTCAATAAAATAGATCACCATCCATTGGATTATCATTCATTGAATTTCATTACCACCATTTTATTTTTTAAAAAAATGAGATTCATCTTCCCAAGATCTGCACACATAAGGTTGGGCCCACATCTACATCCACAGAGGGCCAGTATGCACCAACCCAGCAGCTAACCTAAACTTGGCTTTACCCATAAGGCAGATCACATGGTTTGTGCTAAACCTTTGTTTCCCCTGTGTGAGGGTGTATGCTACCACCCCTGCCTCTGGTTCAGCTCACAAAGTCATAAACAATGCTGACTGCATTTGGGAACCTTGTGCTAGTCTCGACCCCCGCATTCCTAAGGGGGCACTGTAGTGAATACAAATACAAAGGTGCTATGGCAAAAAAAAAGAATTTTGCCTATTTGTCTGTGTAATTGGGTTGTGTTCTTTGGAATTGAGAGACTATCCTAGATTATCTGGTGGGCCCACTCCAGAAAGATAGTAGAAAGAAGTCAGAGAAACCACATGTATAAAATAGTTTTGTGCCACCATTGCTGTCTCTGAGAAAGAAGGGACCAGAGAGAGTCCCCTAGGAGCTAAGGGTGTCCTCCAGATGACAGCAGCAAGGGAACAGGGACCCGAGTCCTAAAATCAAAAGGAAAGGTGTTCTACGAATAGTACAGATGAGTGTGGGGGCTGATTCTCCCAGAGGCTCCTGGTAACAGCCTGGTGGTCAGCAGATGCCTTGATTCCAACCAGCGAAATCAGGTAGCATGAGGGGCCAACCCAGATTCCTAACGCAAAACCATCAGGTCATAAATTCACACATTTTAAGCCACTAAATGTGTGGTAATTTGTTACAGCAGCCAAGGAGCTTACACAGGCCCCTACCACCCACCGGGTGGGTAGCCCCACCCTGCTTTGCCTGCTGAATGCTCTTTCTCTTCCCTTTCCTGACATTCATCCATTTCATTAACACAGAGCTGCAGTTGTCATGGCTCGGACATTATCCACGTTAGTCACAAAAGCCAACTCACAAGAGGCCAATGAGCCTCCTCCCCCACTTTGAATGAATCATTTTATCACAAAATACTGCTCTTGAGCCAAACTCAACACACCTGGTTCGAAAGACTCTATGAAATTAATTTATGAACTGGCATTTCCCATAGACTCCGTTATAATCAATAATAGTAAACCAAAGACAGTCATTTCTTTCAATAGTAATTTATTCCTTACTATAAAAATAGCAAGTTCTTATTTACAATGTGCCTGGCGTATCACAAGCACTCCATGAAATTTAATAAGCGATAGTCACAGGGGTCGTAACCGTGGCATGATTGGCACGTCATGGTCCCCCTCTGCAAGACTCTGCCACTTCCCGGGCAGGCACAGCGGTGACCACGGACCAGGCAGTCTCAGTCTATGCACCACGCAAGTCTGATTTTAGTAAATATTTTCCCCTTTTTTCTTTTGCTCCAATGAACTGTTGAAAAATATGATTTTACAACAGCCTCTATAATAGTTCTGTAATAGTTTCTGTAATAGTTCTGTATTGCTATCTAACAAATCATTACAAACTTAACCGCTTAAACAGCACACATGAATTTTCGTGGTTTTTCTGGGTTGGGAGTCTCAGCACAGATGAGCAGGTGTCTCTACTGCTGCGTATTACCAGGATGTGGTCAGAAGGTGGACTGGGGCTGAGTTCTCATCAGTGGCTTGACTGGGTTCTCATCAGTGCAAAACTCCAATTAATGCTGGGTTGGGACTGAGGTCCCTTTTTCCCACTGGCTACACACTATTGGAAGCTGCTAGAAGCTCCTGCCACAGGAACTGCCCAAAGACCCTTGCAGAATATGGACACTCGTTCCCTCCTGTGATTAACTCAAAGTAACGTGAAAGGGGCCTTCATTACCTCTGCCAAATCCCTTCAGGTCCTCATGAGACTGAAATTCCACCATCTTCACAAGCCACACCCACAGTCAAGGCGAGGTGATTGTGCACACTTGGGGTGGGGGTGGGGTCAGCTAAGGCTACCTGAGAATTTGTCTACCACACCTACCTTAACCCATAGCTGGAGAGAATTTCTAGAAACACATGTTTCCTGAGTCAGAATAACCCCTATGCCTTCTGATGGGCAAGGCTTTAAAAAGAAGAAACTCTAGTATTGCACTCACCAGGCAGGGGAGACGCCGTGGTCACGAAAGCGGCTCTCCCCGGGTCAGCGGACGCTGCTTTCCCAAGGTGCCGCCCTGTGATTCCCCAAATGGGGACACTCGACTGTATAATTTGTGGTGGGGGGGGCTGTGTTTGCATTCTCCCCTGTTTAAAAAAAAGGGAGAAAGACAGACAGAGAGAGAGAGAGAGAGAGAGAGAGACACTCCAGTATCAGCTGACCAGTATACTGGCCACAGCTCAGTAATGTTAAATCCCTTCCAAGAGCCCTCATCCTTAAAAAGGGGGGAAAAGAGGGTTCTAAGGGTGGGGGAGGAGTATATTTCAGGCCTTGTGGTCTCTTATAGTGGTTATGGGCTTGGGCTCTGGACTCAGGCGTATTACTTTCAAATGCGGCTCTTACTACTGACCACGATGTCTTCTCAGCCATGTGTTTTAACTTCTCTAATAATGAAATTTAAAAGAAGAAGAAGAAGAAGAAGAAGAAGAAGAAGAAGAAGAAGAAGAAGAAGAAGAAGGAGAAGCCTAACCAGGTGGTGACACAGTGGATAGAGCATTGGACTGGGACGTGGAGGACCCAGGTTTGAGACCCCAAGGTCACCAGCTTGAGCTCAGGTTCATCTGGTTTGAGCAAAGCTCACCAGCTTGAGCCCAAGGTCGCTGGCTTGAGCCCAAGGTTGCTGGCTTGAGCAAGGGATCACTTGCTCTGCTGTAGCCCCTCTCATATGGTCAAGGCACATATGAGAAAGCAATCAATGAACTATTAAGGTGCCACAGAAGAATTGATGCTTTCCATCTCTCTCCATTCCTGTTTGTCCCTATCTGTCCCTCTCTCTGTCTCTGTCACAAAAAAACAACAAAAAAAAATCCAAAAAAACCATTTACTGAGCATTTTTCAAGTTATACGAACCAAGCCCAGCTCTTCATGTAAATCACTGAAGTCGTTAGTTAGAACAGTTCTATGTGGTAAGCATTCCACCTTCACGCAGACACGGAGGCTTACAGAGTATCGTGGAGCTCGAGAGAACACAGTCAACAGTGAACGCAGAGTTTGAACCCTGCCTTCTCCCTTTACCACCGCTGGCCGTGGTCTCTATCAGCCTCCTGCGCAAACCTCGCACAGTAAGAGCTCCCACTTCCCGCGGTCTTGGTCAAGACCGGTTGAGGTAACGTGTGGCGATCACCTAACAGAGTGCCGCACACTGGCTTGTAGGGCAGGGTCAGCAAAGTTTTCTGTAGAAGCCAGAGAGCAAACATTTTAGGTTTTGCAGGTCATACAGTTTTGTGCCATGACTGCTCAGCTTTGGTGTGGAAGTAACCATAGACAACCAGTAATCAGGTGGGTGAGACCTGCCACAGTGGAACCGTATTTACTAAAGCCAGGAGAAGGCAGTTTCTGTCCTCCGCCCACAGTTTGCCAACCCCAGCTCTCGGACAACAAATAAAAATGCAGTGGCTCAATGCAAGGTCATCTTTTTTTTCTGGAATAGCATGGTTTGCAAAATCATGCTGTCATAATTTCTGAAGTATGCCTCTTCACATAGAATTTTATTGAGTAAAATTTTTAGTAGGCCCTGGCCGGTTGGCTCAGCGGTAGAGCGTCGGCCTGGTGTGTGGGGGACCCGGGTTCGATTCCCGGCCAGGGCACACAGGAGAAGCGCCCATCTGCTTCTCCACCCCTCCACCTCTCCTTCCTCTCTGTCTCTCTCTTCCCCTCCCGCAGCCAAGGCTCCATTGGAGCAAAGATGGCCCGGGCGCTGGGGATGACTCCTTGGCCTCTGCCCCAGGCGCTAGAGTGGCTCTGGTCCGTGGCAGAGCGATGCCCCGGAGGGGCAGAGCATCGCCCCCTGATGGGCAGAGCGTCGCCCCCTGGTGGGCGTGCCGGGTGGATCCCGGTCGGGCGCATGCGGGAGTCTGTCTGACTGTCTCTCCCCGTTTCCAGCTTCAGAAAAAAAAAATTTAGTAGACAGTTATTCTAGTTTTTATTTTTACTGTGGGAAAGATATAATTTCTGTCACAATGCTCTGAAAATAATTTTCTCATTAAATGTTTTATCATTTTCTTCAACCACAGAAACCTTATTTGCCTCTGCTCTCTGTGAGCGTGGGACTGGTGGGTCTCTTGTCTGTAGCTTGCCTTACTGACTTTAGTCTTGGTCATGTCTTCTCTACTTTCCTGAAAGAAGAGTTAAGTTTCCCATTTTGGTTTCCACGTCCATTCCCTGTTTTCTAACTCCTGCCCCTTCTCCTCCCATCTCCTCCACAGTCCCTGGTAATTCAGTGTTTTATCAAAGATCCAAGGAGAGAGAGCCACATGACAATCTGAACAGAGACAGTGTAATATAAAGCCTATTAAACATAATAGGAGTTTAGAATGAAGATGGGCTGCTAGTTCATCAGGGGTAAAGAGAACTCTAAAGAATGTAGGAATGGAACATACATGATTTCATAGTTAACAGTCCATTTTAATGGACTTTACTTTTTAGCGCAGTTTAAGGTTCACAGAAAAGTTGACCAGAGAGAGCAGTGTTCTCCATTGTCTCCCTTCCCCCAGGACACAAGGCTACCACCCACCCACTATCCGCTTTTGACTAAGAGTGGCACATTTGTTACAAGCAATGAGCCTACACTGATTCATCGTTACCACTCAAAGTTTATAGTTCACTTTAGGGTTCACTCTTGCATGTTGTATGTTCTATGGCCTTGGACAAATGCGTAATGGCATGTATCTACAAATATAACATCATATAGGCCAACGGTTTTCAACCTTTTTACACATGGGGACTGGTAAAAATGGGAGAATTATTTCCAAGACCACAAAGGCAGAAATCACCCTGAACGTAAGCAAATTCAACTAAGATCATTGGGTCTACAATCCTCAGCCAGCATCAGGGTGGTTCACTCTTTTGTGGACCCACACAAAATTTCTGGCAGATCGGTCCGCAGACCAGTGGTTGAAAATTGCTGACACTGTCCTAAAATTCCATGGCATGCTACCAATCAATTCCTCCTTCCCACCTCCTTAGCCTGGGTAGCCATAGGTCATTTGACTGTCTCTGTAGTCCTGTCTTTTCTAGAATGCCATAGAGTTGGAATCATTCAGTAGGGAGCCTTTTCAGATTGGCATCTTTCACTTAGTCATACGCAGTTAACTTTACTCTATGTCATTTCGTGGCTCTATAGACCCTTTCTTTTTAGTGCTGAGTAATAGTCCCCTGTCTGGATGGAGCACAGTTTATGCATCACCTACTGAAGGACATCTTGGTGGCTGCCACATTTCGGCAATTAGGGATAAAGCTGCTATAAACATTCGCGTTCAGGGTTTGGTGTGGACCTCAGTTTTCAATTCACTTGGACAAATCCCAAGGAGCATAATTGCCTCATCATATGGTAAGGAGTGTGCTTAATTTTGTAAGAAACTGCCACACTGTTTTCCACACCATTGTGTATTTCCCAGCAGCAATGAAGGAGAGTTTAGTGGTCTGACACCCTCACCGATTTAACCTGGTGGGTGTTCTAGGTGTCAGCCATTCTCACAGGTGTGCTGCGGTCTCTCCTTGTGGTTTTCATTAGAGCATCCCATGACCTGTGATGTAAGGGGATCTTTCCATGTGTGTGCGTGCATGCACGCTGTACCAAGCAAAACCCAGTGGCTCAGGGGCAACCACGGGAAAGGCGGGGATTCTGATTTAGGAAGGTTTGGATTAGGGTTTCGGCAAGTGAGCATAATAGAGGTAGAAGGCTCAGAGCAGGGGAAGGCGGATTGGCAGGGTCATTACTATGAAAGACCCTGACTCCAAGCCGGAGGAAATTGGTACTTCTATCTGCGGTGCATTCAGTTGCCCCCATCGCTTACCTGGTATCAGTCTGGCGGGCGCATGGTGGCCCAAAACTTATCATTGCGCTTGCATTTTCCTGACTCCTGGTCAGGCTGAGTCTCCTTGAGCTACTTTTTTTATCTTGATTTTTTTTTCTCTTCTTTTCTTTTTTTTTCTTTTCTTTTCTTTTTTTTACATTTTACTTATTCATTTTAGAGAGAGGAGAGAGAGACAGAGAGAGAGTGGGGAGGAGCAAGAAGCATCAACACCCATATATGCCTTGACCAGGCAAGCCCAGGGTTTTGAACCAGCGACCTCAGCGTGCCAGGCCCACACTCTATCCACTGTACCACCACAGGTCAGGAGATTTCTTTTCCTGTAAATGCTTTTCATCCCAACGTCTTTCTAATTATACCGTCTCTTTTAAAATTCCTTTTAGGAATGTACGTATATTAGGCATACTGTGTCACATATGTCACAAATATGTTCTCTGTGGATTGTTCTCTGAATCAGTTCCCATTGGTGTTTTGATTTATAGACATTTTAAATGTTTAGAGATTGAGCTGATCATTACCTGTTCAATAGCTCTCTTTTTTTCTATTGTGTTTAGGAAGGCTTCCTCTACAAAGGATTCAAAATAATCTCATATATGACTTTTAATACCTTCATTTTTTTGAATATGTTAATTTTTGGAATTTATAGATGGTATAAAATAGGGATAAAACTTATTTTTTTCCCCATAGTTTGGACTTATTTTTTAAACATATTTTTTTAAAAAACCTCATTTCTTTCCCTCATTTATTTGCAGTAGAAATGTGGTATAAATTAAATTCCACGAATTCTTGGATATCTTTATCAGCCTCTGCTCTGTGCTGCTGGGATGCCATATTTTGTTGTAATAGTAGCTTCTCAGAATATTTTAACATCTGATAAGACTAATCTACCTTGATTACACTTGTATTTTATATTGTTCTTGGCAAACCTCATCCGTTTATTCTTTCATATACACTTTCATGCACATTTTATATTTCATTTGTCCAGTTTCCAAATATACCCCTGTTAAGATTATGACTGAGGTTCTATTAGGTTGAATAACTTGTTTTAGAGAATTTTTTTTTAACTAGGAATAAGGCTTGTTGCTCTTAAGTATTTTTTTAATAAAAATATAGTTAATTTCATGTGAAACTCATATCATGGCATTTATTATTATGTACTAATTTTTGTCACTATTGTGAATAAGCTCTATTTGTTATTTTCTATTTAATTTTCAAGTGATTATTAAAAGAAAACTATTTGGTGTCTCCTATGTCCTGTTGCTTAAGGCAATGATCTTATTCATTATAATAACTTTAAGTTATTCTCTTTTATACTTAAACATATAATAATATCTATGAATAAGGGTACCGTGTCTCTATTTTTGGTATTAATATCCATAATGTCATTTTTTAGAATTTTATCACAGCTCCTCTAACGACATTGTGAATAACTGATATTCTTGTATTTCCTCATGATTTTTAGTGAGACTTCTCTCTACAGCTCTCCATTGAATGTCATAGTTGCTCTTGGTTTTTTAATAAATCCTTTTGCCTGGGGCTGATAGCCTCCTATTTTTAAATTAGAATTCTTATTTAAAACAGAAACCAGGCCCTGGCCGGTTGGCTACTGGTAGAGCGTCGGCCTGGCGTGCGGAGGTCCCGGGTTCGATTCCCGGCCAGGGCACACAAGAGAGGCGCCCATCTGCTTCTCCACCCCTCCCCCTCTCCTTCCTCTCTGTCTCTCTCTTCCCCTCCTGTAGCCGAGGCTCCATTGGAGCAAAAGATGGCCCGGGCGCTGGGGATGGCTCTTTGGCCTCTGCCCCAGGCGCTAGAGTGGCTCTGGTCGCGACAGAGCGACACCCCGGAGGGGCAGAGCATCACCCCCTGGTGGGCATGCCGGGTGGATCCCGGTCGGGTGCATGCAGGAGTCTGTCTGACTGCCTCCCCGTTTCCAGCTTTAGAAAAATACAAAAAAATAAAAAATAAAATAAATAAATAAATTAAAAATAAAACAGAAACCAGTGTTTGGATTTACTTCCCTTGTCCTGACTTCCTGTTTGGGTTTGTTTTCCAGCCGAATAACCGGGTTTTGTCTCATTGCCACAGGTGCCCTTTGCTCCTCTCCATCAACGTCATATGTCGGCTGTGTCTCCCTTTCACCCCCGTCAGCCTAGGTGCTCCATTGCCATGCAGGGTCCCGAAATCTTCTCCTGGAAAAAGCGGTCCTGCCCACAGACCGGGACACATCTGCCATCAAGCAAGACTAAGTCAGAATCTCTCATGTCCCACAAAGAGGTGGATTCTTTCCTCTTGGCTCAGTAGACCTGATTAAGCTTCTTTCCATCAATAACACGACACACCTGCCCCTCTGGTCCTCCCTCGTGAGAGTCATTCCAGCAGTCTGGCATGCTCCTCTTGTTACCTGCCCATCTCAAACAAGTAATAATCAAAGAATTACGTTGAGTATTCCCTTTCCGAGATTCTTCTGGCTTTACTAAAAACTGAAGTCGGGTGAGGGAAGCAACGACACCTTGGGAAAACATCTTCAGCCATTTCTACGTCCCTCAGCCCAACACGGGCACCAGCAGCAGTCCTCGGCTTCCTGCACAGAAATGTGAGGCACTTAACCCCGTCGACAGGCTTCCCCGGGGTCCAGCGTGAGAGACAGACCCACAGAACTGTTCTGCATCTTCAACGAATGATCAGGAAGAACTTGTTCTATAACATTCTAAACGTCACCTACATAAAGCCTTTCCACAATGTATTTATCTCGGGACTTTGAGACTGCAGAGGGCATTGCCCTCTTATGAAATGCAATGCATTCTTTTTATTGACTAAGGACTATGAGGCAAGTCATGCGATGTCCTTGTTTGCCATGGCTGGTGGGAGCTCGCTGATCAGTTTCTCTATTCTGTCTTCCTCTCTTCATCCCTTCCTGTTTGTTCTTCCTCTTCCTCTTCTCTCACTTAGTGTGCTGCTTTTGGAAGTTTCCCTGGTCCTCCTCCCGTAAGCTGCCTTGTGAAAGTACATCAGGGGTCATCAAGTCAGGTCGGCACAAACAAGGGATGCACGTAGATAAAAGCAATTTCCAGATGCATATAACAAAAGAAAAGGAGACTGGTATATTTGTTTTTGTTACATGTAATGATTTTGTGGGTTCCAATGCCTGCCATATATTTTTAAAAGATTACAAGTCTCCTCCTGTAACCAATCAGTGTTCGAATTTGCACATCATTTCTGTCTACAGGTGAGAGGGTCATGGGTTGATCCTGAATCCAGGAATCATGTACCAGAAAGAAGGCCAGCAAATGGCTTTTTATGTACTTATTTATATACTACAATGTGGAGAAATTCAAAACCAAAAAACCCAAACCAGTGATATTTTATTTTATTGCAACCTCTTTTGGAAGACCTTCCATGCCCTTCTACTTGTTTTCTCTTTAAGTTTAATATGTGGGAAAAAAATAAACAATAGACAAGAGGCATGAGATTTGTCTTTCACATGCTTGTTGCTTCTTAGATGTTCTTTAAGGCCAGTGCCCCATGCTGCCTGGAGACCTGGTCTAAAATGGTCACTACTAGGGCAGAGAGGGTCCCCATGTGGGCCCTTCCCTCCTGGTTCACTCAGGGAAGACAGACGCAGGAACTAGCCTGTCGGACCTCAGAACAATGCTGCAGTGCCTGCTGTAGCAACTCCAGCCCTCACTCCCTCCTTCTGGGCTCTGGGATGGGTCACTGTCACCCCACCTTACCTGGGCTCAGGGGGAGCTCCACACTGCCTTAGAGGGTCTCTCGTGGGCTGTCACTCTGTCCCTTCTTTCCAGGAAGGCCCAGGCACTGCAGAGAGAGCACTTTGCCCCTCAGACTCATCACTGGGAACAGAGAGCACCTACTTTAGACATGTCCTTCCTGGAAATGACTAATCACACCTATCAGATTTTGATAGATAACCTCCAAGCCAAGGCTTAATGACTTAAGTGGATAGATAGAAATAAACAATCACTCTTATTGTGATGGAAGTCATGCTCCAAGGACTATCTTGATTACACAACACACACACACACACACAAGTCACGCCATTATTATTACGTTTGGAAGGGATCAGGGGACCAGGAGACAGGTGTCAGTCCATGTCTGTGACTTCCAGCTCTGAGCGTCAGAAGTGACACTTTCTCTTCTCTGAGCCTTTCCTTCCAAAAGAGTAAAGGACCCAGTTGACTGTGTTAGGGTCATTGCAGGTTCACAGTTAGTTACATCCTGAGGCTGGCTCTAATTTTTAACTTGCTTCTACATGTTTTTGCTTCCACAGAACACCACGTCCTTATACTTTTTATGAGCAGAACCAAAGTGTTGTTAGGAATTTAGATTCAACTGTTTTCTGTTTAGCTAGTGATTAATTTGAAAGGAAACAGACTCAGGGTGTTTCTCATCGTGGAGATAGCGGCACTTGTGCAGAAATAGATTTTCAAAGTGATTTGTCCAGTTTTATTCTTCTCTGAAATGTGAAGAGCAGGTTTGGTGGCTCAGGCTCCCCCTTGCCTGGCCAGGTCTGTCTACAGGCAAAAATCTCCTGAGAGACGTATTCCATCCACGGCTCAGGAAGAAAATCTCATCACAAGTCAAAGATCATGTGTCCGAGGGGTGCTGTGGTTCCCCTGAATTCTGAGGCCAGCAGTGGCCTCCTCGCCTGCTCTTGCCCTTTGGTCAGCTGCCATTACACTCGACGGCAGAGACACGGGCAGTTTTCTCTCTCTCCGTATGACAAAATAGGTCTCTTTGGGAACAGTGTCCTTCCTGACCTGAGCATCACAGAACCTGCCCCAACTTATCAATCTTCCAAGTTCCTCTCCAAACAGACAGTGCTGAGCTTGCATCCCTACTCTGCGGGCATCTGAGCTCCTCCCTCCTGATTAGGATTGGGAGGGCCAGGGGAAAGTGCAGAAGACAGTAAAACACCAAGGGGAGGCGGGAGGGAACAATGGCTGTTTGCCCTCTTCATAACCTCACTGGGAAAACAAAGTGTTGCTACCAGAAGCTGTCCCCTCGGGCCAACCCCCCCTGATAGAGACAGAGATTCCAACGGAAAAGTGAGGTCTGTCCGCTTTTTCCCCTGAAGGTAACAACCTTCATCTCACAGCCCTACAAACAGTAGGTTCTACATGAAAGTTGAATGAAGGGCTCCATGGCTACAGGAAAATGTATCCGTGCATTGTCGCTGGAGCCCGTCTCCAAGGTTGGTTTCGAGCCATTCCGCAATAACCTATGAGAACGAGGCACAGTACCCTCTTCAAAGCAAAGGCATTGGAAAGAAATAAAAACACTAGCGGATTGAAGAGAAGCCAAACTCTCCGTGGACTGCGTTGGTTTTTTTTAAAATCCACTTTGTCCTCTATGTGGAATGTGGCACAGAGACACCTGCCAATATTTGAAAGGCTTTGGCAGGTGTCTGAATTGTATTTTTAAATTCGAGCCCGAAGCTGCATTCTAACGCCCCACTTGTATTTGCTAAAACATGTACACCGTCTCCTTCTCCGCCCAGGGCGACCTCGATGCAGTCAGTCTGAGAGCAGTCCCGACAGTCGCCGTGGCCACATGGGTCTCCACCGGATGCCGCGGAGTTCTGCAGTTCACTTCTCCGGCGACACGTGACCTCCTTAAGGGAACAGAAAACAGATGCATAATTGAACAGGAGATGGGGAAAGCGAAAGAGAGGTCCCTTCCGACGACAGCCAGTGATACGCAGACAGATTCGACCCTCTGTGTCCGCTGTGATGCGGACCATAGAAAACACTGTAATCCACAACTTGAGCCTTTCTTTCTTTGCAAAGGTCACACTGTGACACAGGCTGGACACACAATTGACAGTGGATAGTAAGAACATTAAGAACATGGATGTCTACTGTTCATTAATTTTATAAAGGGGCAGGCATTGTGTGTACTCTCAACGGCCATGGTGGTGATAAGAGTGGAAGTTCCCTGTGAAGTCATTTTAACTGAAAAATAGTTCCGACCTTGGTTTCCATGGGCAGATGGAAGACAAGTTGGAAATTCGGAAAGGAGACTGGAATCTCCTAGAGGGAAAACATGTAGAGCTTCAGGGTGAAATAAAAAGTCACGGAGTGGTGGACTCAAACTCCGGACTCTGAGCTATCACAATCAATGTGAGCTGTTCTTCCTGGTGACGGGGGGGGGGGGGGGCAGGGTTGGGGTGAAGCCCTTCGGCTGTTCCCTGTGCCCTGGGAGTGGATGCACACACTCTGAGTCTCAGCACCCCCACCTATGAATTCTCTGTGACGGAAGAGGCCATGCTGCCATCATTGGAGGCTTTCATAAGGACTACATGAATCGAAGACATGTGACATCGCAGTTTCATATTTGGTATTTGATAAATGTCAGGGTCACCTATGGTTTGCTGAGGTAACAGCCCACCTCGGTTCTCTGTGGTTTTAACATGACAAGAGTGTGTTTCTTCCTCACGCTGCGTGTGCTAGGGGTTGGCGGGTTTAGGGTGCATATGAGACTCCCCCACATGGAACACTCTTTAGTCAATACGGCAGAGTGAAGAGATTCATGAGGATAGTGTAAAAGCATTTTACTACCTTAGTCCAGAAATGACACATATCGCTTTTGCTCATATTCTTAGGGTCAGTTGGCCCCTCCTCTCAGCCAGGAGGTGGTCTGGACAACATGGGGAGAAAGATAGGCCATTTGGTGAGTGTCGTTCTGGTCATTGATGACTTTCTCCACCAAGCACTCCTTCCCATGCTTCACAAAGTCATGTTCAAGTTTGCCGTAAAAACCCAAGAGCCAAGGACCGGTAATGGATAACACACACCAGTTTTCATATTTAGGTGTCCTGGGCATGTCACCCCTTACTAGCTTACCATCAACTAATGAATTTGAGTAAATCATGTCATCCCTAATTTGAGCTCAAAGTAAAGACCTATCAGCTGTGCTCATCACCTACAAGACAACTTAATCTGTAGCGATTGTGGCATATCAATACATTGCCCAAGTCTGATTTCCATTATGTTTTCTGAAAATATGAAATAGCCCTCATGACTCTTTTGGCAATTTTTGGTATGCTCGGGGTTACAGGCCCCTAGGTTGCGGAGCCTAACACTGGCCATACAGTGACCCCAGCACCTGGTGTGGGCAGCTCCCTTCTCTGCTGTGGTCTTTATCTCCACATCTGTAGTTGTGCTGTATTCTCCAGGAACCTTTTAACCTCTAACAACAAACCCGTCTACTGTTGTCTTTAAGTGAGAATTTCTGTCTGGAACATGTAACGCTGATGGAATTTTCTCTGCTATCCATCAGATGTGTTCAATTCCACCGGGAGCCGGGGGAAAATCTAACGCCCACTTCCTGACAGATTAGCTACCTCTTGACAGCTACAATGGGTCAAGCCAGGAGTGGTTCGATACCGTGATATTCACAAATTCCTTCAAAATTAACGCCCTACGTGATGGACAATAAATGTGACTGCTCTCTGTTTCTAACATATTTGACTATTTTTCAAGCCATGTTTTAGCTTCTCTTTAGGGTACTCTTTTTTTTCCCTCTAAATACGAGTCCGTGTTTTAAAAATTTCCTGATTATCACAAGAGGAACAAATTCATTCAGTTTGCCCAAGGAATGTGGAGCATGTATTTAGCCAGCCAACCTTTCCTAAAAAGACCTCAGTTTCAGGTCTCCTGTGAACATAGGGTTACACAGAAATAAGACAGATCTCTTTCTCAAGGTGCACATGGTCCACTCTGAGAATGACTGACTGGTAAAAAGTATAATTGCCATACAGAGTGATTAACGCGAAGATGAGGGAAGGAAAGGGTACTATGTCTTCTTCTTTTTTTTTTTTTGAAAACAAGATGTTATATAATATACAAGAATATGGGAATTCCAAGTGAGGACACGGTGGTGACTGTCCACTGTCATCCCATCCACTGTGACCAGTCACATCACAGACACCTGGCCATGGCTTGGGACCTGGGAAGGAATGGCTCAGTGATTAAGGACATTTTTCTTCAAATCACCATAAAGCAGGTATATGGTGTCTTTGGAGTAAGCTCTGTGTCTCAAATACTAATTTTCTCAAAAATAATTCAGAGATTCTTAGACGAAGAGAGATAGCTTCATTTTTTAATTGACTGTGTTGGGGTGCCATCAGCAGACAGAATGCTCTGAATCTCAAGTGTACAACTCTATAATTCATCAACTGTGTACTTACTGTGCTGTGCGTTCACCGCCCCGAGTCCTGTCTTCTTTTCTTTCTTGGCCAGCGTCTGCGTCGTTCTTTCCTTTCCGAGTGGATTTCTTATTTCATCCCTCTTGCTTAACTGTGTGTGCCCCCACAGTTCTCCCTCCTTCCTTGGATGAAGTTCCTCTTCAAGGGTCTCCTTCAGAGGTCCCCTTGCATTCTCCATGTCACCTGAATATTCTACATGCATGATCCTGATGCTTCCAAGAACCATGAGTGAAAGTTAGCAGGTGTTTCCCTGGCCACTCTGTTTCCTGGGATGCAAAGTCGGGTCTCAGGGGCTGGAGCTTCTGCACCTGACGTGTCATTTGTTTCCCCCAGACCGTTGGTCCAGGTGTCTGGCAATTGCAGGCCAGTGGGAAATGGTATAATCGGTGATTCCATCTGGCCCATGGATTCCCAGCGGCCTTGCTTATAGATTGTCAGAACTGTTCATTAAGTTTGTTGTGAAACCAAAGGCTTAATATCTGTAATTTAGTGGGTTCAATAGGCAGTTAAATTGAGTGAGACTATTTTTGAATGACTACGCTGGTTCCAGAGAAATAGCCGACATCACAGCTCCAAAGAGCTCCATTCAAGGCGGCACCAGGAATTTAAAATTATTTATAGGTCCTTTAGAAAAGAGCTTGGTTATGTGAGCTGGAGAAAGTATTTTTCTCCTTGAATTTTTTTTTCTTAAACAAAAGCTAGAGTGCTGACCAAAGGACCCATGAGGAGAGCAGATAGGTCATCCTCCACCGCCACAGAAGGCAATGGCTGGTGCAAACGGAAAAAAGGGCTGATTGTGCTATCTGTGTTTTGTCTTTTCCGGTCAGGTCTGTGGTTGTCTGACAAGGCATGCACCGTGGGGAGGTGTGTTTTGGGGTTGTGTGCAGTAGCCCCCGGGTATACGTGTGTGCTGAATGAATCGTGACCGTGAGGGGCTGAAGGGGTCCCTAAGTGCCCAGTGCTCATGCACAATCCCTTAGACATTTTAAGAACAATGGAGAGAGGTGCTCCCTCCTCAGATAAAGGGAAGGTCCCTGAACTCAAGCACAGGACCAACAGCAGAGAGAAAAAGGACCTGTGTACTGGTGCTTGGCACAGAAGAGGATGCCAATGGCAGGGTGATATCTCAGCACATGGCTGCCCACATGCATCACTGCAAGGAGGAGGCACGGAGAGTGGTGGGTCCTCATGGGCACCAAAGTCACGGTCACCTCCTCACAGGGTTTCCAGAGTGGCTGGGGATACATTTCCCCATCCTGCATAGGGGCACTGCATAGGGGAACTCCTTGTTCAAGGGCTAGATACACGTTTATCTCCTACCACCAGGCGGGTGCTGATGTGGCTTAGCAAACACTGCCAGTCCCCTCCGCCGCCAAGTCCACATTCCCTCTTCCCCACAGAACAAAGTGCTGTCCCTTCAGTGAGGCAGTCCGTGAAAGCACACACAATTCCATCTGCCCTTTTGACAGCTCCGCAGCCCACTCAGGGCCAAGGAGCTGTCAAGGCCAAGTCAGCTGGGAATTTCTGGGAAGTTTTGTTTTCCTGGAATAGATGCCACCCCCACCCCCTTTTTCTTGTCACTGTCCTCCTCTTCCTTCCTGGAGCAGGGGCTTGGGCTGGAGATAAAGCGCTCGTTTTGAGATCAAGAGGCAATCGGGAAGATAAGAGCTGCACGCTAATGATGACGGTGCAGAAAGCACGAGGAGACCTGGGACACTGAGTGACGTTGCAGACACTCTACTAGGAAACACACATGGGGCCAGCACCGCACAGGGTGCTCCCTTAGGTCTCTCAGACTCAGAAGCCTCTGAGGACTTGTAAGAACATGATATTTTCTGGGGGGAGGGGTTTTCAGCACATAAACAAGCAAATTAAGGGAAACAACATACAAAAACCGTCACCTGAGCTGTCCCCTGTGTCAGAGCCTCAAAAATCACTTTTCCTATGGGAGGAGATGCGAATCAGTCTTTGGACTATAATTGCAAAGCAATACCATTGGATGATTCTCTTTATTCTGGTGCGTCTCACCCTTGGACCGACCGCACATTGCTGCTGGGTCAGTAACGGAGCCTTGAGGGTCTTCTTTTCTGAGTCCCCCTCCCAGGTCAGTAGTAGCACCTGGATGCCCGGATCCCAGGGAACAGTTTCTGATGTCAGGATGTCAGGAAAACACATGTGTGGGCACACACACATACGAAACCCCTCCCTCTTTGCTCCTGGAACCCGCCGGGGTGCTGGCATTGGACTCATCGTTAGAAACCCCGCATGGGGCCACTGAAGACCTCAGCTAGCGAGGGTGGGTCCATTTGACAATCACCCAGGCCAGACTGGCCCCCGCAAGCTGAGTCATTGCATTTCACGGTTTAGTAAGTGGTGACAGTGACACTAAATAGTGATGAGGAAGGTTCTCTCCGTGTGCAGGTAACATGAGCCCCTAGTGGAGCGGCAAGGGTGTTGTTGCCCCGATGGCTCTGAGACAGCAGGGTTGCCGTCACTGTGGACCACTGGCTGAGTGCACGGCTGGCTCTCTGCCCTGTCCCCTGGGGAAGCGGTCGGTCAGAAGTCTGTCCAGTACCTAACTCTCCCTCTTTGGTCTTGGCTTTGGGCAACTTTCTCTTGAGAAACACTGAAGGCACATTTGGTAAAATGTACAGTTTCCCCTGAATCTGATAGGTGTCAAGGTTCTAGTAAAAAGCCACCATAGGAGTGGCCCCGATATCTCAGAAAAGAGGACAGGTCGCCACAGGAGCTTAAGTACCCAGGAGAGGCACAGGAAGCTCTTCCACCAGCATGGAGCATCCGACCTTGGCCAAGCAGCTCTGCTCCGCCAAGGGATGGGGACCAGGAATGGCACACACTTTCCACCCGCTGCAGGTGGAACTCAGTGCCCCCGGCCAGGAAATGACACACCAGGGGTTGGACTTCAGAGGGCTGCAGAGTCAAAGGTAGATATGTCTTCCTTCACTTAATGCCAAGAGTCAGAACTGCTCGGATCCCAGGGAACAGTTTCTGATGTCAGGATGTCAGGAAAACACATGTGTGGGCACACACACATACAGACACACACAAACAGGCACACACACAGACACACACACACACTTTGACACAGCACACACATGCTGCCTGCTACGACCAGAGCTACATTCTCAGCGCCAGCAGGACCGTGGAGGGGCTGGCAGGTGCACAGGGTGTCTGGCTCTGGAGACGGGAGTTCAAGTTCCGAGTCCTACACTTCGTGCCCTGCAGTTTCTAATGGGACACCTCTCTCCGTCGTGTAGTCTGTCCCTGCATTGAATGGCCTTGGGCACGGAGGAGAGGACCACAAGGAGCAGGTCACGCTAGTCACCAATCACACCCCCTGCGCATCTGTAAAGCAGTGCCCGGTTCCAGAGCTGCAGGGCGGGAAGGCATCAGCGCGGCATGACACATTTGGCTCCACACCACTGTGAAAACGTGGATTCAACAAACTGCTTCTTCCCGGGAAAGGGGGCCGGGGGTGGGGAGAAAATGAGTAACACGCTCACTTGCCAGGGTATTAATTATACAGGGCTACATATGAAATGTTATGCATCGAAGGAGCTAATTTTCTTCACCATGGTGTTATTAGTTGTTACTTGTAGAGCACCGTGCATGTAAACATATTGCTCAATCAATATTTCCATAAAGTGTGTTGCTCTCATACGAGTGTGCCATATAATTATGCATTTACCTTCTAATAAGCGACGGTGTGAGAAGCATCGCTCAGTCCCAGCAAAACCCTGTCGCACGAGTATCTATCAGACTTTCTAAGTGTCTCAGAGCAGCAGCGGCCGCCACCGTATTGTTCTAGACCCAGTGTCGATAATCATCTGGATAAACAAGAGTCTTAAGAAAAGGAAAAAAAAATCTATTTTTGTTATTTTTTTCTTCTCTACTTGAAGGAAGAGGCCACGCTTTCTCAGAAAGAGTTTCACACCCGCGGGGTATTTTTTTTTTTTTTGGAGGAGGGTATTTTGGGGTTTTTTGTTTGCTCCTCGTTGCTGATTGAGTCTGCAGAGAGGAGTCACGCGTGGGTGGAAAGATAAACCACACTCAGCCTCTCCGGTGGCCAAGGTGAGTTTCAACTTGCTACCTGGTGGCAAGTTCCTCAGAGGGAAGAAGAAAAGAAATGCAACCAAAAGAAAACACCCAGAAAAATGACTGATATGCTGGTGGGTTGTATTTGAAAAAGGCAAGATCGCTCATCTAGGCACAGAGCCCCCCTGCCCTGGTCAGCTGTGGGCAGCTGGAAGTCCGAGGGCGCGATGCTGACCACGCTGATATCTGGCACAGGGAACCCTCCCATGGGACAGACATTGACCCACTCTGGGCATGGGGCCTTAGATCACTTCTAGCTCAGGAGCATACGCAGAAAGCCTCTTGGCAAAGCCAACAGTCAGTGCATTGGTCCAAAATGTTAGCCACCATGTGGCGTGCTCCCTTTCTATTTACCACCTAAGAACATGGAAACACTTCATCCAAAAAGAAAAAACAATGTATCAGTTGTGTACACCAAACAGGTCCTTGTTCAACAGCAGGCCATAGAAAAGCTGCTTCTGTTTCCAGTAAGTACACAGTGAGGCAGCCCCACTGCTCATGTTTTAAAAAAAGACTCCAGTGTGAAAATTTCCATCTCCCCGTGGTGACAAAGTCTCAGGACATCATGTAGCCAGTGAACTTCTGGGTTGGGTAGGGTGGGAAAGACTGAAATCCTCCTCCAGCTGCAGAGCCCAGAGAGGAGAAACCCATGGCAATGGCCACGACTGACCTCTGAAAAAAATAAACGGTTGATACAAACAAAACAGGAAGAGATTTTTTTTTTCAATCCCCACCGTAAAATTTTTTAGAAGTATCTATCTTTTTTTTTTTTTTTTCCTAATTAAGATGTCTCCACAGATAGGTGAGCCTAGAAGAGGGCTTGAGGAAAATCTTGGTCCAGGTCATAGAATTCATCTAAAATGTGTCTGAAATACTCTCTGCATCAATGATTCAAGCTACCTCTCTAGGTAACAACAGACCCGCTTTATGAATCATTCAGTCCAGTTTATTCGTAAGCTGTGCCGTTCTCCTGGCAGGAATGGTCAGCGATTCCCGGCCAGGGAGAGGTAGAAGTCAGCATCTGGGAAGGCTGTGCTGCTTGCACGAGAAGGCGAAGGCTTGCTCCTTCTCCACCCATGATGCTTACATGAGAAGGTGGAGGCTTGTTTCTTTCTTCCTCACCCCTCAAGGACTCGCTAAGACGGGGAAAGTCCTGGAATGCCATTGTCCTCTTAGGCGGGTACCTCGCCCACAGTTGTAAACTTTAGATGGATTTTTAATAGCTTGGAATAAATACTCCAGGAATGTACCAAAGCCTGACTACCTCGGATAGGCCTGGAGGTTAAGTCAACATTCAGTATTAGAAGAAGTATATATGTTTAAGAAAAATAATGTAAAACAACAACAACAACAAAAAAGTGTATGCACCATAAGGCGGTGACCTAGATTAGAAATCGAAACACACTTCAATAAAGTGATTTAAATAGAAAGTTGGTAGGGAGTTGGTCATTTTGTGCTAACAAAGTAGAGCTCTCACGCAAGTCAATGGGAATTGCCAGATGTTTCCTTGATTTATACCACTCACTGCCTTACCCATAGGACATCCTGTGTGAGCCCTCGGTCCTCTTGCTCGGGGGCCTATCGCCCAACCAGCTCAATGTTAAGTGCAGGTGACATCACAACATCCAAGATCAAGCCTCTTCTTAGAACAAAATGCACTTATTAAGTCAACAATGCTTTTGTGAAATCACCAAACAATGGAAACCAGTCTCCCCTGCCTTCCCTTCTTCTCAGTTTGAAATGAACGATGTATGATATTCATGGGTTCCTCTTAGTGTACATCAATCGATTCGTCTTTTGCAGAGTAGTTCCCAAGGGAAATCTTCAAGCCTATATAGAAAACAGCATTTTTAGCACATAGAGAGGGTGAGGCGGCACAGAGGAGAGAGCTGAGGGCCCCCAACCCAGATCGGGCAGTTGCAGGAGGCTTCACAGAGAAAGTGTCTCTGATCATGGGTAGGAATTAATCTGGTGGAGGCGAGTTGCGGTGAGTGTGGTGGGGGGGCCGGGAGCCCCAGGCAGATAGAATAGCAGGCAGCAGGTGTGGAGTCAAAGAGAGCTTAGAACATTCGAGGAGCTCAAGGACCCTCTGTGGGTCTGGTTCAGAGTAAGGGTGGTATGAGGCAGGAGGATCATGGGAAGCACCAGGGAAGTGAGGAACGGCAGGTCATCCATGGAGTTGAGTAAGAGCCAACAGGCCTAAGGACCTGCAAGCATTTGTATTGTATTCTTGAGGGTTTCATCAAAATTAAGGGAGGAATCCAGGGGTTGGAAAGTTGAGCCCTGTCCCATGGAAGGGTACTGGCCCCAACAGTGACCTCTGGGCGGGCAGTCTGTTCAGGATCTCCTTCCAGAAACCTGGATGTCATTCATGCAGGGGAGAAAAAGGGTCTTAACTTTAAAAAGGAGAAAAAGGCTTGATCATTTCTGGTTTAGATCTAGAGATGAAGGTCGCACTTAGTTGCATTCATACCTCATTACAATAGTTTGTTTGTTTTTTAATCTTATACATATATTTTATGTTCTAAAAAAAAATCAAACCATGTGTCCAAAATTTTTTGAGACTTGTGAAGAGAAATAAACACCTTCTACTCACCTAACGAGTGCTTAGTGGCGGCAATGGCTCCTCCACAAGCCTTTGCCCCCTGTGAGTGGGCGTTTCGCCACCTTTGTGCTCATCCTGGGTGCAGTTCAACCCTAGCTCTTTGTATAGCATCGCGCCGTGGATGTTTTTCTTATTAGTAGAGAGATTCCATACCGTCGTTCTAAATAAAAAAGATAATAGTAGTTCCTTAAAAATTAGATAATGATCACCATGTTGCTGTGATAAATAGTCAATATTTGGGCCCTGGCCGGTTGGCTCAGCGGTAGAGCATCTGCCAGGCGTGTGGAAGTCCTGGGTTCAATTCCCAATCAGGGCACAGAGGGGAAGTGCCCATCTGCTTCTCTGCTTCTCCACGCTTCCTCCTCTCCTTCCTTTCTGTTTCTCTCTTCCCCTCCTTCAGCCAAGGCTCCATTGGAGCAAAGTTGGCCCAGGTGCTGAGGATGGCTCCATGGCCTCCACCTCAGGCACTAGAATGGCTCCAGCCACAGTGCAGCAACATCCCAGGTGGGCAGCGCATCACCCCCTGGTAGACATGCCAGGTGAATCCTGGTCGGGCACATGTGGGAGTCTGTCTGACTGCCTCCCCACTTCTCACTTCGAAAAAACAAAAAAAATAAAAATAAAAAAAAAATAAAAAGGAAGAAATCAATGTTTGTGGCTTTTTCCTTAACGGTTTTGAATTATTTGTTTGAGATTGATTCCTAGACCTGGAATTTCTATTCACTGTGAGGCAATGCTCTTATGTCTCTTTGCTGATATTACCAGAATTTTTTCTGATGGGTTATAGCCATCTGCACTCAGACCAGCTGACTCAGAAAGCCGCCTTCTGGAGGACAGGGTGGATGGGGAGACTTCTCTTCCATACTCTGCCCACCCCATCACAGCTCTCCGTCATGTTGTCGTTCCTGGCTTGAGAACGGAAGTTTGAGAGATGCAGATGCTGTGGCCATCCTATGGAGGGGCACATACGTGGTATATTTTGCTTCTGGGCATACCTTCCTTTTACATTGTTATCAACAGGCAACTTCCCATGGCAACTTTGTACACCTCACACTATGTTTCCAAAGACAATTGTGTAACAGCCTTGGATGCCAGGGTCTCCCTCAGAGGCAGCGGGCGGACTCATCTGCTGACCAGAATAATAAGGCTCACGTGTCCCTCAGGGGCAAGGCTTGGGCAGGTTTGCTGGATGCCCCTTTATAGAATTGAGGTCACTCACACTATGTTTCTCAGCTAGGTGACACTGAGCTGTGTGTGCAGGGCATGCCCGTGTGCCCGTACATGCCATGCGCGGGGAACGAGCTGTCGCCGTCCACGTGGGATCACTTTCTCACCGACCAACTCTCCGCAAGGACAACAATGGGACCAGAAGCTGTTGGGCCAGGTCCCTGCAGCCTAGGAACCGCTTGACCTCTTGACAAGTCCTGCAGGAACAGAGCACTGATGTTTATTCAAAAGAGGCTGCAAGTATGGGCAGGAGACTGACCTGGCCCCAGCTGAGCACCACGGTGCCTTTTTTGATTGTATCGATTTGCTGAGGGCCTGTGTAGCGACCGTGGGCATTTGCTTACAAAAGAATCTGTGAGTGAAGGCTGAAGCTTTGGAATCAGACACACTTACGTTGAGCTGCCTGTTCCATTGCTTCCTCTCTGCCTGACCTTCAATGGGTTCCTCGCCTCTCCACGCCTTCGTTTCCCATGTCCGAAATGAGAGGGCATCTCATGGTCTGTTTAATGAGATGCTGCATGACGTCATGTGGACTGTCTCAGAGTACGTACTGAATGAACTCTTTTTTTTATCTTTTCTTTTTGCTACTTGGTTAAAAATTGGAACAGCTTTTCAGTCCCCAAAGACGATTACTATTAATTATACCCAAGTGATCTGTTATACAGAAAAGATTAATTGGCAATCAACGCAGCCCTATTATAACTTCACTGATGAAAAAAAGAAAATGGCATCTAGGCAGTGCCCACCAGCCTTCTGCTGAACTGGACATGGGGTTCATTTCACACCAGGGGAGGGGGGCCGGAAAACAGGCCCCTCACCTCAGCCTGGTTTGCTCCCTGTTGAGATATTAATGTCCCAGTTGAATGCTGGGCAGATAAGTAGCAAGGAAAAGAACAAGGAGATTGACTCAAAGAAAACAGAGATGTCAAGGGTCACAATAGAACCACTCTTGAAGGCAAGGAGTCAGGAAGAGGTCTTGTGTGCACTTCAAGGGCTATTTCTGATCAAAAAAAGACTCCACGTATTATGTGTGTGAAGAGTTAAATAGCTCACTCAGAAGGGAGGTTCTCAGATTGTCATTCTGAGAAAATTTACTTTCCTTTTACCAACAAATCTAAATTAGGTGTCGTCTACTAAGATCACACATGAAGGCGTGAAAAGTGGCAATGGGGTAAAAGACATACACATGCACACAAACATCTGACCGAAGGGGGACATGCTAGTCCAAACAGTAAAATGCCATTAACTCATTAATGTTGATTGAAGTAATAGAACATACCTCAGAAGTACCCATGACCACAATTGCATTGTTGTATGAGTTACGTAAGGTAACAATTAGGAAAGACTTATGCAAGTTCTAAGACCCTGTAGAGATATAAACTAATATTAATTAATAATATAAAGTCATATAATTAATATATATTTTTCTTAAGTGAGAAGCAGGGAGGCAGAGACAGACTGCCGCATCTCCCTGACCAGGATCCACCTGGCAAGCCCACTAGGGGACAATGCTCTGCCCATCTGGAGCCATTGCTTCATTGCTCAGCAGCTGAGCTACTTTAGTGCCTGAGGTCGAGGTCATATAGCCATCCTCAGCACGCCTGGGGCTAACTTGCTCAAACTGAGCCATGGCTGTGGGAGGGGAAGAGAGAGAGAGAGAGTGAGAGAAATGAGAGGGGGAGGGTTGGAGAAACAGATGGGCGCTTCTCCTGTGTACCCTGACTGTGAATTGAATCTGAGTCATTCACATGCTAGGCCAATGCTCTACCACTGAGCCAACCAACCAGGGCCAAATTAATATTTTAAATGATGTTGCATAGACAGTTCATTAGTCAGGACAGAATGCACTATGGTAACAATCCTGGTCTTAGGAGGTTTGTGCAATAAAGGTTTGCAGTTCTCAGTCAGGGAAGTCCTGAAGCAAGTATGGTAGTTAGTTCCTTGGCATAATTATCCTCGTCACATTAATTCAACAATTCTTGTTACTCTGATCTGGTGTGTCAGTACTCTGATGCGGTCACCATCATGGGCAAGATACCCTGGAGTTTGCAAGAGTCTATTCTACTTTGGCCTAGAATTGGCCTACCTTGCTGCCATCACAGCTCGGAGCAGGAACTCACTGGTCCAGGAGACGGAGAGACAGAGGAAACAAACTGAGTGCCAGGGAAGCCCCTCCCCTCCAAATTCCCAAATAAAATCAGTCAGTTCTGTTCAGTGGAAAACTTCTAAGAAAGCACCTTGCTGGGTAACACCATTAGAAAGCGCTTCATGCAAAAGTTTGTTTAGAATGTCAATTTTTAAAAAAATGATGGTTCGTATCATCGGGTCTAAATTAGTCGCACAATTCGAATCTTGAAAAGGTCAGGGCATAGAGTGAATAAGCCATAAATTCACCATGGTCTGAAAGTCAGAAAGACCCTATAGAGGAGTTAAATAAAACTCATAGCCATCTTTAACTGGGACACTGAGCAACCAACAGAGTTCATGATCTGCATGGGATAATGTGACAAAGAAATTTGCAAGAGACACTCCTGTGAGTATGGGCTCCTTTCCGAATGTGCATCCACCCATGCGTACATGCATACTCAGTCAGACTACACTCTCCTGAGTCACCCTTCCAGTGAGGTGGGGCCGTGTGACTCTCCTGGCTGTTACCATAGAGACCCCACCATCACCACCACTAATACCTTGGACATCATGTATCGTGAACAGTATGACCCCAAAATGTAAGGAGTTGGATCCTTGCAACCTTAATCGGAAAACAGGAACACCTTACTTGCAGTTTCTCCCAGCGAGAAATAGACTTCTATCCGTGTGGAGCCTTTCCACGCACCGGGTTTGCCGGCTATTCGCCTTCTGACTCGTCCCGAAAGAAATGAGGTCAAAGTGTACAATCGCACAACACCAGCATGAGATTGTAGGCCACGGTGGGAAGGTGGCTGGATCTTTAGGACATCTCTTCATTTTTGAATTCAAGTTAAACTTTTTTTAAAAAAAAATAAGGTTCCAAAAGAAGATCGAACAAAATAAAATTGATGTCGTACGCTTGCTTTTCTGCATTTGTCCCTGCCAAACACCTAACACTAAAATAGAAACAAAATATCTACTTAACGGAGCAGCACGCATACTCATTATTTGACTAATAATATAGGTTATTTAAGCAGACTGCTTTCTCGGTTATGATTCTACCAGAACATTCTTCTGTTTCACTTCAGAATCCCCTCCTCTGTCCCTCACCTACATGGTTTTGTGCCAAGGTGGGTAGAAAATGAAAGACTCTTAGACTGAGAAACCCCTGGAAAATGAATACAACCCTGTACTGAAGGTCAACTGTAGAAACAACAGCCGAGTACAGTTATATACACTCCCTGCTTCTCGAGGACTGGGATAGGACATGGTATCCCTGTTTCTCAAGCCTTCCCCGAAGCACACCCCACGAACAGAGCAGCATCTCAATAATAGTGTTTAATGAAAAAAAAGTGAAGGAATGAATAAAGGTTGGTGGCGGAAAACATGGCTTGGTATGAAGCCGTGTCTACCGCCATGAACAGAGAGTACTGCCTGCAAGGGGGGTGGATAATGCGGGATGGTCACGTGGGGAACCCAGACCCGCGAACTTTGGCTAGGACTGCCTACAACCAAGCGCACCAAAAGAGGCTTCACAGGAACCCTTTGGAAAAAAGTGACCATCTGCCAGCCAGTGAGATTTCACCATGTCATATTAGCTCGATTTCCCTAGAGGGACCCTTTAAATATCTCCCACGTGGTTTAATCCTTGCGACTTCCCTGGCCTCCATCTGGCCTCCATCTTTCTTCGGGGCCAGGGAACCTCACCGGGTGGGATGTGCGCTCTGTACTCAATAAAGCCTTTTGTTATTTCACACTTGCTGGCTCTGGCCCCTTCATTCCTTCTCGGCGGGGGAAAAATACCTTACACTGCCTTTAGCCTCAACATAGTTCTCTGGTCAATGCTGGGCTCTACGGCCATGAAGACCACACTGGAAGGGTCACAGGAAGTGGAGAGCTCACACAACAGCTCATTTGCTTCGAGTTGTTGCCTGGCCCAGTCTTAGTGACGCCATCACCAAGAGTTGGTGGCTAGCTCGTTGGCTCCAGGGAACAAAGCAACAGACAACCAAAGCTCTTACCTCTGCTGCCAACCCCCCCCCCCAAGAAACCTTAATACATTGGTTTGACATGTGACGCCTGACCCTCCAAGACTTTAAATAGGGAGGAAGTATGGACACACTGTGATGATGGAAAACAGACTCACTCATATTGAACTTTCGGGTGGCATTCTGGCTGTCCTTTCCTGTGAACACAGTCAGTGGTGGCTGTCACTCAGGGAAGCCATCCCAAACCACATTCTGATTTGATGAAAAAAGGAGACTCAGAACAGCGTGGCCTGTCTTCGTCAATCTGCCATTTCCTCATCATGGTGCGTTGATGCTGGGCAGGACGACCTCATCTCTTCAGAAGAGAGGCCATGGCCATAATCATCATCGCCCTCATCAGCATACTCACCACTGTGGTCACCATCTCTCATCTCTCGGGGCCCTAAGCACGTCACCTGCATTGTTTGATGGCTGAACAACAACCTCATGTTATGAGCTAAGTGCTAACATTCCCATGTTTTGAGCGAGGGAACCAAAACTTGAAGAAACTAATTTTCAAAAAGTCATGTTTGTAGCAGGGGACTACAACCCAAAGCTGGCACAAGTCAAGAAATGTGTGAGACCCTGCAGCTTACACATGTCTCTGTGGTTCAAACCGTATCTCCAACTTTATCTGCTTTTGCACTGCTACCAAATAACTGTGGGGAGGGAAGAAAGGATGGAGCCATAAAGATCTTTCATCTGGAAGGAAAGATCCCTCCTCCTCTATTGGTTAAAGACACCCAGAGGGGGAGATAGAAATGAGAATTGCCATCATGTCCACAGAAGCGGAGGCGAGCAGACAGAGGCAGGCTCTGCAGCAGGGAGCTGGAGGTTTCCTGCAAAGATGTGCCGTTTCTCAGGAGAACAGCCCGGAGACCTGGTCTGGGCTCCGCATAGGTCAAGGCCCTACCTGACCTTCTGTGCACAGATCCCACCTGGTTGTGTGGCAGCCTCTGTTCTGGAGGTCTGCTTCTAGCTTCCATGGGCTGAGTGAACGGTGACCAGCTCTCTGGACATCCGCAAATCCAGGTAGTGTGTTTTGGAGCAAATCCTGCTCACTCCTAGCATATTTTACCTCGGTCAGGGGGAGATGCTTCCTGACAATTCCTTCCAGGCAGTTCTGACTTTTTTTGTGTGTGTGACAGAAACAGAAAGAGACAGAGAGAGGAACAGATAGGGAGAGACAGACCAGAAGGGAGAGAGACAAAAAAATATCAATTCTTCATGCGGCACTTTCGTTTCTCATTGATTCCTTTCTCATATGTGCCTTGACTCGGGGGCTACAGCAGACCGAGTGGCTACAGCAAGCCAGTGACCTTGGGTTCAAGCTGACAAGCTCAGGGTTTCAAACTTGGGTCCTCCACATCCCAGTCCGACACTCTATTCACTGTGCCACCACCTGGTCAGGCCGGACAGTTCTGACTTCATTGGCTCCTTTTCCTTTGGAGCATGGCCCCTTATTAGCATGAAAGCGAATGGTCATTTCATTTATTGCTGGATTGCAGTGGGCATCCTCGCAGGATGCCGAGACCCTTCTTAAAGGAGCCCTGTGTGGCCATGGGATGCTGTTACGGTTCAGACAGGCATTTAGAAGCTGAAGAGACAGCAGGCAGCAGCATCTCCCTTTCTGCCAACCTGGTCCATGCACGGCGCAGAGCACACCAAGAACACCTCTTCGTTCTAGCAACTGCTGCTCTAGGTTTGCTCGAAGACCTCAACCAGGCGAGGCTCGGTTTCCATTGGTGGCCGTGGTTTGGGTTGAAACCGAAAGCTAAGTTCTATGATTCAACGCTATTGAAAGTTGTGTGTGTGTGTGTGTGTGTGTGTGTGTGTGTGTGTGTGTGTGTGTGTGTGTTCGGTAAAGACGCCAACATAAAACCGAAATCATACAATGACTGGTCCTCATTGCCTTTCCATTTTCCAACTTGCTGTTTGACTGCTTCTGGGGTTGAGCAGCTCATTTAAAAAAAATGATAAAGACACAGAAAGGAAACAATTTGTAAATGTCACCCAAGGGATGAGGTGCTAAAAAGATGCAAAGGTGCTGGAAGAACATTGGAATAGCACTGCACTTCTTTTTATTGCTTCTCTAGAATAAACACCGTGCTTTTTGTGGTTTCTCTAGATAAAGTTTTATTGGCACACAACCACGCCCATTCATGCATGCCTTCCTTGTGGGTGCTTTTCCTGTTGCAAAGGCAGGGTTGTGTAGATGCAATGGAGAACATAGGGCCCACAGACATAAATACAATGTTATCTTCCTTTTACAGAAAAAGTTGATGACTCTGCTCTAAGTAAAACAAGACATAGATAGTAACTACTACGGGTTTCTGAACTAGAAATAAACCCAGACCAGATGTTCTAAACCGCCGTCACTCTCAAATACAGCCCATTTGGAGCTGTTAACAATGATGCTTTATCACTTTATTTATCTCTTAAAAACCTACTCAAGAAAAATCAACAAAATGGGAGACCCGCAGGTGGACACCGGGTAGGACAGGATGCCCCATGGACCTCAGAAAGTTTCCGTAGGGCACACTCTGCTCGCTTGTTCTCCACCTGCCTGTCCCACTCCCACTGGCCAGATGAGGAGCACGGACCCAGTCCCTGTCAGTTGGCTTCTGATCAGGTAACAGGCATGGGGTTTATCACTCTCTCTAAGCATCGGTTTCCCCAATCAGCAATGAAATGGTCGTGGTCTAGAGTCATGGTGAGGATTATGTAAAAGAATGCGTAAGCAGAGCGTGGCACCATTCTGGTCACAGTGTAAGCTAAAAAAAAAAGGTTTATTCCTATTTTTATCATCGTTATCATTATTATTGCCTCTATTCCGATGACAATGCTTTGGCAACACCCAAGTAAATCACAGGTCCCGGTTATCACTGATTTACCATCCATTGCAATCAAAGACAGCTAAAAGAGCTGATTTTATTGATATGTTTTGTGCCTTTTGATGTCAAGGTGGGAAGATGCCTTTTTCTACAAAACGTTCCAGGTGTTCACAGTAACAGCAAAGAGTAACCTGCATGTGTCAGTGTGCAAACTTAGCCCCATGGCTTGCCCCCTTGCAGAACGCCCAGCGGCCCATGGGTACGGCATATGGTTGTGATACAGGCGCAGTCCGCAGGCAATATACGGCATTGTTGTGAATGTTTTTAAACGTCACAAAAACAATATCGTGTTATATGTATTATGGCACAACCTGGTGTTTTTGCTCAACATTAAGTCTCGGAGACTGATTCATATTAATGCCTACAACTCGATTCCATCTGGTCGCACGGCTCTATGCTATACTACCTCACAATGGTGCCAAAATGTATTTATCCTTTCTTGTGTTGATGGATGTTTGGGTTGTTTGCGTTATTCTGTATTTTTAACAAAAAAAGCATCGGAAGTCCGTTTATGTACTTATTTCCTGCGCACAAGTCTGAGAGCTGCTTGAGGAGCTGCTAAGAATACGCAAACCTTTCGTTTCCTGGTCTCCTTTCCTGGTCCTCTCTCAGCGCCTCAATTTCTCATGTCGGCATGTCCAGAGCTCAGTCCTCATACCTCTTCTCCTCTCTGTCTGCCCACGGTTATTAGGGAGTGCCGGCTGGCATTTGCCTTTAACCATCACCCAGTCTGGCCATAAGCCCTGAACCCCCTCGCAGGTGCCCCGCCCGCTTCCCCCTCCCTCCTCCGTGTCTGAGAGGGATTTACAACGGGCACTGGGAGTGCTCAGCTGACACACAGCCTGTATTTCTAGTTACACTTTTGTTCGGGAAACGAAGTCTCAGAGACTTGGTTACGTTGTGGCCAAGTCTTTAGAGAGTCCCCGGCGAGGGAGTGAGGCGTGGAGGACATGGAGGACGTGGAGGACGGGGCAGAGGGGAGGTGACCGGGATGCAGGGGCTCTGCAGCCTTAGTTGACCCCGTGAGGGTTCCTGGGGCAGTTGGTGAGGGCTGCTTTAAACTGAGACAAGGTCTGCATCATGGGTCTTCCATGTCACCCGTCTCTGGACATGGGCCGCCTCTAGGGGATGGTCATGTCCTTGGGCTGGATGGCTCTCTTCACAAGGGACAGTCCACAAGGAGGCACTCAGGGGTGATCCATTGCTCACCCAACACCCCAACAGCAGGGACACTGAGTAGGTCAGAGCTCGGGGGATGCAGGCCACCACACTGCTGCCCCCACTGCACGGGACGGAGCTGCAGCCAGCTTTCTGACCCTGTGCTTCCCTTTAGCAAGTGGTGTGATGACTGATGGTGCTTAGGAGACAGGGGAGCACTGGTACATGCGATGATGCAATGACCGTGCATTGCTACCATCCTGATGAAAGGGAACAGGACACCATGAGTCCCCCTGGTAGCCGGGCTAGATGCATGGGGAACGTGCGGGAAGAGGCCGGGCCACTCCCACAGCCATTTAGATGTGGACAATCTGGACATGCCTCAGGGTCTGTCCAGGTTCCCCTGCCACCTTCATGAAGCCCACTGGGTTTCTCTGTATTTTGCAGAATTATGGCCGGAAGCCTTAGGTCAGAGGCCCTGTCCCTAGGATAGAAAAGGAGCTTTGGGGTAAGACCCCTGAGGGCACCCAAGTGGACCTGGACCAGCAGGGCCAGGCAGGGGACACCCCTGACCTGACCTCAGGCTGGCTCACCTGCCTGAGCAGAAGGCCCCTGGGGAGGCTCAGCCTGCTAAGAGGGGGGGGGGTCGTCTCTCTGTGTGCACACCCCACAAACGAGGCAGTGAGCGGCCACTGATCAGCATGCGGAGCCCTGCCTGGGGCTGAGGTGCCGCAGCTGGACAGCGCTGCTCCAAGTCCTTTGAAAAAGCCTCTCTCAGAGCCACAGCTGGAGAGAAACTAGCCAGCGCTGGCCATTGTGAAATGCAAAGAGTCCTTCTTTGGGGCGGAAGCAGAAGTTCACCCAGCTGTCAAGTATTTGAAATGTAAAAACCCCAGGGCCTCTGGGGGGAGGGGAGCAGACAGAGGCCACGTCAGAGGAAGTGCAGGCTGCTGGGGGCTGAGGAAG
The DNA here is from genome assembly GCF_036850995.1 of Saccopteryx leptura. Taxonomy (NCBI): domain Eukaryota; kingdom Metazoa; phylum Chordata; class Mammalia; order Chiroptera; family Emballonuridae; genus Saccopteryx; species Saccopteryx leptura. The sequence continues at coordinate 147,143,832 of NC_089507.1, read as the reverse complement.
CCGTGGGCTGAGCCCTGCACTCTGAGCCATCAATGAGGCTTTCAGAGAGCTGGGGAGAAAAAACAGTTCCGGAGGGAGAGGGGCAGAAAGGGGCGCTCTGGGCGCCCACGGTTCCCGCTGCCGCTCGCAGCCCTGGCCGGGTGGGCGCAGGGCACAGTCCCCAGGACGCTGTGTTCCCGCAGACCCCCAGCTCTGGGAATCAAGGATGAGTACAAGCGTGGTGCTCAGGTCTCTGAGCCCTGCTACCCCTCCTGATGCACCACACCGGAACCCCAGGCTCAGAGCGGGCCCCTCACCACTCAGGCCCCCGACCATGGAGCCTGCTGGGGTCCCAGAACCTGTAGGACAGCCCCCAGCCCAACCCCGCTTCTAGGAGTGCATTCCAAAGGAGAGCTGGGTATCCCTTCTCTGCCACTTTTTCTGATTCCCGCCTCCAGGGCCTCACATGGAATTAGGGAGTCATTCCTCTCTGTCCTTCTGTCCACACACCTCTGCTGGGACTCTCACCACTTGAAATAATATGTTATAATAACCTGGCACCTGCCAGACCTTGTGTCACCTGCTAGGAAGACATGCTGAGCATACAGCATCTTTGTCCCAGTGAAGTGTCCACAGACAGGCAGGCAGGTGGCAAATGGGATTATATGGTAAATTCTCCATCATGGTGCTCTAATCCCTGACAGCATGTGACTCAAGGGCACTGGGGCCCAGACCAGCAGGGTGCTGACTGCAGGTGAGTGGAGAGGAGAGAAGCGTGGTAGCTCTTCTGCAGCAGGCAGGGCCCTGAGCCCAGCCCCTCGGGGCTCCCAGGAACCCCAGACCAGCAGGGTGCTGACTGCAGGTGAGTGGAGAGAAGCGTGGTAGCTCTTCTGCAGCAGGCAGGGCCCTGAGCCCAGCCCCTTGGGGCTCCCGGGGACCCTAGGTTGGCCGCCTCTCTCTGCTGGAGTTCCCGGGGGACCCCAGGTTGGTCGACGGACCACCCCTCATTGCGCTGCTGCCCACAGAGCAGGCTATTCATGCTCCACGTTGCCTGAAACCCACTCGGTGGGCTAGTTTTTTCTTCTGCTTCCAGCTGAGATTCAAAGCAAGCTTTGCCACATTTTGGGGAGGGGGATACTTATAAGTTAAAACAATCAGATTCCTTAATACCACAGAAACAGTATGATGGGTAGACATGGCAGTGTCCAGTGCCACGTAATAACCAGCCCCCAAAGGGAGCAAACTCGGAGGGTCACTGCAGCTGGACCCGCAGCCGTAGTCTGCCTCTTCGCTGCTCTTTGTGCCCTGGACACCCCGGTCCTTTCGCACTGCTGACGCCTGGCTTCTTCAGGGAGGGAGTGTGGGAAGGGAGGGCTGGGTGAGGAAAGTTCTTGCTCCCCAAACTCACACTGGCACAGCAGGTGTGGACGGCCACGCCTTCCCCTCCAGGTGCTTTGAAGGGTCAGCATAATCTCTCTCTACCCCGAGGTACCCATGCTGCTCTTCCCTTGGGGTGGGCAATGCAGCCCATTTTTTCTGACAGGAAAGCAGGAACACATGGTTATTTTAATAGAGCAGATGTAATCTCAGGACTAGGTTAAATAGGCCCCAGGCAAGTTCAAGGTGGAAAAGGGGAACTAGAGTCTCGCAGGGGTAGTTGTAGGGTGAGACCTGCCCAGGGCGGCCTCGCAGCCCTGCATGGAGATGACATGGGCTGAGCGAAGGTTCCTGAGCTTGACGGTGGGACTCAGGGACCCAGCACACAGACCTCTGAGCTGGGTGCTGCTCAGGGAGGGGGTGGGTGAGAGGAGGCTGCTTTCTGGAAGCGTGGACACCACAACCGGGGTGAGCATCACTCGCAAGCCCTGCAGGGGGAACAGCCGGGGAGCTGCTGAGGTGAACGCGTGGCAGCGTCCCCAGCCTTGCACTCTCCCTCGGGCATCGTGCCACGGGACAGTCAGGGACCCACAAAGGAAAGGGCAGTGTGGAGTCTCAGCCCCATGTCTTCGAGCTGTTGACAGGGGGGGGGAGGTGATGGCCCCTTGCTGTGCCCTCCCTCACAACCCACCTCCTGGGACTCTGGGTCAGGTTTCTCTGCTCCCTTGGGGACAGCAGTTAGTCTAGCACACAGCTGCTCTCTGTCCACAGCTGTGTCGACCTCCCCCTCACTGAGCCTTTAGGGTGGTGGTCCCTGTTTCTCCCTCTTGGCCTTTTGCAGGAGGGAGTACAAGGCACATTCCCTGTGTGCACCAAAGTGCAAACCACACATGTCCAGGCTCTTGAGGGTTTCCTTAAAGCACCTTGTTCTGACTCGAGGGAGGAGGGGGTGCCTACTCCCACTCTTCAGGGCACATCAGAACTCCCGCTAGGAAAGCCGTGAGCCCAGCCTGGCTTCTCCCCAAGCCCCAGCTCGTCGGGGACAGAGGACAGGTGACAGGTCAGCGGGTGGTTTTCTCTTCTTTCTTCTGAAATCCTGCCTCACGATCTTGCACCTCATCCTGGAACCTGACATCGGTCCCATGTTAGTGCCTCAACCGAAATGTCCAAAGCAATGTTTTTTAAAACTTTAAGTAACAGATTCGAAACAAGAGGACAATGTTACATGCTGTGTACAAATGCCGTGTGTACATTGACTTCTTTGCCACCTATGAAGTATTATCAACACGCAGAGGATCTCATTCTTTCCTGTGACATGGCCATGAGCTAAAGGAAAGACAGATCTGCCCAGACATCACTCAAAGGATGCAAACTCGAAGGGGGTTTCTAGGCAAAATGCTGAGATGCAGGAGCTCTGGAGTGTGATTTTGAACAATGCATCGGCCCACTAGAGGAAGGACTAAAAAATTTGTAGGTGGGGAGGGCACTGCCTACAAAGGCAGGGTATAAAAGAGAAAAATGTCTCAAAAGCAAGCAGGAAAAAATATACAGTGGAGTAGGCCACCACAGGTCACTGGGACCCACTGCCATGGTCAACGGAGATGGCATCTAAATTTAGATCAAGGGTATTGTGGTTTTATGTTGTTTTGTTTTTTTAAGTGAAGACAGAAACACTCGACTATGAGGAAGGAGCTAAGAGATGAACGCCACGAGAATACATATTTTTAAAAATAAGCATTCCTGAACCAAGGCAGTGAGCGCACCTCGGGTTGGATCTACTAGGATTTGCGAGACTGAAGTCAGAGCTGGTCACTCACTGGACTTGCTAACACAGGGACAGAAGGGGCATCAATCATCCAGATAGCTTAAGTCATGGCCAGGTACTCTGGTCCTGCCATTAACTAGGGATGGGGAGAAGGGGACACAGTCCAGAGCAGGCGTTAGAGAAAATGGGTTTGGGTGGTGCCTATGGATGTCCCGCCCCTGTGTGACAAGAAGTCTGAGGTCAGGGGATAGTGTGAGGCTGACGGGGCAGCTCGAGGAGTCATCGCTTCACGGATTTCAGCACATGTGGCTCTCAATGTTGTGCCACAAAGCCACCATGCAAACGCCAGGTGGGGTGTCAGAAGACGACCATGGGAATCACCGATACGTAAGACACAGATTCAATGCGTGTGTTTACTGGAAATAAAACTCCATAGATGATGAATAGACCTACCAATACTTGGCCCCAAAGAGCATGTTAAGAGGCCACTGAGAAGGGCTGATCCTGTCTCAAAACTTTTTCCCTGCCTTTCCCTCCCCCTCTGCAACCAAGTTATTTACAGCCACATAAAAAGGCATTCTGAGTCCAAATATTCTTGCACCACAGTGACATCTAGTGGTCAGCGTGGCTAACACCAAGAGACGATTCCCCAGGGAAACACTGAAGCAATTCCACTTCTAGTTCCCACCTGGGGATTTAAAGGCAAAGTTGTAGGGGAAGGGCAACATCTCCTTAACCGGTCTTACTTCTAGAAGGTGGTAAAGCTCTGTCCATGTGTACTCACATACACATACACATGCGCACACGTGCTCAAGGTCACATGCATGCCTCATCCAATGGGAGTCTCCCCTGGCACTTTGGGTGTGGCCAGAATTTTTAGTTAATTATCATACAATTATTAGAACTTGGATGACCAGTTTTCTTTCATGGTCACCGTGAACACACACACACACACATTGTAAGCATGGTCTGCAGATAGATTCTGAACTGCTTGATGCAGAAGGACCGAGACGAGAAGGGCGCTGTCCGTGGACCGCCATGTGTGGGGTAGCATCCTGAGCATGTGGCTCCACGGCAGGGGTGCTCCCCCAGATGTCGGGCGGCCTGTGTTCCCGTCCAGTGTCTTCGTGATCTGCGACACGATACGAGGCAAGTGCCCCGAGCCTGGACACTGCATCTGACACGACGGTATGCAGCTGGGTCCGTTTTCCACATGGCCACCAGGAGACATGACGGGGTGCTGGTCTGGTTCATCTTGTCTCTCTTCACAACTCCGCTCTGAGAGGTATTGCTTCCCTGGTTTCATCAACGAGGGCAGTGATGCTCAGAGAGGTGGACGTGAATGTTGGGGACATCGGCTTGCACACGACAGACCTGGGGTGGAAGCCTCTGTCCCGTGTCCCACGCCCCTCTGTTCTCCGCACCCTTGGTGTTTACGTGAAGCATCGCCCAAACACGAGGTGTGTTTCAAGCTTCATCGGTGAGAACCTGCGGGCTCCTTCATGGGCATGGCCTGGCAAACGGGGCAACAAGAGAGCCTCGGGCCATGAAGGACTAATCCTGGGTTCGTGCGAGGGGGACTCATAACTGATGGAGCAGAGCTTGCTGTTCAAGCCACTGTGGACCCGGTGTCACCTTTGGGGACACAGGTACCATGCCATCATATACCACCTTAGGACTTTTGAGCAGTTATGAGATAGTTCCCACCTGGGATCCCTTTGTTTGGAATTAAGGACGATAGATGAGAAATTCAAGAAGGAGATGTTTCTTTTCCTTGTTCTCATACTGATTCCACATTCTTGTCCATGGTTCTTCCTGATGGGAAGAGCCTGAGGACTCCCTACACTCTTACCTGCCAACAGGAACCCAGCGTGAGCCGAAGCAAGACTTTATCTGCGAGAGCCCACACTGACCTTCTGGAAGCTTCCACTGTCCATCACTGCAGTTTTGCCACTACCAACTGTGACTCCGCAGCCAGGCCACCAGGTGGAAGACTGCATGCGTGGGAGGCTCAGAAATGAGCCACTCTGATCAATCTGTCTCAGAAGAGAAATCTGTACCTGGTCCCTGCCTCTTGCCTTTCAGGACATCTGACCTTTGGTTCTGCCTGTACCGTGACTCTCGGATCCTTAAACTCCTAAGGAAAGGTAGCAGGGGCTAAAGAAACTCGTCACTCAATTCAAAGACAGAAGTGATCAGTAAGCAGAGATTCCACTCTCCAAGAAGGCATTGCAGCTTCAACCACCTGCCGTGAAATTACGTGGCTTCTATCCCTGAAGGCTCTGGGTTCTGTTCCCAAGTGTCTCCTCTTGCCTGACCAGGTGGTGGCGCAGTGAATAGAGCATTGGCCTGGGACACAGAGGACCCAGGTTTGAAACCCTGAGGTCACCAGCTTGAGCATCAGCTCATCCAGCTTGAGTGCTGGCTCATTGACTGTGAAGTTGCCAGCATGAGCATGGGATCATAGACATAATCCCATGGTCGATGCCTTGAGCCCAAAAATCACTGGCTTGAGCAAAGGGTCACTGGCTCAGCTGGAGCCTCAATCAAGGCACATATGAGAAAGCAATTAATGAACAACTAAGGAGCTGCAACGAAGAATTAATGCTTCTCATCTCTCTCCCTTCCTGTCTGTCTGTCCCTGCCTGTCCCTCTCTCTGTCTCTGTCTCTCTCTCACTAAAGAAAAAAAAATCTCTACCCACCCTCAAGGATAAACAGTGGGGACAAAGACATGGAAAAAAATGACAGTAGATGAGGACAGTAGGTCTCTTTGGGCAGTGACAGGAATCACCTAAGACCTCCTTGTGTCCAAATGAAAATTGGGTATTTGGATACTATTAGCACCCTGCTACAAAGTCAGTCCTCCTTAGAAAGATGGCATTAGTCTAAATGGTATCGGTCCCTGGGAAATGGCCCTATCTGTGAACATCTGATTATCGAGAGGGGATCTCATTTACAGGCCGCTAACAAGATTAAAGTGCTAATTTAAAAAGCGCTTAACCTAGATGTTTAGGCAGCGCCCGCCTTGCGAGTTTGCAATTGCTCTTTTCTGTATGGGGTGCCACCAGGAGCCATTTTGTCCTCTTGCATTGAAGGGGTCAGATAAATCACATTAGGTAGGCTTACAGAAGGAAGCCATGACAGGTTCCTCAGAACCAAAGGCTGCATAGCCCTCTGGGGTCTGACGTGCCTCTGATGTGCATTCTATCTGCAAACTCAATACCTATTTGAGCGGCTGATAAACACTCCACCGGGGCTCCCGGCCCTTGTCCTCTGACACAATGCATGGTTCCAACAATGCTACAGACAGTTTTTGATATAGTCTATTAAAAACGGGGATTGTAGTTCATTCAAATACAGCAATTAAAAAAAGAACTAAAAAGTCCATGAAATCATATGCTGCACTTGCAAAGAAAACTGGGTAGAATTCACATAGGGACGCTTTCTGTGCTGTCACTAAATTATCTATCCCGGGCAGGCAGAACTGATAAGAAAACTCATTTACACACCTCGGAATAAAACAGCAGACGATCTCATGATCTCCCAAAATAGAAGGGAAGTTCAAATCATTCAGGGATAAAAGCTCTGCTATACTTGAAGATGCAACTGTTTAAATCTCTCCTTTGGAGAGAGACAAAGGCCACACTTGCAGCCTTGGGGCAGGTCACTCTGTTTGTAAATAGACACATGCCCTTGTCAAACTGAGCTCTGTACCCCACTGGTCACCATCTTCCCATGACATAAATCATGTGAAATTTGTGCAAGAAACTAGCACGAGCCTAAGCTGATTTTCTGTAGTGTGAGGCCAGTTTATCAGAGTATTTTAACAATGTTGCTCTCTTGCTCAAATCCAGGCCTGAGGTCAAGTTTAAGAATTAGTACATAAGAAGCTGCTCCTTTTTATACGAGGCTCCAGAATTCCTTATTCAATTAGACCTGCAAATAGGAAGCAGGGGGAAATGAAGGGGAAAAAATCAGAGGATTTTGATAAATAGATAAAAATGGGTAAAGGAAACAGATTGATGAGGGAGAACTCTCAGTCTGCTGGGTAGAGGAGGCTCAGAAATCTAAGAATGGAGATCAACATCTGCTCGTGGAAATATAGAAAGCTGGAGACAGGCAGAGGAGAGCCATGCAGGAACAAAATGACTACAGCTCATGAAGCAGGGGGTGACTGGTGTTCTTGACTTCACCCTGCATGACTCTGTGGCCAATGAAGCTCTCTTCTTTCTTTTTCTTTTTTCTTTTCTTATTTTTCAAGTGAGAGGAAGGGAGGCAGAGAGACAGACTCCTGCATGCACCCTGACCAGGATCCACCTGGCAACCCCCGTCTGAGGCTGATGCTCTGCCCATCTGGGGCCATGCTCACAACCAAGCTATTTTTAGCACCTGAGGCAGAGGCTTCACAGATCTGTCCTCAGTGACAACATGCTCAAACCAATGGAACCATGGCTGTGGAAGGGAAGAAGAGAGAGAATGAGGGAAAGGAAAGGGAGAAGGATGGAAAAGCAGATGGTTATTTCTCCTGTGTGCCCTGACCAGGATTCAAATCTGGGACATCCACATGCCAGGCCAATGCTCTATCACTGAGCCAAATGGTCAGGGCCACAAAGTTCTTTTCCAACTGCTGATAGCCTTTCTCACTTACAGGACTGTAGTCACAATACTGACCCCACAAGCTTGTTATGTGAGGTAAGAAGAGCAACTCTTCTGTGTCTCAAATATTGTGAGGAAAACAGTCCCCAGGGGTGCCCACAGAGTAAGTAATGAGCAAGCCGGGGCAGTGACAACAGTTGGGGCGACTTCTAAGACATATTCATTATTGTTAAATGATTGGATCAATACCTTAATTATATGGCAAATGTAATTATGCCACAACACAGTTATACAGTTATTAAAATAAATAATAATATCAGCAATTATATTAGAGGAAGTAAAAATCTTGTCTTTGAATAACTTCCAAAGTCTTATTATTAGAGCCTGGTTTTAAACTTATAGACAGGGTTTCAGAGGCAAAAACTCGAACTAATGTTCAGCTGCTGATTTTTTTCACTTGTTCACTGATGTGAAGAATAAGTTGGAATCATTTCGTTGTAGCAAGAACAGTGGGAGAGGAAAAATGCAAATACTTTATAAATAACAAGTTGGAACTACTCCCATCAAATGACACAGGGTAACAGGGAGGAGCCTCGAAATATAGTTTAGGTTGCAGCGGGTAGAAGGAGGTGTCTTTTTATAAAAGCCTTGGAGGTGGGGTATATTCTCAATGGGGAAGGGACGGGGAATGGTCGTTCAGATGTAGGAAATAGCTTTTGTTAGGGAACAGACATATTTTACATCACCACATATCAGGTGGACATTAAAAGGATAACAAAAGAATGCTATAAATAATTACATGCCCATGAATTTGATAACCTAAATATACAAAATGTATGGGAAGAAAATGATAAAGCCTGGATAAACAAAATCAAAGAGCTAAGTAAATTGAGAGATATTTCAGGTTCCTGGGCAGGAAGACTCGTGATTTTCAAATTGCCAATTCTTTTAAACTTGATCTAAAGGTTCAACACAATCTCAGTTAAAATCCCAGAAAACATATCAACAAGTTGATCTTAAAGTTTATACAGAGAGGGAGAAAAAAACCCAGGACATCAAGACAATAATGGAGAACAAAATTGGAAAATAAACATTACCTCACTTCAAGACACACTCTAAGTCTACAGTAATCAAGAGAGTGGTGTTCATTGGCCCAGTAGCTTGGTTGGTTAGAGTTGTCCCAATGCACAGGGGTTGCTAATTTGATCTCTGGTCAAGGACCCATACAGAAATAGATCCATGGTTGTTTTTTCCCTCTCTCTCTCCCTTCCTCTCTCTCTCAAATCAATATATATTTCTATTAAAGACAGGGGTGTCGGTGAAAAGAATAGACAAATAAAGAAAAATAATAATGATCTCAGAAAGAAACCCAAATAGATGTAATCAATTTATCTTTTGCAAAGTAACAAAGACTATGTAACAGAGATAAATACTCTTTTTAACAAATGACACTGAAACAATTGGAAATCCACATGCAAATCATCATTATCATCAACATTTAGACACATACCTTATATCCTTCACAAAAATCAGCACAATATGGATCACAGACCTAAACCTAAAACACAAAGTATAAAACTCCTAGAAGATGACATAGATTAAAAAGTCTAGGTGTGACCCTGGGTATGGCAATGACATTTCAGACACAACAACAAAAGTATAGTCTATGGAAAGAAAGAAATAATATGGAGACTTTGTTAAAATTTAAAACATGAAAATAATTATTGGAACTCTGGGACTCTTTCTGGGAAGCCTGAGATTTTGGACCAGTGCTGACCAGCATGGAGACAACATAAGCAAGGGGCACAGTGGGTCAGTTGAGGAGGTAATACAACCTTTAAGTTGTACAAAGCTCTCACTGTGCTCCTGAGCAGGCTGGCATTTTCAAGTATACTAACTTACTTATTCCAAACTTGGCCCAGTAAGGATGACCCTGTTCACTTTTTTAGAAAAATAAATGTAGTCAGTGAGGCTAAATGGCCTACCCAAAGCTGCCTCTGCTTTTCTACCACACTCCAGCTCCAACAAATAGGCTGGACGTTATCATTTAAAGTTCTTGTTTTTATTTGTTGAGTTACATTTTTGGGGGAGAGAACAAGTCATTCTCTTTTGTTCCAAAGAGTGGGAAAACTGGTTCTGCCTACAGTGGGACTGAAGGTTCAACCAGTGACCAGAATAATCAAATGTGTGGTTTATTCCTTGCCTGCCAGGGACAGGGTGTAAGGGAAAGTCAGATCACTAACCTCGGAATAAATGGTACCTGCAGTGGCCCTGGGATACTGCTGCCATGCCCCTTGGGAAAGCATTGAGCTTAACAAAAAGTCTAATAATTTCTCTGTGTGAACATGATACCAGGTTAGAAATAAATGTGTGCCAATCCAGGGAAGGATTGGGAAAGAAGGGGAAGGAAAAAAGAGATCAATAATCTGGAAGTGAGAGCACCCAAGGGTGCTGAAAGCATACACTGAGAAAATTCAAGACTTCCTGAGTTTCTGCTGGGTCACCAGTAAAATGGGAGAACAGTGTTACATGAGATCCACAGGGAGAACCTGATGCAGATTATAGCAGTAATGCATGCAGGGGTCATCACCATCATCACCATCACTGTCACCATCATCACCACCATCACCATCATCACCATCATCACCATCACCACCATCACTATCATCACCATCACTATTGTCACCACCATTACTGCCATCACCATCACCATCATCTTCATCACCATCATCACCATCATCATCACCATCATCATCATCATCATCATCACCACCACCACCAACACTATCACCACCATCATCATCATCACCAGCATCATCACCAGCATCATTATCACCATCATCACCATCATCATCATCACCATCACCACCACCACCATTATCATCATCATCATCATCATCACCAGCATCACCATCACCACCACCATCACCACCTCCATCATCATCACCATCATCACCACCATCATCACCACCACCATCATCATCACCACCATTATCACCATCATCACCATCACTGTCACCATCATCACCACCATCACCATCATCACCATCATCACCCCCATCACTATCATCACCATCACTATCATCACCACCATTACTGCCATCACCATCACCATCATCATCATCATCTTCATCACCATCATCACCATCATCATTATCACCATCACCACCACCACCATCATCACCATCATCATCACCACCACCACCAACACCATCACCACCACCATCATCATCATCATCACCAGCATCATCACCATCGTCATTATCACCATCATCACCATCATCATCACCATCACCACCACCACCATTATCACCATCATCATCATCATCACCAGCATCACCATCATCACCACCATCACCACCTCCATCATCATCACCAGCATCACCACCATCATCACCACCACCATTATCATGCACACAGGTCTCCTTGTGGCTATAACCCTGAATCTGGAATTTTGCCCTACCTTTTCCCGGTTACCTTTTCTCCCAGTCCTGCTCTCAATTGAGGTAAAATGGTTTCAGAAATCCTTCCATGGCTCCAACACTTTAAAGGCCTCATGGTCCAGGCAGTAAAGAACAATGCGGCATTGTATTGTTAATTGCCAAATCTCAGTTGTGCGGGAGAAGAAACATCATGTCCTTTACGACAGTAGTGATTATGACAAGTGACTCTCACTTTAGAAAGGGAAGGCTTACAGATGCCTTACCCAGGGGCAGCAGGAGTGTGAGCTGCGAGATGCCCACGGCCCTGTGCTCAGGCAGTGGGCAGTGTATTTCTTTCCCTGCAGTAGGGACGTGGTGGAGGGTGGGGGTGGGGGGAAGCAACATTGAACTTCTGTTTCCAACACTAAAAACACACTGATCCCTAAATACTGATGCCAAACATGAGTTACAAGCCCATAAAGAAAGCATTGAAACAGTGACGTTCAGTTACATGCTTGGCATTAACTGAATGGACAACCGCTCTTCCCAGTTACCATTTGACAAATACCGCATAGCTTTGGTCTTCTCAGCTAAGCTAATTCCACCTCGTATTATGGTATGAAAAATGCCAACCCACACCCCAGTGATATTCTACCCAAAGCATCCTTTTGCTGTGGCTGCTTGCTATTCTGCAGGGAGAGACATGCTCAGAAATGCTCACGACTCACTCTCGTGGCGTGAGGGGACCTGGGGTGTGGAGACTCGCTCTCGTGGCGTGAGGGGACCTGGGGTGTGGAGACTCGCTCTCGTGGCGTGAGGGGACCTGGGGTGTGGAGACTGGCTCTCGTGGCGTGAGGGGACCTGGGGTGTGGAGACTGGCTCTCGTGGCGTGAGGGGACCTGGGGTGTGGAGACTGGCTCTCGTGGCGTGAGGGGACCTGGGGTGTGGAGACTCGCTCTCGTGGTGTGAGGGGACCTGGGGTATGGAGCGCTCCCCCCTCACAGATGTCCCAGGGAGACACGGCCTCTGCAATGCCACAGCATGTGTCCCCTGACGATTAATCCACAGGAAAGCCACTGAGTTAATGAAACCCGTGGTTAAATACTGTGTCTGAAGTTTACAAAAATATCTAAAGAACAAACACATTGAGAAATCCAATAGGAGATATCTTTAAATTTTTTTTAATTGCATTTTACATTCAATATTATTTTGTATTAATTTCAGGTATATAGCATAGTGATTAGACAATCATACTTTACAAACTTTTTTTTCTGATATTTCCAGTAGGAAATATATATATATTTGTAGATACATTGATTTGAGAGAGAGAGAGAGCAAAATGTCAATTTGTTGTTCCACTTATTCATGCATTCATTGGTTAGTTTTTGCATGTGCCCAGATGGGGGATCAAACTCACAACCTTAGTGCATCGAGATGATGCTCTAGCCAACTGAGCTTCCAGGCCAGGGGATAAGTTAATAGGAATTCGAGTCTAACTTTTGGTATGAGGCAGAACTCTCCCAACAAATATGGAGAGAAGAGCACAAGGTAGCCTAACCTGTTGACATTTGTTTACCAGGAAGAGATTAAGTTTGATTCATTTATGTACTTATATGTTCACATTTATGATAATTATGATTAGATCTCTTTTAGTAGTATATAACTGGCTTGGCATGCATTATCTCATGTGTACATGTTTGTTACCCCACTTTATATAATGTGTCTACTTTTGGAAAGTCTGGTAACTGAGTATTCAGTGAGCCAGTAGATGTTATACTTCTGCTGGTGGCAGGGGCACTGTGGGTCTTCTGTTTCCAGAAAACGCACGCTGAACACAGAGGTCAAAGATTTTATACTCACACACTTAGGGTCACTAAATGTGCCAATGGGAGTAGACCATAACCCTCTCTCCAGGCCTCAGTTTCCTCACTGAGTAGAATGAATGGGTTATCCCTCACCTAAGAGGGATGCCATGCAGGGGGCCTCAGCCAAGCCGAGGCTCTTAGGAAGAGACACTGCAAGCCGCCCGAGGCACAGGGTGGCTTGTGCCCTGCGGATGGAGAACACAAAGGCGTCTACCCTCCAGATCGCCTGTGGCAATGGGCATGTCCACAAGTTCAGGGGTGTGCCCTTGGGCTAGTCGGCCCTCCACCTCCCCAGCCCTGGTCTCCATCTGCCCCAGTGCAGGTAAGCCACGCCCCAGAGCTGCGGGCTGTGCTCAGAGCGAGCAAGATAAGGTGTGGAGATCCGGGTCACGGGTTCGCCGCTCACGCACTCTGTGCGCAGAACACAAATGCTTTCAGTCAGTCCTGGGGGTGGGGAGCAGAAAGCAAGAAAATATCACAATAAAGAAGAAGGAACAAAAAAAAAAAAAAAAAAAGAAAAGAAAGAAAGAAAAGATAGATTGCCATTCTTTAAATAAAACCCAGGAGCGAGGTGTGAGAAGTTTACAGCACTGCCTCGGAAGAGCGTCGAAAGAGGCCCATTGGTTAAAGCTTCTTTTGAAGTATTGGAGTTCCTCCATATGGGAAGCTTGGGGAGAAGAGAGGGAAGCGAAGGGAAGGGAAGGAAAAAATGGAACTAAAGCACTTGAAAGTATATTATAGTTTTATCTTTTTGGCTCCACGGCACGACTTCAGAAATAATGTAATCCTGTGGAATGCGGTGTCGCGGGCTGCCGTGGCGGAGGATCGAACAATGTCAGAAAAGCTTATGTAACAGTTTTGTTTTATTCATTTCCATAAATCACACTTACCGTAGGTGTTTTATTCAAAATAAAGTGTGTGTGAGGGGGGGGGGATAAATTGAACAGATGAACCCAGGCAAACCTGGCGACTTTTTTTTTTCCTCTCATGCGTAGTGTTTGATGATAAAAAGGCATAAAAGCGTAATGTGGTATCAGCTCACCAAGGCACAATATGGATCGCCCATATGGAGCAGAAGCTGATAATCCCGGGAAGAAGCAAAAATAAACAGAGCAGATGTACTGGTAACAAATCAAGTCTGCACCCACCCTGGAGTACCTGCCTTGCTCTGGAGAAGTTTCTCCAAAAAAAACCTCCGAGCTATCATATCCCGTACTGTCCCACCGTGGCACCTGGGAAGCCGGTGAGGACACAGGGCTGACCAAGCAGAAGTAGGGAGAAGGTTCCTGAAGTGCATGGGTCCCCGGCCCACCCGGCGTGGGGCTGAAGCAGAGCACGCGGCTCCCACCACAGAGCTGACAACAGTCCCTCACACAGTGGGGTGAGGGGACAGGGGCTCACAGCCCACTTCCCCCATGACCAGGTGAGTCCCCAAGCCTTGTCTCCCCAAAGGCAACAGCCCGGTGCTGTTATCAACCTCATGAGAGCGTCATATGTCACTGAGAAAGTACAGGGTGGAAACCATGCAGGACACAGGGCACCACAGAGGCAAAGCTCTGTCCAAAGTGCTTTTGTTCAGGACCTTTTCCAAGGGACACGTCAGAGGACATACAATGTGCAGGTGACCTCATCTCCACAAGGAGATGAGACACATGAGAACATGGGGTTCCTTGTTTGATAAAGATATGACACAGAACTATGATGGGCCCGAAAGCGTGTCAGCATTAGGCCACTCTACAAATAACAGGAACAACAGGCACCTATAATGGCCGCCTCCTGGCAGTGTCCCACAAACAATCTCATCTGGTCCACAGAAGAGACCTGCCCATCCACATATGCATGGGCTGTGGCTCAGACAGGGTACATGAGACAGCTCGGACTGGAACCCATCAGTGGCGAGATACCAGGTAGCAGTCACCCACATGCTCGCGGACCCCAGGAGTAGGTTTTGTGTCTGGCCAGCCATGAACTGTTGGACCTGCATCTTAGGATGGACTTGAACACAAACAAGGCTTCAATACTTGGCATCTAGCTGCGAGTCTATGATACCACGCTGGTGACATGTGAAGCGTGGACTCTTCTGGCCCTCCCTCCTGTGAGCCCAAGAGCCTTACTGAATGAATTCTCCCGAGCCCTGGGCTCGGTCTCACCTGGCCACCAGTGAGAAGCTGTACAGAGCTGCTGCCTTGCAAAGCCTAGGTCCTGCTCAGGTGACCTGAGCCCTGCAGAGTTCTGGTGTGCATTTCATTTTCCATAAGGATTCGTGGCAGCATCTTTCAGAGAGAAGCTGGCAGATGTGACTCCAGCAGCCGAGAAAACCATCTATAAAGGCAAAGGATCAAGGAAACATGGAAAACAGAAGTGAATTTCTCCCCTTTGCCCATAGTAAATGTGCTCATGTGGCTGACAGCTGGCGGGCACCCAACGTGGCCCCTGATATAATCAAGTGGCCACCCATCTGCTCGGTTCCCAAAGGAGCGAGGAAAAAATAGCGTCCCACGTCCCACGCACTCCAGCTGTCCTCGGCATCCAGTGCACGGCAACTTTTTTCCCCCTCTAAAAATAAAATGAAACAAAATCATCCCTTTTCCAATCAAGAGAGCACTTGTTTAAGGAACAGTTCCAGGAGACAGGAGCCCCTGTCCCAAAGCTACCTGCAGGTGTGTCCACGCAAGTGCAGGAAGCATGCCTTTCTCAGAGACGGGTGCCTTTGTAGAGGGAGCTGCAGAGCCCAACTGCACTGGGATCCCCGGCCTCCAAGTGCACCTCTGGAGGAAGGGGCCCACTCGGGGTCGCTGAGCCCCACCTGGCCGCTGGGGCCCTGGGAGTTAGCACACCCTGAGTCACCTGTGGTTCTCTTCTCTGTCCTCAGTCCACTAAGGCATCCCTCAGGAGAATGGGGACTTATGTCCATATTCCAACACTGGCAGGTGTTTGCAGACGGGCAGCCTCTGGGTGTCCCGGCACGGTCTTCAGACAGATTCTCCTTCAGAGCAAACACAGGTCAGGCAAACACTTCCTCAGGGACTTCAGGTTACAGAGCAGAAACTGCAAGAAAGCCGCTAAAAGAGGAGAGAGGAGTCTGCCTTGCTTTCATGGCAAGAAGAGCCTGTTCTCCAGCCCTTTTGGCCCCTGACTCTCGCAGGCAGGCCCCTGTCACTGCCCTGATATGACCTGCTGTGGAAGGGCATCTTATTGCACACGAAGGAGGTGCATTGCCACATTTGAGCCTGCCCACCACCCCTTCTTTAACTGCGGTCGCACCACATGCTCCTCCCCTGGCAGGTGTTAGAGGCACTGCCATCAAAGGAAATCGATGTATCTCCCTCAGTAGATCTTCTGTTTTTTGTTTTTTATTTTTATTTATTTAATAAATGTGGATAGAGCATGTATTATGTGCCAGCCACTCTTCAAAAGGGATTTGCGTGAATGAGCTGACTTCATTCTCCTGGCCGCACTGTGCACCAGTGACAGTGGCTGTGGCCGCTCTGCAGATGTGGTCACTGAGGCAGGCAGCCTGAAGCACCCCGTCCAGAGTCGCCCAGACAGTCGGTGGCAGGACGAGCCCCTGCATCCTGGGAGGTCAGGTCCCTGAGTTCATACTGTCTCCCACCTCTCCACAGGCATCTTGAGGGCAGGGGATCAACCTGCACCTTTTAATGTCCCCTTCACTTGTCTCTTGCCAATTCAATGCATTCTTTCTGGTCAAATGTGGATGGCAGTGGTATGACTTGTAAAGATCCTGATGCCCGTGTAAGAGCTCACTATGAAGGCAGTTCCCGAAAGGTACTCCATGCCAATCCATAATTGAGCCCCAGCAAGAAGTGGCACAAAACTCTGTGGATAAGTCAGGCGGACATTCTTAAACCCATTCTACAGATGATCAGACTGAGTACTATGACTTAGACTTATTCAGGAATCTGGTAACAATGTTGCACATGCAAAGAAGAGGAAAGAGGTAATTACCAAAAAAAAAATGGCTCATGTCTGATTCACTTCTAGAAAGCCTGAATAGGGTCAGGGTCTCTGTTCAGAAAGCCCCTGAACAGAGAACTCCGGAGAGTGGAGAGTGAAGCAGAATTAACTCTGTAACTCACTGTAAAGATTTGCGAGTGCGCAGCATGGTGGCCACTTGGTAAACCCTGGGGGCTTTAACAAAAGCAGCTGTTTTAGGTCATTCTGATACTTTTTGAGTCTTAAAATTCTGCTATTCTGCAAAATCAGTAGATTGTTTACTGTCTTGGCAATCATGATTGTCCTTCATGGTTAAGTAGCCCTTAAAATAGGCTTTCACATGCATTTCGATTTAGGAGTCTCCTAAGAAATGGGTGTGGCAGAGTGGATGTTGTCATAACCGCTGAGCCTGAGCACCTTATGGGATTTAGACTCTCTGTCCCCAAATCCCCTAAGCCAACTAGCGGTTGTACCCAGGGGTGAGGCAACTGCTCACCAGGAAGCCATACCCCAGTTAAAATGTTAATTTAGTTCCAAATATTGCAATTCCTGACTCAGGCAGGTGACCAAGGTTACTACTTGGGGAAGGGCATTTTCTGCAGAGATTCCGGGAGCGCTGGTCCCAGCAGTGGTGAGAGAGGCCAGGAGATGTCTGGCCTCTCAGGTGCATCGACCGCCCAGAGCCCTTTAGGAACACATGCACCTTGCAGGGAGCAGCAGCTAACCAGGAAGAGGATTTCAACAAAATTCTTGTCATCCACATCCTCTGCCCTGTCTCTCTATCCCTGAGACAGGGACAGAAAAGCCCACTCTGCTCAGCTGGTGAATTATGGTGAAGGTTGCCTCCACCTTTTATTTTAATTTTTTTTAAGTGTAGAAGGAAATTGTAAATTCATGTGCAGAATGTAAAATCGTCCATTACTGTTGGCATGCACAGAAATGGTTTTGTGCGCATACCTATTGGAAGGATAGCTAAGCATGGTGCAGAACATTGCTTTTTCTGGTGTTATCTCCCAGGTCCAACACCCGAAAACAATGCACTGACCTTTCTTCCAAGTGGTAGCCCTGGGGTCGGGCCAAGACGCTTCAGCTTGTGCAGTTTTTGAGACAGATGACATAATCCATATAAAATCTTTAATGACCTATAACCAGAACTCAAGAAAGGCCATTGACCTGCTGTATTGGTTGAGAGTAATGATGTGGTCCCTGGTGTATCGATCTCCCTCTCTCTCTCTTCATGTCCAACGACATTAGAGCCCTGTGTTCCTGTGAAAGGCTCCAATCACCCTTCCCAGACCCAATATTTTGTCACTTTATGGTTTTATTTTTCCTTTGCAAGGATTTTAACAAATATCAAAATCTAAAATTACTCAGAACTCAATTATCATGAGATTGCTGAAAAAAAAAAAGGAAGGAAAGGAGGGAGGGAGGGAAGAAAGAGAAAGAAAGAAAGAAAGAAAGAAAGAAAGAAAGAAAGAAAGAAAGAAAGAAAGAAAGAAAGAAAGAAAGAAAGAAAGAAGAAAGAAAAGAAAAGAAAAGAAAAGAAAAGAAAAGAAAAGAAAGAGAAAGGAGAGAAAAGAAAAAAAGAAAAGAAAAATCCACCATGAAAATTTAAAAACTAATTCATTTAGAATGTTTAAGACTAGATGAATGTTTTACCAAATCCTTGTCAGGATAGATCTTCTTTCTTCTTTTACTTATTAATCCGGAAGAGGGGGTGTGCATGTCATTTCCAAGTTTGCAGACAACGCTAAAAATGCAATTGAACAGAAAGACGTCAAACTGACAAGGGAGACAGCAGCTGAAAGATGCCTCCCGGCTGGCTGAGTGGGCGTGGAGTGGCAGCCTAGGTACCACGTGGGCCGGCGAGAGGAGCTGGCGTGGGGAAACCGGGCGTCACATGGGCCTGGCCTCACCGTCAGAGACGGGCGCAGGAGGGACCATGTCAAATCCTCAGGACTCTTATCTGAATATAAAAATATGTGTCCTTATGATAATGCTTTATCATTTACAAAAAAGAAAAAAGAAAAAAAGCTCTGTGTGTATGTGTATATCTGCATACACATGCATTAGTCATCCCATAGAATCTTACACGTACAGTATATGTGAGATGGTTAGGTTAACCACTTGGTTACCTTTTGAACTACTTTTTTGGTGAAATGGTTAGATGTTCTTCTTGACCTGAGCAACTTACAATCTTGAAGGAAAGTCATACCTATGCCCCAGGTAGTGTGGGGTTGTCTGGGCTGTTTTCACACAAACACGCTGAATAACTCATTCACAGCATCAGAAATTCTTTATAGGCCCTGGCCAGTTGGCTCAGAGGTAGAGTGTTGGCCCAGAGTGTGGATGTCCCAGGTTTGATTCCCGGTCAAGGCACACAGGAGAAGCAACCATCTGCTTCTCCACCCGTCCCCCTCTTCTTTCTCTCTATCTTTCTCTTCACCTCCTGCAGCCAAGGCTCCATTGGAGCAAAGTTGGCCTGGGTGCTGAGGATGGCTTCATGGCCTCTGCCTCAGGTGCTAGAATGGCTCTGTTGGCAACGAAGTAACATTCCAGATGGCAGAGCATTGACCCCTGGTGGGCATGCCAGGTGGACCCTGGTCAGGCGCATGTGGGAGTCTGTCTGTCTGCCTCCTCACTTCTCACTTCAGAAAAATACAAAAAAAATACTTTAAAGAAAGTAAACAGAGAGAAGAGGGACATTAGATCAGACAAGCCTTTGAAACCCAACATGACGTTTTCCTTAAATGTGCTATTGAAAATATCTAAGATTCTATTTCATATTGACGAACTTATGACTTTAGTACATATTAGATACAGATTTTATTCTTTTCAATAGAGAAAGGAAACATATTTTGCTGTCATTATCTTTATAAATCTGCAAGTTTTACTTTTTTTTAATCTGCAAGTTTTCTAAGTGTTCTTTTTACAGTCTTGCTGATAATTGTCAGGAAGCAAAAAAAAAAAAAAAGTCAATTTTGCAACCCATGGGTGGCAAGTTTAAGAAACCTCACAGAAAAAAGCAAAGATAAATTATAATGACTCCAGCGAGTGTAGTCTTGTTTGAAGCAAACACACACCACACATGGCTGACAGCGCCCAAGACAGGCCACGGACACCACCCATCCACAGGCAGCAGTCACACGTGACCCTCCACCTGGTGAGGGTGGTGATCTGTCCCATTCTTGAAAAGTTCCTCTATTTTTAGTCCCCCCCCCCCCGATCCATCCTCTGGGTGTCCCTCTTTGACTTGGGTTTTTGTAGCTTCCATCTGCAACTGTTGACCATGCAC
Source organism: Saccopteryx leptura (assembly GCF_036850995.1). NCBI lineage: Eukaryota > Metazoa > Chordata > Mammalia > Chiroptera > Emballonuridae > Saccopteryx > Saccopteryx leptura. Next base: position 147,123,578 of record NC_089507.1, on the reverse strand, counting down.
TGTCCCTTTCACCACGTGGGTTTGCTGCCCTCGGCTGACAGGCCTGGCTCAGCCTCAGGTGAGGACTCTTTGCCCAGGTGAGACCAGCAGAATGTTTTTAAGTGTCTCAGGTTGTTCCTGTAAGGGACATTGAGTCATGTAACATGGTTTCTGTTTTCTTGGAGGCCAGTTTCATTGCTTAAATAATGATTCAACACAATTTATAATACAATTCAAAGGAAAAGAATTGTCACCAGGATACGGAGCCAATCAACTTGGGAGCAAATGTTCATTTCTATACTAGGTATAGACAAGCCACTAGTGACACCATTCACAAGTCACTGTAAAGACTTCCTTGAGCCTGGAGGGGGTTTGATAGAAGCCCTTTCAGAAAGTGACAGATTCAAGGTTACATGCCGGTCAACTCTCCTGTAGCTTTTTCTCTATTTGTCCATCCATCACTGTTACTACTGTTTTTTCCACTCAACATCAGACTCTCAAAATGAGTCTTCGAATGAACCTTGCCTGTATTCATTCTTGACATTTCCTTACAGGACTAGAGACGGGTTTTTCTCCCAGCGCGTGGCTCAATGTCCAACATGCTTTATCTGCACATGAAACATTTGTCAAAAAATGAATTTGAATTCTATCATCTCGACTGTTTTTGCTTGATCACTTCCAGTTATTTATACTTGTTGAGTAAAAAAGATGAGAGGGAAATGTAAATTAAAACCACAAGCAGATAGCAGCTAACATCTGTCAGAAGGGCTATAGTCAATAAATCAACAAACGATCAGTGTTGGTGACGGTGTGGAAAAAAGGGGACCCTCCCCCGTACGGTTGGTGGGAAGGCAGACTGGTGCAGCCACTGTGGGAAGCACTGTGGAGTTTCCTCGGTAAGTTTTTAAAATGGAACTGCTTTATGACCCAGTGCTTCCACTTCTGGGAATTTAATCTGAAGAAACCTGAAACAGTAATTTGAAAGGATAGATGTCCCTGCATGTTCATTACAGCATTATTTACAACTGCCAAGATTTAGAAACAGCCCAAGTGCTCTTGAGTAGATGAATGGATAAAAAGTTATGATATGTTCAAACAGTGGAATACGAGTCAGCCGTACAAAGAAGGAAATCTTACCTTTCTCAACGGCATGGGTGGACCTGGAGACCATTATGCTAAGTGAAAGAAGCCAGGCAGAGAAAGACAAGAACCGTATGATCTCACTTATATGTAGATTCTAATCCACAAATGAACTAATCAGCAAAACAGAGACAGACTCATGCATAGAGAGTAGGCTGACAAAGCTGTTGTTGGCGTGGCACTTGAGTGAGGGAGTAGAGGGATTGAGCAGAAAAAGGAAAAAAAAGAAAAACTCATAGACATGGTCAACAGTATGGGGATTGTGGGGGCGGTTGAGGAGGGGACAGGGAGGATATATGGTCATGGACAAAGAGTTGACTTGGGTGGGTGAACACACAATACCATGTACAGAGATGTGTTGTAGAATTGGGGCACCTGAAACCTGTATAATTATGTTAACTCGTGTCACTCCAATACATTCAATTTAAAAAGAAAACAAAATGGAAGGGACATTTTTGGGTCAAAATGTGTGGAGTGAAGAATCTGCAATAAGATGGTCAGCACCTAAATATGCACTTCTTGGGCAATGTAATTTGAAAACCAGAGGAACCCTGGGCTCGACATCATTGAAACCCTTTAGCGTCCAGGAAGCTCTAAGTGACATGCTCTAAGTCACACAACTCATTCGTGGTAAAATTGGGACTTCTGGATCAGGAATCCTCCCCTGTGCAACAATAACTCCTGGCATGGGACGCCCCTCCTGAGAAGGAGGTCACCCGCCCTTTCTCCTGACATGACTACATGACTTTTAGCACCCAGCTTAGCGATGAACTCCAGGGGTGCATTTCTACCACCTGGAGCGCACCTGCTCTTCAAGTTACAACCCTGCTGAACCAGTTTCTCCTCTCTGGCCGGTCCATGCACACCACTCTGCTCTCCAGGCACTCAGCCTTGGGTGGGGAAGTGATGTGAAATTTGAAAACGTCAGCAAGTAGCCCTGTCAGGCATCTCTTGATAAAGAAAGAAAAAAAAATGAGGCAACGTTTTTCTCTTGGAATGCAGACACCGCCTTCCAAACATGACGGGCGTTTCCATGTCAAGACCCTGAGAGTGTCACTGTCTTAACAGCTGTAACAACTGTTCTTTCTTCTTCAACCCCTCACCCTGCAGAGAACATATTTCTTTGTGCTTCAAGCAAAAACCATTTTGGAATGTTCCTACCACTTCTCATGATAGCCTCCTATTTCTTGACTTTTTTTTCTTCTGAAAATTGCTTCTCTCATAGGATGCTATCTTCATCCTTCAGAGAATTACTTCATTTCTTCATTTTCTTCAGAAATTACTTGTCTTCACTGACTCTAACAGTCAGTAGGTAGGACTGTCTCAAAGTAGCCTCCTCACCTTTCCCAGAAGAGGCAGGGGAGAGACCCAAGCAGAGGCTGTCTTATCTACCCACCCTAGACTTTGAATGTCAAGCCAGTGGATAGACCAGCCACTGTGGGACACTTGAGCCCAGCAGAGTGCTGTCATGGGAGGGCTTCTGTGTCGTCTTAGGTGGCAAGTTCCCTGGCTCCTCACTGTTCTGAAGACTCATTCTCCAGCCGTTCCATAGTCAGTGAACTCCTCGCTACCTTCCTTCTTCAGTTCCCACATTGTTCAGCTTCCTGTTGCGGGCGGCTGCTCTCTCAACCACAGCCCCCTGGCTGCCACGCTGCTTTAGTGTGGCCCTGCCCCTGCCGGCGGGGCCCCTGCGGCATCCCCTCAGACCCCTTGCGTCACTCTGTGCATTCATCAGTCATCGGTATCGCTTGCTATGTCCTGCTGAAATCCATGAGGGCACAGAGGAGAGGAACGGAGCCGCCCTGGGTGTTTCCGGAGGGGTTTCCACGAGGAAGGGAGCTGGTACTGAGACCTGAAACGTGCGTACCGGTTGTAGGTGGACCGTGGCTGATGTGGGCACACTTGGGGGAGAGGCGTGGCGCACCCTGAGAACCAGCAGCAGGAGAGAACGGTACCCGCAGCAGGTCCATACAGTAGTGCAGCCCCAGGTACCTGATGGGGGGCGTCGTCCTCCTTCTGAGGACAAGGGGCCGCCTCTGAAAACATTCCAGAGCAGCCACAACACGCTCCAGTGGTCACCTTGCAGGACACCAGAGCCTGACCTGTGGTGGCACAGTGGATAGAGCATCGACCTGGCACACTGGTCAATGGTTTGAAACTTTGGGCTTGCCTGGTCGAGGCACATATGGGAGTTGATGCTTCCTGCTCCTTCCCTCTCTTCTCTCTCTCTCTCTAAAATGAATAAAGTCTTAAAAAAATACACCAGAGAGTCTCAAAGCCAGCTGAGGGTGCCTGTGCCACGTCTCCTGAGTGTGTGTCTTGCCGAGTACTCTGTCCTCATCTCTTCCGGTTACTCTGGTCCACTGAGCCCTGTCTGTACTTAACTCCCCACCCGGATGTCCACACCTGCCAAAATCAGCATTGGCCTGAAACCTTCCTCCAGGTCCAGACTTTACCTCCAACTGCCTCCTTCACCCCAGAGGCCCTCCTGACAAAAATTGGATTTCATTCTTTCCCCTAAACATCTGCTTCTTCCTCTGCTTCCTTACCAAAACACAAGCCCCCGTAGCCACCAAGGTAAGTCAGTAATCTTGGCCTCAGCTGTACCCTGCCCCCTATGAATTTTCTTGAGTCTGTGCCACAGTTTTGAATTAAACACTAAATTTTATAGATTTTATTTATTAACATATTGAATACAACTTTGAAACAACCGCTTTACTTAAGATTGATATATTCTGACTCATAGAGCGGCAGATATATTCTGATGGAAGTTCTGTCTCCACCACTTACATCCTTACATTCGTCCTCCTTAGGAGAGTAGACCCCCCCCCCCCCCATTGCCCTCTTCCCTGCCTGGTTCTTCCGTCCACTCTCTCACTCTCTCCCTCCTTCCTCACTCTGCCATACCAATCTGTTTTTTTGGATTTCTCAATGTATCTTTGAGACCTCCCACACCTTCATTCATTCTCAGGTACTACCTCCTCTGCTCAGAGGGCTGTTTTTCCTGTCTTAGCCAGGCTGCTAGACCAGGAACGCCATAGACAAGACAGCTTACAAACAACAGAAACTGACTTCTCACAGGGCAGGCGTCTGGCCTTCTGAGATCAGGGGGCAGCATGGCTGACTGTTGGTGAGAGCTTTCTTCCCGGGCTTGCAGGTGGCTGACTTTTCCTTGAGCCCTCCCATGGCCATGGCCGAGGGTGAGGGGGCTCTCTGGGACTCTCCCGAGGCCACTAATCTTGTGATAGGGGCCCCACCTTCATGATCTCCTCTAACCCCAATCACCTCCCCAAGACCCCACCTGCAAATATTATCACCTCGAGGGGTAGGTTTTCACGTGTGCGTTTTGGAAAGAAACAGACATGCGGTCCTTAGCATCCAACCTTCAGACCGCTGTTGTCTTCTCTCTCGGCTCAGGGTTGGTGCCTGTGCTCAGAACTCAGCCTGCGATGTGCCTTTCCCTGTGAGCCCACCCTCTCTCCCTCGGGGTAACAGTTCTCTTCTCCGACCCGCCCCCCCATCACAATGCGGTGGCCCAGGCATGTCCCTTCTCCTCGTCGCACACTCTCTCCCACATCTCAGGTGACATTTGCAGACCCTGCACGGGGTGGAGACTGAGAAGCAAGCCGGGCATGTCCGCCACCACCGTGTGAGGTGCTTCGTGGCTCATGAGTTCGTCCAGGGAAGCCTTAGGCAGCGTTTCCTTGTATTTATATATACATCTTTTTTTCATGAAATGTATGAGTTTACATTATGTCTTCGTACACTATTAGTGCTGCCACATTAAACAATTCTATACCGTGTGAATATTTCCCCTTTAATGTCTGTCTGGGGGCCATAAAGCTGAGGAAGCACATTTGCAAACGGAAAAGAGTCGGGTCCCTGCTGGTTCCTGACCAGGCCCACCTGAGCGGCCCCTCTCCAGAGCGGTTGTCTCAGACCCAGGCATGTGAATCCTTGGTGCCACATTAACCCAACAGGAGGACCTTTTCCAGCCAATAGGAACAAAATGTCTGTTTGCTGAGAAATACTCTAGAAATAGTAAATAAAAACAAGCCAGGGTAGGCACTACTTGGACGAAAGAGATCTGAATGTTTGGCTTCCCTGGAGCATATTGCAAAACATAGGTTGCTCAAAACAGACCTTTTTTTTTTTTTAATTTTATTACTACAAACCACCTTTCAATACATTATCTTGAAAATAGCACGTTCATGTCTGCTGCATTCACCGCACAGAACTGGCAGATGAAATAGAGCCCACGGAAGTGATTTATAAACTTGGAAAAAATCTCTGTGCATACCAAGTACTTTTTGAGTGTGAGCTATCAATCATCAATTACTGGGTATCTAACAGGCAGTAGTCTATGTTAAATATCAGCTCACAGACTGTAAAGTCCTGGTCTGTGCTCTTATGTAATTTGTAGATGTTTATGGAGACACCAAGAAGAGAAAGGACTGAGTGTCCATAAAACCCAGTCTGTGACAAGATCTAGGAGTCGCCCGAAACCTGACAGAAAAGCTCAGAGTCTGGAGCGTCAATTGTGAATGCTTTTACAAGGAAACAGACTTGGAGCTCCTGGTCTTGAAAAAAATAAAACAAAAAAACAAGAGGACTCGAGAAAGTGTTTACTTCAGGTCAAGTACCTGAAATTCAAAGATAGTCCCCAAGAACCCAGCCCTCTGGCATCTCCTCCACACCATGTGACCCCGTCCTGGAGGGTGGATGGAGGGCCTTCACTCCCACATTAGGCTCTGTCACAGGCCAACAGTGGAAGAGGTTAGCCAGTGTAACAAAGGCTCCAAATCTGTTGGTACTTTCATCAAATATGAGGTTATCCTGGGTAGCCACGACCTAATTAATCCAGGGAAAGCCCCTTCCAGATTAGAGACGCACGCTCCCAACTTGAAGAAGCCACCGCGAGTCCCGCGAAGCCCCCCTTGGAAAAATCAGTGCAGAAGAAGCCCAGAAGGAAGCACATCTCTTCCCAGCCAAGCCCCTCCAGAGAAGGCAGCCTGGCTGACCTTTGGATCCAGGCCTGGGAGACCCAGAGCAGAGAACCCAGCTGAGCCACCCCCGTGCTGCAGACAGGGAGAAACTGTGAGACCACAAACACCAATCGCTAAGCTTGTGGGGCCTGTGATGCAGCAGTAGAAAACTGATACAGCCCCCATAGCCCAAGATTCCCAGGTGCACACCTGAACACTGTCAAGAGATGTTGTCTTGGGCTTCCCAAGCCAGTGTTTTTCTCTGGAAGGTCTTTGTCCTTAGCTGTTCAGACACAAGTAAGAAGGAGTTGCTGCCCTGGCCAGTTGGCTCAGCGGTAGAGCATCGGCCTGGCGTGCGGGGTACCCGGGTTCGATTCCTGACCAGGGCACATAGGAGAAATGCCCATTTGCTTCTCCACCCCCCCCCCTTCCTCTCTGTCTCTCTCTTCCCCTCCCGCAGCCAAGGCTCCATTGGAGCAAAGATGGTCCGGGTGCTGGGGATGGCTCCTTGGCCTCTGCCCCAGGCGCTAGAGTGGCTCTGGTCGCGGCAGAGCGACGCCCCGGAGGGGCAGAGCATCGCCCCCTGGTGGGCAGAGCGTCGCCCCTGGTGGGCATGCTGGGTGGATCCCGGTCGGGCACATGCGGGAGTCTGTCTGACTGTCTCTCCCCGTTTCCAGCTTCAGAAAAATACAAAAAAAAAAAAAAAAAAAGGAGTTGCTGTCACTCACATCCTGCCAGGAGGGAAAACAGTGGACACACAGGTGCGCCCACTCACATGCAAAGCACAGACCCCGTCTCTGAGAGAACTTCCGCACCCACATCTCAGGCCTCTTGGCACACCCCCGGGACACACAGTGACACCAACAGGGTAGCTCCTGGAAGAGCCCAGTGCGTCCACATCTTCAAACTCTCAGGCCAGGCCATCAGAACTATCTGAGCCTCCAACAGCGTCAAAGCGGGACCCCACCCTGCGGACCCGGAGCCCCACAACCACAGGCTTCCCATCAAGGTCCAAAAGAACTGGATGAGAAACGCCCGCTTCCCCTGTTTGCATCACACCGGCGCCGCCTTTTCGTGATGAATCAGCAGTAACTCTCCAGGCACATTTGCCAGCCAGGAGAAAAAGGGCATTTTTTTTTTTTACAATGCATTGAATGAACATCTTCTGCTTGATTTTCCCTCTCTCTCCTCCGACTGGCTTCCACACAGCGGAGTTTATTGCCGTCTGTCCCGCGCTCTGTCTGAGCAATGGCTTCCTAAGTCATGCTATGCTGCATCAGGTCACGTGCCTCGTCCGCATCCGTAGCCCAGACTTACTGCAGCAATCCACAGATGCAGACTCATAAAAAATACATGACTTAGGGGGAAAAGAAAAGATGTCTGTACCAAGACTTTCACCTGTTATTTTTTTTCAAATGCCTCCTTAACTATTTGTTGGAATTCATTTCATTTTTTTTTTTTTTTGTCATTATCCCAGAGCCTGTTCCGTCCCACTGGACAATCAACTCAGTGAAGCGGTTTGTAATCAGCTGTGTGAAACAATATTTTCGGTGTTCTAGTTTGTTGACTTTTTTTTTTCTTTTTTGTATTTTTCTGAAATTGGAAACAGGGAGGCAGTCAGACAGACTCCCCATGCATCCGACCGGGATCCACTCGGCATGCCCACCAGGGGGCGATGCTCTGCCCATCTGGGGCGTTGCTCTGTTGCAACTAGAGCCATTCTAGTGCCTGAGGCAGAGGCCATGGAGCCATCCTCAGCGCCCAGGCCAACTTTGCTCCAATGGAGCCTTGGCTGCTGGAGGGGAAGAGAGAGACAGAGAGGAAGGAGAGGGGGAGGGGTGGAGAAGCAGATGGGTGCTTCTCCTGTGTGCCCTGGCCGGGAATCGAACCTGAGACTCCTGCACGCAGGGCCGACGCTCTACCACTGAGCCAACCGGCCAGGGCCTGTTGACTTTTTTTTTTTTTAAAGAAACTGTCAGCCATAAAGCAGAAAGTTTGTTCGGATGTGAGGATTCTGAAACGAGCTTCCTTTCTGAAGCAATTCCAGCTGAAGTTTAATTAAACTTGTCCTGCCCGTGTCAATAAACTGATGGCGTTCTATGCCACAGATGTTTCTAAGGAGAAAATGCAGGAGTCTGCTGGTGCAACAGGGAGGAGGAGGAAAATGCCCGGAGGCAGAGGTTGGAATCAAGGCGTGGGCTCCTCTGTCAGCTACTCCAGACCTGCCCCTCATTCTCGACTGGCTCAGCTCTGTGCCTGGGCAGAAGGCATGCACCCCAGGGCAGGAGGCCAGGGCAGGAGATCACGGTGGCGATGGAGGATGTGGTGGGGATACCTGTTTGGCTCCCTTCTTGCAGGTCACTGCAGGGTGACAATGTTCTCTGCTTAGGGCCCCAGCTCTTCTCAGGGTCCCTTTCCACAGGATGCACTTTCTAGGTTTTAAGGTCCCTTCCAAGGTGGTGAAAGCTTCTCGCCTCAGGGTCTCACTTCACCCCACATTTCCCCCAAGTACTGCCCACATCATTGTAAAGAGTCCCTCCTCAAGTGTCCTGGACATCAGATGCCACTGTGACGACTGTGTCCTCAGGGACCCAGTTTCAGCGGTGACTCTGGGGAGTGTCATTCACAACTCTCCTGTGTGTGTTCTCTTTTTTTTTCCTCTTCTAAAACTTAGGAGGAGATCGTCTTGCTCAGCTTGCCTCATGACCCTGTTAGGAGTATAAAATGTGAAAATAGGTGGCTCAGTCTTTTTGAAGGTTTCACATGTCGTTCAGTCCACGTGGACCAAAAGCTTCATTGGTGGGAGAGACTCAGGAGTCCCCACGGAGGAATGCGCCCTGGACTGGGCATGGTCCTCCCCCATTGGCCCCTGCACAGGAAGACTGGGGGCGGGGCAGAGCTGGGGTTACCAGAAAACAGAGAACGGTGGGAACCCTGACCTTTTAGTGTGGCCCTGCAGGACGAGCTCTCTGCCCAGACTGAACCACCGTGTCCTAAGTTTTATCCATGTCTCCATCTCCGGGCCACCTGGGGGCCCTGCCAAGCTCGGACGTACACTCTGGCCTGGTCGTACCTGTTCTGCCACCTGCCCCCACGAAGGCTTACTGCTTTCCCGGTCCTGAATCTTGAGCTGGCCTTGCTTTGATCTGTCCGTTGTATACTTGGCTGCTACACAAGAGTCTTGAACTCTCTGTCTCTCTCTCTCTCTCTCTTTGTCCATATAAAATCTAAGAAAATGCTCTGCATTGAGGAGACCCTTGGCTCCTGTCATTAAAATTAAAGAACACCAAGAAATGGAGGTCTCCTCTTGCCCTGATAAAGATGGATGATCCAGCTGAAGAGGTGTCAGCGTGAAACCACCTAACTTCCCAGGCTGCCTGCCCCTCATCTGTTCCAAAGCCGTTCTTACAATGGTCCCTTTTTATCTGCCACAAAACGCTCTCCACTTCTCCATGAAGCTTCATCTTTGCTTTATGTCTGAAGTGCAACACTATCTTCTTGTATTTATTTATTTTTTTAAAGATTTTATTTATTCATTTTAGAGAAGGGGGGAGAGAGAGGAGGGGGAGGAACAGGAAGCATCAACTCCCATATGTGCCTTTACCAGGCAAGTCCAGGGTTTCAAACCGGCGACCTCAGCATTTCAGGTCGATGCTTTATCCACTGCGCCACCACAGGTCAGGCCTGTCTTCTTGTATTTAAAGTAAATGCCAAGAGAGGGATCCAGAAGTTGCAGAGATTTTTACATCAGACCTTAAGGTTGGAGCAGTTTCAAGACTCCCCCCTTGCCCAGTGCCTGCAGTTTCTCCCTCCCTTCTTCCCGTGTTCATTAAAGTCCCAAAATGAACTAGTCATACTGCTTGGTCACTTTAATCAGTGCTCACCGGACCAGTAAATGGAAGATGGATAATAACAGATTGTTTGGGGAGTACTCGTTTTTATTTGCTTGAAACTAACAAGTGTGAATCTTTCACAGTGTGCTGTAAGGAACAAAATTCCTGGGGGGAGCATGGTCCCTGGCAGTACCTTTAGGGAGCAGCAGCCACATTGCTGTTTTGTCTGCCATAAGTGGTCACCTTATGTCCATAGACTATTATTTTTCCTCCTGAGGTTGGGGCACAGCAGGTGCTAGATGATTCATGATGGGCCTCAGGGTTTACATTCCTCACTGGGCCCCACCCTCCAAGAGAGCTGGTCCAGCAGAAGTCAGTGCAGTTTTCCAATAACGACCAGGAATGGGCCCCTTTGGTGCTGACATCCTACAACACTGCAGTCTGTTTACTTCACACACTCTTCCTTGATCGCTAAGGCACCATGCAGAAGTCCTGCCTTTCCGGAAGCCTGGCTCGGGGACCCCTTTTCTCAATGTCCCTGGCACCTGCCAGAGCCATTGTCGCACCTGGGTTGTACAGCTACTTACATTAATGTCTCTTCAACAAGACAATGAAGGCAGAGAGTGAGACTGCCCTCACTTTATCTCTGACAAATTCTTAGCAAATGAGGAATGAATAATGACAAATAAGAAGGATTTCCAATTCACAATGGGTGATGTTGAAATGAGGAAGGGGACCCAAATGTTGGGTCAAACTAGCTCTACGTTGTCCCCTGTGGTATTTAGTCTCAGCACTCACATTACAGTGATCTATATGGCCACAGATAAAAAGAAAGTTTCAGAGAAATATGAAAATAGCCTTTAAGTGACAGGAAGGACAAGACATGCTTTGAAGGATTTCTCAGCTGCAAATCTCCCTTCTCACTTTTCATTTCCTTGTTCTATCCCCAGGGAATGGGGTGGAAGCCCTGACCACTAAGCTTGTGTAGATGGCATGGATGTGACCAGCACGTGACAAGGTTAAGACCACTCTGGGCAGATAGGAATTCATGCTCCCCACTGTTTATCCTGAAAATCTCTTCTCTCAACATTGTCCCCGTCCCCCAGACTACTGCCCAGCCTCTCTCATTCCCTTAGTCCAGCTTTCAGTGTAATTACTGGCACTAGTGCTAGTTGAGCTGACCCTGGGCCAGCCCTGTCCCAGGCACTCTGCACATACTAACTTACTCACTGTCTAGAAAAACCTATGAAATAGATGATGGTCATCATCATCATCATGGTCATCAAGGTTACTGTCATTTTATAAATGAGGAAACTGGGACACAGAGAGGTTAAGTAACTCGTTCAACCTACTGTAAATGGAGGAGGACCACAAAGTAGCCCCCAGTGTCAACAGTTCACGAGAAGAACTCACAGAAGGCACTGATGTACTGTGATGCCCACAGCTATGTTTTATCAAAGGGAAAATGCAGATTGAAGTTAGCTGAAGGAAGAGCAGAGCAGGTCAGAACCCCAGAGGGCTTCCAAGGCAAAGATCCCCCTCCCCTCTCTCCATGGAGTCAGGACATGTCACCCCCCAGGCATGGACATGTGACTGTAGGCAAAGAATATTGTCAACAAGGGAAGTTGCCACAGCTCCGTTGTGTAGGCAGGACTGACTGACTGGCTGCATGGCAGATCTCTGCTTCTGGGTCACTCAAATGACACGATCCCAAGCCCACCCTGAATCACGCGGCCATCATTCTTATGTGGCAATCCCCATCCAAGTCTACCTGGTGTGGTTGGTCCATGCTCTGGATAGCCACTGCTCCAAACAATGACAATCCTATCAAATATGACCTAGATCACAGCCAAGAAGCCTAGGACAAGGACAAAGCCCTCCTTCCACAGAGAATGTTGAAGGAGACCATCATTAACAAGGCAGAAGCAAAGCCTGACAAAGCTGGGAGATCAGAAAGCAGAAGAACTAGTGTCACATTCAGTGGCAGGGAGTCACTGCAGAACTCTAGAGTGGCCGCCTCATCCTCCGTTCCCTCATCTATGAGATGGAGAATAACGTGGTTGCACATCACAGAGGAGGAAGAAGGGAGCCCTGATTATTCAGCGTGGACCGTATCCTCTGACACCAGACAGGTGGCCAGCAAATGACTCCTTCCTTCTGTTTTTTTCCTTTCCTGCCTCTTACTTGTCACCAATGAGAGAACAGGCTGCCGGAGAAGCTGCTCTCCCGCCAGCAGGATGGTTATAACAGGAGAGGTCCTTTTTAACACACACACACACACACACACACACACACACGCACACGCACACACACACACGCACACGCACATACACCAATGCACGCAGAAGCACACACACACACCACGTATTTAAAAAATCCACTCTCCAATGCTAAGTTAGTGATTTCAACAGCTGTGAGTCAAAAGGAACTATCGTCTGGGCATGGTTTCCATGGCAACTGCCATGGTTACAGAAGAGAAGGGAACGGGGAGACTGCCTTCTTGCCCACTTGTCCGCCCAAGGTGTCCGCTGAGGGTCACGCCACACCTCCTCACCCTCTCCAGGAGGATGACCGGCTGGTTTTACTGAAACGGTCCTTGAGGGTTGGTGCTGGGCCACTGGGTGAATGAAGACTTCGGAAGGCTCTGGTCTCCGCCACCTGTTCCCTACTTTAGAAAACTGGCCATGAAATGGAACACGCCTAGTGGTGACCGTTTTATCACTGACTCACCAGATCTGGATGGCTGATTCCGGCGGATGCTGAAGGTAGTGGGGGTGGGGGCGGGCGGAGAGGGGACCGGGTTGGGTTGGAGGTATGAGTTGGAGGTATGATTGAATGAGTTGGAGGTATGATTGAATGAGTTGGAGGTATGATTCAGTTGACTTTTAAGGTTCCTCTCACCCCGAGTCAAAAATAATCATTTCCAGGCACCTCTCTGTGCCAGCAGTAGGGTAAATCCAACAAGCTAGAGGAAGAATCCAAGATGATGTCTTCCCAGAAGTCAAAGGCTCATGAAATAAGCACAAAATAAAACTACTTACCCCCAAGCGCTCTGGCTACCTAGTAAAAATTAGATACGAGCATCCTTTGAGTCTAGAAAGGAAGTCAAGACATCACGCCACTCACAGAATCATCTAACATGATGTCAGCCCCAGAATCATCTGCTGTGCCAAAGAAGGCTCACCCCAGCCAGGGGCGCAGATGGGCCCTCTCATACCTGGATACTCACAATCCGGCTCTCTGCAGTCTCCCTGAGGGTGGCCGGCTTCCTCCCACCTCCTGGCTTCTGCCTGGAATTCTCATTCTATCTGAGAAGAAACGCCAACCAGCAACACTACCACCATTATCTACTTTACAGACGTCACGTCACCTCGAGGGTTGGGTCAGGCATTTCCCTGTTTGTCAAGCCATCCTTCAATTCCTTCAGGTAGTCTTGACCACCTCTTTCTACATGGGGGTTCTTAACCTGTTCCTGTCCCCAACTTCTAGGGAGCCAACACCACCACCAGCCAATCCAATGTCCACTTTCCCCTGCTGCCTTCACGGCTTTCCCAACAGGTGCTCCTGTTGCAGGGGCCCTGTCCTCTCTTGGAGTGTACAATACTATTCACCACATAGAAGAGTCTATACAGAAGGCTTAACTCCACTGCCAGACTGTGACTCTTGAGATTAAATATAGATGTTGAGTGTGTTGTCACCTGCCAGCAGCGACCGGCACCTAATGAGAAAACAATCCTTTGTTGGGAGATAGAGCCATTCTGGAAGACTACAAGTTGAATAGGTATGTGTCGGATGAATAATAGGATTTTACCAGCAAGAATATATTTTTCAGCTACTTATATAGGAGGGCCTTTCACTGTGGTTGTACTCTCATTGTATCCCCTTCCTGGGGCTACTGTAACAAAATTCCACAGCCTGGGGGGCCTAAAGCAATAGAGACTTCTCCTCTCACATGGCTGGAGGCCGACAGTCTGAAAGCAAACTGTTGGCAGGTCACACTCCCTCTGAGGCCTTGTCTCACCACTCCCTTTCCAAGGACTCGGTGGGAGGGACCTAACCTGCACTGTTCCTGTGACTGGCAACATTAACCCATTGGAATTGGGATCATTTTTATTTAGTTGTTTTTTCTTCTCCACTTGTTTTTCTTTTGTTACTTTAAAGTGCATATTGAAGTTGCATGTTAAGGTATTTAGAGTTGTTGCTTTAGAAGGAGATTTCACGCTTGGCAGTAACTGGTTCAGCCAGCCTCCGGTCTTTCGGCTTGGCAGGATGTCGGCGGCGTGGATCAGAAAAGCAGGCGGCCGACTGCACACAGACCTGTGCTCATGCACACAGCTTCGTCTGGAAGCGGCAGGGCAGAGGTGTTGTCAGAGCATATGGAGAGCTGGAGACACAGGAGCCCTGGGGGCCAGGACACAGGCAAGAGCTTCTCGGGGACAGAAATAACCAGCAGAAAACCGCCGGTCAGAGGGGGCAGCAGACAAGTGACGGGCGTCCACAGGCCCCAGGTGGATGTGGGCTGGCAAACTGGACAGGTTGTGGCTCCAGATGGAAGGAAAAAAAGAAAAGAGACCGTGAACGATAACAGTCTTAGTCAGTCTGAAATTCACAAAGTTGTATTGTCATTATGACTCTTTTTTGGGACTCCAGCCATAGCAAGGGTGAAGAGGCAGACTCCGCAGGGCAGCGGCCATGTCCTGAGCTGGTGCTTATCTGGGCCCGGCCAGTTCGGGCTCCCAGCAGGGAGGACAGTTTTGATCTTGTCCTCCAAAGGGCTTGGGTGACAGGCTGTCAGGAGCATTGCTTGGGTTTCTCTGCTTCCACGTGAGCGTGCTTGGAGCTGAGGCGAGCAGGCAGCTGGGCTGGGACAGGGGTGTTTCGTTCCCTGGTCCGTCATCGCCTTTGGAGCAGCTGCTGAGAGGACAGCTGGGCAGCACTGTCCACGGCACTAGCCAAGAGCCCAAGCGCTCACTGTGCAGAAGAGACCAGTAGCGGCTGCTTCCGGAATATCCTGCAAAAACACAACCTCTTAGGGAAATGTCAGCGCCTCACCTGAAGTCCGGTTTGTGTGCGTTGGGAATGTGGACGGTGCGGTGGAGAAGTGTTGGGGGACAGGATTGGGGATGCAGCCGCAGCCTGGCCAGTGACCGCCAGGCCCAGGAAAGGAGCTGGACCTCTCCACGCCTCGGCGTCTCCCGTGCCCAAGACGATCCCGTCCTTCTCTGTAGGGGGAAATCTCAGTTGGACACATGCAAAGTCGTGGCTGTTACAGGCACACACTGGAAGAACGTGTCCTGTCACCTGAGGGGCCTGGCCTGCTCTCCTTCTGGTTGACAGAAAAGCAAGTTACATTCACAGGTACGGATACCAGTCGATTCTAAACCAGTAAGAGCGCCCTTCTTCCCTGCTCAGCTGTCCACGGAAACAGAGTCACGTCTACTGAATCTGCAGCGAGCTGAGAGCTGCAAGGCAGTGCGGGCCCAGGGACATGCCCTGAGCTGGTGACAGGAGACCCAGGCACACGTCTGGTTCCCCTGTGCAGGAACTGTGTGACTGTGTCCAGTCATCTGCCATCTCTGTGTGTCTGTCTTCCCAACTGGAATATGAGGTCTCAAATACAGAGTCGTTCTGATGGCCAAGTGGGGACACACAAGAAACAGAGGGTCCCACTCACTTCCTGTGACAGCAGGTGCTCATCTTCTTTGGCGCGGAATATTTTTCCCGTACCACAAACTTGTTTGAGACTTGCCCTAATTCGACCTGAATTTAATGGAGTGTTTATACGAGCAAGACCAAAGATTCCAGTTCCCGAAGGAGATTATTTCTTAGGTTAGACGCATTCCTGGAGAGCATTCCCGTGTTCTCTGTGCATCATACCCCTGCCCCTGGTGGAGCTGTCGCAGGAGGCTGTGGGGGCCTGGGGGGTAGGGCCCAGGCCTCAGCCCATTCCTTCTCCCCGTTGCCCACCACAGGGCCTGGTCCACATACACCCAGGGAGGTTATTTACTGAACCTTCACAGCAAGCACAGAGGGACCCAGGCAAGTCCCCGGGGTGAGAACTACACCAGTCTCTGGAAGCAAGTGAAGGTGATGCTACGACTCATCACATCACCTGAGGGACTTACAGGTAGAGCAAGGTTGGCACGGCAACCACTGAGGGCAGGACCTCAGCTCGGGGAAGGTCAGCAAGGAGGTGTCCCTCTTGGCCTTGGCCTTGACCACGGGGAGACGCTGGCTGAGTGGAGAGCGGGAGGCTGGAGGGAAGCAGGCGTCCTGCTCAGCAGGCGTCACTATGCAGAAGAGAAGCAGGCCTTGGAGGGAAGCCTCCCCCCCAGCAAGGCAGCATCTCGAACCCCATTTGCTGGCTCAGGGCAGGGCTTGAAGTCCAGACGGCCAGCAGCCGCTGAGCTTGGCACGCTCACAGCCAACACCCAGCTCCCCAGGCAAGCCTCACAGGCCTTCCAGCCAATGAAAGGTTCACAGGAGGTTGGGGGTCTGGCAGTGAGCTGGCTAAGGCTTTTCTGACATTTGTCCAGATGAAAGAGAACACCCATCTGTCATGTCTGATCGTCCCCAGTTAGCTCTCCCATTGGTTAGACGGGCAATGGGTTGGCCCAAAAGGACTTTCGACGGACAAAGCGGTTGTTTCAGATTGGAAGCCAGAAGCAGCCCCTCCTCCGGAATCTTCCTCCCGTTCTCCCTTCCTCTCTTTCCTCCCTTTCTTTCCTTCGGGATGTTAAAGGCACAGGACATGGGGCTCTCTCTGCTGAGTCTCAGAGTGTCACCCAGCGGAAATACAGGCAGGCAGGCAGGACTCAGCCACTAGTTCTTCGGGCATTCAGACAGGCACTAGTTCCTGTTTCTCTCTGTCAGCAGATGTGTGTTGACTGGGCACTGACCACACACCTTGTTCAAAGGAGGTCACCTTGCCCTGTGCCCCCTCCCTGTGGCCCCCTCACTCCGACGGCACCCGGGGGGACCCCGCAGAGGGTGACGGGAGAAGCGAGGCTGGAGCTCAAGAAAACCCCTTCACTTGGAAACCGACCTGGTACAACAGGCTAAACCAACTCAAGGGACCGAGAGCTCCCAGGTCATCGATTACGGAGCACATTCCTAACACAAGTTTGCACTGAGATCGTCCACAACAGGAGCATCCCAGGTCTTATGTGACAACTGACAATGTTTGAGGAGCCCCGGAGATGTGGCGGGCACCAAGCTAGCTGCTTTCTCCACCCTTTCAAGTCCTGGTCACCACTCTATAGGTGGGTCATTATGCTCAGCTTGCACCCAGGGACACCAGAGCTCAGCGATGAAGAACACAAGAGGTGACAGTCTCGAAGGTGGCACTCGATCCCAAGCACCAGGTGTCTGCATTGCCAGGGCCCAGCAAGCGGCATCCGAGGGCTCACTGCCCAGCTCGGGAGATAGCCCTGCGTGTGAGGTGGAGGTACCCAAGCACCCAGCCGTCTCGGCTGGAGCCCAGAGACATCTCACTCCTTTCTCTGTACCCCTCCGCCTGGTCTCTGTGCTCACCACGGAGGCCTCTGACTAGACTTGTGTTCCATGGGGCGGGCTCTTCCCCATGATCACTTCTCCCTGAGACTCAGTACATGATTCCAGCTAGAGACGTGGGTCCCCTGGGGCTTTGATAGTGTGGATCAGCATCCAAGAGTCTGACCGGCCCGGGGGGACTCAGGAGACAGAGGTTCTGAGGCTGCAGACCGAAGACTGAACACCCTCAGTAGCAGTGGTCTTATAGGGGACCCGGAGGCTCCCTGGGACACCCACCGCTCCATCACACTGTCATCCTCAGTCATACGGCCACTGTGATGGCCATATTCCTCTATTTTCCAACTGCGTTACATCTCTAATGGGAGAAGATGTGGGTGTATGTAGGCTGCATAGTATGGGTCATTTCGTGTGTTCTTAAATTTAAAATACACACACACATACATGCATTGAGTGTCACATACTGTGCCATGTGATTACAATCAGGGATATAAAATCTCACACAGGTTATGCAGGAAACTGCAAGAAACAGATCATCATGACGCTGTTGCCAAGGTAAAAGGAACCTTACAGGGCACGCAGGCGCTTTTTCAGGGGAAGAGGATGCCGTGAGGGGAAGGACAGGGCAGCATGGAGTAAAGGAGCCAAGTCACAGGGCGAAGAAGACCTTCAGGCCTGCGGTGCTGGGCACGGTGTGGACTCTACATGGGTCATTACTGGGATTTCTGGCCCTCCCAGGTTATCAGGACTTCCGTGGGTTTCTTCCTCTGCTGAGAACTGGGTTCCTTGGAGGATGGAAAGAGAGACAGGGAGTTAGAGGTTGTCTCGCCGTTCAGGAATGACTCCTTGGTGAGGTTTGAGCAGCAATTCAGTCTCAACCCATTGCGAGGCACCAGGTCCTACCCTGGCGGTGAGGGAGATAGTCCGGCGTAGTCACCACACTGCTGGAAGTTTGCCCCTTGCCCAGGAGGTATCAGAGGGCCAGGAGGCTGGGTGAGTGGAGGCAATCAGGGAAGGCTGCCTTAGGGAAGTGACACTTGGCCTACACCTTGAAGGAGAATGAGCTTCGATTTAGGGGCAGTGTAAGCAGGGGCCAAGTGCAAGGTGCGCTGCTCCGTGACCTCAGCGGCACTGGGTACACTACCTGTTAGACACCCCAGCAGGAAAGGGTGTGTGCTAGGCTCTTGTTTTGCATTTGCCTAATTAATGGATATGTTCAGAAATCCTTCTCATTGGTTTCTTGCCATTCCTCTTTGACATCTCCTAGAAACCTCTTTTAACACTTGTTGCCTAGCATTTGTGTTTTAATATTGATTTCAGAGTCCTTTGTGTATTTGTGAACTGTATTGCAAATAGCTTCTCCTGGCCTGTAGTCCCTTTTCAGGGACGTTTTTATTTTTGTTGTTATTTTTCTTTCTATGATAATGCACTCAGATTTATATTACTTGTCTTGATTGCTTGTTTTAGGGCATATTATTTTGAAAAAGGTCCCTTACCGCAAAGTATTATTCTATGTAGCATATAAAAATGTAAACTCTGGCTTTCCTGTATAAACCGTAAACCATAGGAGATTTATTTTGTGTACAAGGTAGGAATCTATTTTTGTATTTCCATACAGTGAAATACTTTTAAAGTTCATTTTAAAAAAAAAATCCCATTGATCTGTTTCTGTTTTTGTTTCTTTTCTCCCTGTTCTTTCCGGCCACAAATCCCATCTTTAAAATGTCGTGTTGTAATACTTTAAGAAAGAGAAATCTCTTATGGACTTAACTCTTTTTTACAATACTTCAGCAACTTATTCTATGACAATATTTATTCATTTATTACATTTATTCCTGGTATGTCACCTTCCCCCTTTTTCATAGTTTATTACTGTGGGATAGAAGTGCAGTTGACCCACATGCAGTGATTTTAAATCCATCAATATGGCTAAGCTTCGTAACAACACAAACGATTTACGTGTACATAATTCTGTGTTTATAAAAAAAATCACATCATCAGCAAATGATGACAATGTTATTCTTGACTTTTCAGCCCGTACGTATTTCTTTTTTCTTGTTTTCTATCACTGGTTAGAATATCCACTATAATGTTGAAGAGAAATGTGAGTGGGCATTATCTATGTCTGATATTAGAGGGAATTGTTTAACCTTTCCCTACTTAGTAATACACTCTTAACATGCTGAGAAAGTCTCCTTCTCTTCCGGCTTTGCTGATCATTTTTTCTCATATGTAGGTGGTAACTGTTAAGAACAAATGTCTCCATATGTTTAAGTTCTTCTTTAATGTATTAATACTGTAAGATACATTAATAGGTTTATATTTTTTTAAGCATTGAAGTAAACCATGTATTCCTGGAATAAACTCAACGTCTTCATCATGTATTATCATCTCTATACTTGATTAGATCTGTTTTGCTAATACTCTCTTTTTAGATTTCTTTGCATATTTCACATTTTTTTTCTATTGACTTTTTAATATTTTTTTTCCTTGCACTGACTAGGTCTGGTTTTAGTGTCAAAATGCTCCCTGGTGACTAGCCATTCCTGACCAAAGGAGGAGGACATTTCCTCACCTTCCATTTCCTGCAGGAGTTCATGTACAATTAGAATTATTTATTCGTAGGCAGAGTAAGCTTCCGTCAGACAAATCAACAGTAATGAGAATCTGTAGAACGCCTCATTGTTGAGAAATTCTGGGTTCACTCTTGTTCGTCACTGTCAGATGGAAGTTAAGATGGGCTCAATTTCATGCTCTACAAACTTCTTGCGATAGTTTTATTGAGAAGTCCGGGGGCGGGAAATCAAAACTCTGCATGTTCTCAATATATATACACACACATATCTACGCGTGTATTTTTAAATGATATGTAGGGCCGACAGAGCTTTGCTTTATAATTAATTCCAGAACTCAACTCCTTGCCCTATAGATGCTGTTCTTTATAGATGGGTAATTTAAAACCCAATTATCACTCGTATACATCAAAATAACACATGTGATATTTATATTTATCACAGATCTGCCATTTAACACCTCCATGTTACGCTCTGCATTCCTCCCTCCTATGATCACATTCCAAAATACACTCGACAGCCCAACTTTTTTTTTTTTTACCATGGATGTGACACGCGCATTGGAAAACGAGCGTGTTCAATAGAACGCCGCTTGTCGTACCTTGAAGCTTCATCTACCGCAGCCCAGAATGTGGAAGGTGCTTAGCACACACCCTGGCTGCTGCTCCTGTAACTCTCATATCAACATTGACAACACTCACCACCAGATAATTGAAGAGTCGGTCTTGATACACTGATCAGTGTTGCTTAATTATTCTTTATTCATTGGTGCCAAAGAAAGTTGAAATAGAACAAGATAAGAAGAGAGAGAGAAAAAAAATACCCTTATCCAGCACTATTTCTGTTGGCTAATTAGACACTTTCCCAAATGACAATATAATACAGGAGGTCCTCCTTTGGGCAGCATGGCGTGCTGGCTGGGAGGTCCCCTGTCTTCTAAGAACACCCAGCCTTGGTCACTCACACTTGGCTTGGTCACTCACGCTTGCCTTCTGAACAAATCAGTCTGGTTTTATAACATTAATCCTAACCAGAAGTGCTGTACATTCCTAACAAAATCAAGAACTATAATAATGTTATTTTCTTTTTTTTTTTTCTGCAATGATTTGGAGACCGTCCCAACACCATTTGGAAGAGTAATTAAATTTCTGATCTAATCTAGTTTGTTAGGTAGCCTGGAACTCGGTATTTAAACTCAGATACGTCTTGACATAGTTTCAAGGTTTGGGAAACCATGCGACACAGCAAGAAGGCGGCTCGATGTGTGTAGCCTCTTCACCTGCACTGCGTTTGACAGCTGGGGATGTGACTAGCGGCGACCACAAAAAGTAACCTCTTGCTTGGTTCTTCAATCTTCTGCATTCTTCCTCAACTGGTCCGTGTCCTCTTCGGTTTTCCCTAAAGGTGAAGACATGTCCCCTGCTCGGATTCCAACCAGGATGTGTGGGTGTGGGGATGCAGTGATGTCCACCTTCCAGCTGTGTCTTGACAGTGGCAGAAGGAGCCCAGGGGTGGCAGAGTGAGACTTACAGAGCGAGACCCACGTCAAAGCCACTGTGAATAGCTGTGTGCCATACCCGAGAGCTGTCATGTGCAACCTCCCCCGGAAGGAGAGCACAGAGAGTATACTGAAAGGACCTTTATACCAGAAAGAAAGCCATCACGTGCATTCTCAATCTTTGTTCTCAGTGCCTCTTGGCCTCTGCATGCCTCACCAAAGAGATCATTGTCTGCATCCAAACACAAGGTTCTCTTTTTTAATCGTCTTCCTTTGGATAGACCTGGATAGCTGACAGACATCCAGAGAGAAGGGGACCTGTGTCTGATGGGGTCTGTGCCTTTTAGGGCCATGCTCTGGGGAGAGGCTTCCGGACCCCACCTGGATAGGGGAACAGAGGGTAGATAGAGCTCCATCCATGTCCCTGTGCTCTCAGACCTGGTCATCGCACACGGAGACCCCTTGTCTGCACTTCTGTGGACTCCAAAAGAATGAGGTTACTGAAAGGTTGGCACATACAAGAAGGGGGTGAGGGTCTGTGTGAGATGCAGTGTTTATTCATGTATTCTGTATACACGTTGACATTCAGCCATAAATGTAGTCTTCACAATTATTTTTTAAATGCTCTACAAACTCTGTTTCCTCGGATGCCGGGAGCTCGGTGCCTTCCTGACTGACAGACCACCCGCATGACTCTGTCTCTCAACCCCCGCCCTGTGTTCAGAGCCTTTCCTCAGCCACAGTGAGATCTGCATGTGAGCCTCTACACATGGCATCCCAAATTATAACCTCCCAAGTCCCAGGATTGTTTTTGGAGGGCTAAAAATTGCCAAGCTCAGAAAAACAAAACAAAATAAAAATGGCAACCTTGTTTGTCTTGCCAGTCTGTCAGAGCTGGAAAAATAAACTTCATCCTCAAAAAGACAAACACACACACACACAGAGCAAACACAGGGAGAGAGGTGCCATCAGAGCCCGGAGACTCTCCAGGCCAGGGAGCCACAGAGGAGGAGACTCCCTCACAGAGCGGGGAAGGGCAGTGTCTTGCTATCACAGTGGACCACAGGAAGAGTGTGGTCCCAGCTCCAGAAAGAAACAGAGTTGAAAGAACTCCGACTTTGCTCTCTTCCCATCATCCTGGGGCAAAGCTCATGCACATGAAGCTATGTCTCGGGACAGCTCTGCTCATCCCTCCTCCTGCATTCATGCCCGTGGACGGCCCCAGTGACCTGGTTAATGGACACTTGTTTACCTAGTCTTATTTCTTCTGCGCAGCAGCATCAGGTATAGGACGCCGGGAGCTTGTGTGAGGGTCCAAACCGACACCAGCATACCAATTCTGCAAATCACGGTTGGAAGGAATCAAACCCATTCATTCCACTGCTGGAAGGAGTCAAAGCCATTCTGCTGCCTAGTTCCTGGAAGATTTCATTTTACAACCTCTAATGAGACACAAAATTCAAAAGGAGGCTTTGGCGGGTTTCTGGAATAACAGTTTATATTAATATTCTGCAGGAATCCTTTCTTTCAAGTACTCCAAAGCAGATGCAAGGAGATTGGATGCGGCCCCAGCACTGGTTCCAGCCAGAATCCGTGGCATGGCTCAGCAGCCGTGATGCCAACCTCAGTGATGTCTCTAGGGATGTGAGTGCTAAGCTGCACACACTGCAAGTCACAGTCCTCGTGCGCGCACACCCCGGTCTGCCACAGCTCTGCAGGGCAGGTCTGCCCCGAGCTGAGGGGCTAAGAGTCGGTCACCACACAGATTGGTTCTGCGTGTGACCACGAGGCTCCCGTTGGTGAAACTTTGCTATTTGTCATGTGCTATACTCGCCGCCCTGTTGCAACGTCATGTAACTCTCAATGCCAGCCTCGGATGTTGGTAATTACTATGATGCTCATTGTTCCCACGAGGAAGGAAGACTGGGTACAACAGCTGATAAGTGGAAGAGTCAGATGTGCACCCATCCAGTTCTCTCCGGTTCCAAAGTTCACACGTTGTCACCGCACGCCTTCAATGCAGATGCTCCCATGATAGAGCGAGGTAGGTTTCAGTTTGCTGACAGTCACGGTGCTCTTTTTTCTTCCTGTGCCAGGGGAACGGGGCTCAGAACTATTGATGTTTCTCCTTCCCAAGTAGCTCCCAGATATTCAAGCCCCCCATCTCAGCCCCTTTAACCCCATCTGGGCAAGCCTGTGGGTCCCATCAGTGCTAAGATGCCTTGGCTGATGGACCTCCTGCATCTGTATCCCTGGACCTTAAGTGCTGGATTTAAGACTACTGATGCCCTGGCCAGTTGGTTCAGTGGATAGAGAGTCAGCCCGGCATGCCCTGGTTTTGATTTCAGTCAGGGCACACAAGAAAAGCAACCATCTGCTTCTCTCCCCTTCCCCCTTCTCCTTCTCTCTTCCCCTCTCATAGCCATGGCTCGGTTGATCCGAGTGTTGGCCTTAGGTGCTGGAAATAGCTTGGTTGGTCAGAGTGTTGGCCCAGGATGGGGATGCTGGGTAGAGCCCAGTCTGGGTGCATGCAAGAGTCTGTCTCTCTGTTTCTCCCCTCTCACTCAAGGTCTCTGAACAATAGTCCTCAGTCCCTTAAGATGCCACTCAAAATTCACCTCATCTAAACTACCTTTCCTCTCTCCCTAGACAAAACAAACTGCTTCCTCTGAGGCCCCCATTGGAGTCTCTACAGACTATGACACTTGTTTTTCTGATTCACTTAAATACCTGACTCTTCTTAGTATAATAAAGGCCTCTTAACAATGCCAGCCATGCTTTACTCTGGCGGGAGTTCCCCCACACTCTCAGTCAATGCTTAGCTCATGCATGTTGGCTGGCTGGGTGCATCCACAAGGACACCGGGGCTGCAGAGGCCACAGTGGAGGATGCATGTGGAGAGTTTAGAGCCCAGCACTGAGAACAGATGTTTGAAGATGAGACTGGCCTCTCATGTCGGGGCCAGGTTCAGCGGATGAAACTACAGAATGTCCTTCCGAATTGAGTCTCTGGTAAATGCGTACATAACCATGAATAGTTTTAAGTAGTAGACACGCCGTCTAATCTTTGGGGGACCTATTTATATTGAAAAGTTACTCATTTTCTGTCTGAAATTCAAATCTGACTTAGTGTCCTATGTTTTACCTGACAGTCCTAATCATACATCCTGCTGAGAAGCTCATACAGTCACTAACTGCCCGGGGTCGACACACAGAGTATATCAGTCAGCCCTGAAGGGCCCATGGTTGAAAGCATGTCCCCCTCCCATGGGACAGGTGAGGCAAAGCCATGTGTCTCCTGGCCTGGGTTCCTCATCAGTTGTCCGCACTGGAGCCGGATCAAGTAGGAATCACCTCAGTGCCTTATTCTGCATCACGGAATTATAAAATCATAAGTGCTAGAAAACATGGAGGAAAAGAGAGATGAGAGTGGGCGGGAGGTGGTGGGAGGTGGGGGGAGGTTTTAAAAAAACGAAGCAGCCAATATGGCCTTGGTCTTCATCAGAGATCCGCACAGCTTTGGGGAAGATATTTCCAAAGCTGAAACTTGAAGGGAAACCACACGGAGATGAATGCCACCTTCCCCAGAATCTCTTTGAAGCTGAGGCCAAATGCGTGTCTCCAGCATCTCTCCCCCATCGGTGGCAACTCCTGACATTCACGTCGGGCCCATGGCACCTGCTTCTACCACATGCTAGTGTTGAACATTGCTCAGTGTTTCTAAACTCGAATCCGCTCGCTGCCACCAGCGAAGAACAGATGCACCAGGGACAGCCCATCCGAAAGTGGGTGGCTTATTATGAACAACTCGGGGTCTATAAAAAAATTCCAACACACGCTAAAAAAAAAAAAAGAAATAAAATAAAATATAAAAACTGCCGGCAGCTCGGAGAAGTGTCTTCGGGAGAAAACAGAACAGTTCTCTGGAAAGGGTGGGCATCTGCAAAGGAAACTTGGTTTCAGGCACGGCTTTGCACTTGAACATAAGTTCCTCCAAGTTCAGTCTGGCTTGGACACTCAACAGAATGGAGCCTGCGTCCCACCCTTGGGACGTCTGAGGGCTGGTCAGGAGGCCCCCTCCACAGAATTCAAGGAGAGGGCCCCCTCTGGGCGTGTGTTTCCAGGGGACAAGGGTAGCTATCACTCACTTGGCTGTGGAAGGATGGCATGGTGATAGTTCAGTCCCTCCTCCTGTGACAGATTGGAGCTTCTTGTCTAGTCTACGTGGTCCAACATGGTGGCCAGGTGACACACCTGGCAGGTGAACCCTGCAGAGGTGGCCAGTTTGCATTGAGAAGAGCTGTGTATGTGAAGTACAAACATAGACATCCTTAGAGAGAGAGAAACAGAGGAGGTCACTGGCGATGTTTATGTTGGCTCCGTGCTGAAAGGATAAAATTTAAGATGAATTTGCCTTAATGAAGTCAGTTATTAAAATCCATGTTACCTGTTGCCTTTGAAACCTTTTTGTAAATTAAAAAAATTCAGTTGTAATTTGAAACAGTTTATTTAAAAGTTTAAAAGTTTAATTTAAAAAAAAAGAGAAATTTTATTTATTTATTTTTATTTTTGGCTCAACTGTGGGGCTCCCATTAAATCTAATGTGTATTTTAATTGAAGTATAACTATTGTTTTTGAGTCAATGAAGAACCTGCATGCCACCCAGTTCCTGGTCACTCGCTCACTGGCTCAGAGGCCACAGTAACCCTTGTGCCCTCCTACCTCTGCCCCTTCCATCCTCCCTGGACTCTCCTCCCCACCCACCCCCACCTGGCAGTCCTGGGCCAACAAACACGTCTCCTGCCTGAGAGAGAAGGGAAAGTAAACAGGAACTCTCTTGCCTTCTTAATTGTCAAAAATTACAGCTAAAGCATATTGGTATGCACTCTTATTCCACTGTTCTTCCTCTTAGGAGAAAGGGTGTCCCTCCTTGTAAAGTTTATCCTTCTACCAGTGATTTGGATTTTATTTTCGCCTTCCACATTTGAGGTTGATTCTATCATCTTTCCTTTTATATTAAACCTTATACTTTATCTATATCTACATAGCTATCACATGCATAGATAGTACTCAGAGTGGAGAGAGACAATGTCTAGAACGATGTTTTGATCAAGTACTACTGACCTCTCTTTGTGGGTCTCTTCTCTTATTTTCTTTAAACTTTATTGTATTCATTTGTTTGTTTTGTTTCTGTTCTTTTTTGTTTGTTTCTGTTCTTTATGTTTAGTAATTCCTTCCTTCCTTCTTTCCTTCCTTCCTTCCTTCCTTCCTTCCTTCCTTCCTTCCTTCCTTCCTTCCTTCCTTCCTTCCTTCCTCCCTCCCTTCTTCCCTCCCTCCCTCCCTCTTTCTTTCTTTCTTTCTTTCTTTCTTTCTTTCTTTCTTTCTTTCTTTCTTTCTTTCTTTCTTTCTTTCTTTCTTTCTTTCTTTCTTCCTTCCTTCCTTCCTTCCTTCCTTCCTTTCTTTCTTTCTTTCTTTCTTTCTTTCTTTCTTTCTTTCTTTCTTTCTTTCTTTCTTTCTTTCTTCCTCTCATACAAGGACAGACTACCTCCTACAAGGTTGTGAGAATTCACAGGTAGCTCCTGAGGGGACACCTGGGACACTTTGCTGTCCTATGACCGGCTCTGGTGCCCCTGGCCACATCCGTGGCTGGCTTGCCTCGGTGCTTTGTGCCCATATTTCACACACCTTGTGAAATAATTCCTTTCTCAAAGGGAAGACAACATATGTTTTATTTTTGTTGTTTCTCTTTCCCCATCGAAGCACCTGCACAGAGTACTTACACTCACTGAATGACCATTTGTTGACTGAAGACCTAAGTAATAATAGAGGGTTACTAAGTGCCCCAAAGGACTTATATTTAACTCACACAGTCCTTTCGACAACCCTGTGTGGCAGGCAGGGTTGCCATTCCCACCCCCGACCCCCTGGTGGGGACACTGGGACATAGAAGGTTTGCACATGAAGTTGGTTGACTGTAGAATCCAGGCTCTTAAGCCAAGCAGAGTCTCCTAATTAAATTGTTCACTTTGTAACAAAGCTTTTAAAAAATAAAACAGAAAAGGAAGATCATCTCTTATGACATTTTCTCTTTCTTTTTGAATTCTGGAAAGTGGATGAGGACGTCATGAGCCTGTCCTGCTTTTCCGTGTTTTAGCTCCGCAGCCAGATGGAATGGAAACAAGCCTGTCTTCGCAGCATGTTCAGGTCCGGTGCCACTGTCACTTGGCCGAAGGCAAGGCGGCCTCACCTCTGTCCTGAAACAGGGAATAGGGGAGGAGTTGGCTCAGCCTTCTACATCACCAGCTCCCAGACGATGAGAAGCTCGGTTCTCCCAGAGTGTGGCGGAGGGAGGAGCCCCTATCTCTGGGTCAGCACGCTCGGTGTCTGAAGATGCGCTGGTGCGGGCTGAGAATGATTTATTGCAGGTGACGCGGGTCCCTATTTACACACTTGCAAAGGCCATCTCTGGGGTCAGCTTGCGCCGGGATGCTGAGTTGGGATAAATACATGAATAATTGTTTTGATAATATTAAGCAGGCATGTGTGATGTCGCTTTGCAACATCTGCTACCCACAACATAAACAAAAGGAGCCTTAAGGGGTATGTGTACGTCCCTCTGTTTTCAGGAACAACAGAAGGAATCCAGTTTGGGAAGCCCTTGTTGGTGTCAGAACACCAGTGGGGAATTTATTTAAAATACCAACCACCCTTTTTTCCCTCTAAGATTTTAATTCAGTAGATCTCAGAGCAAGGTAAGAAAATTTGAGAATTTTATTTTATTAGACTATAGCAAAGTTTATTTTATTTATCCTGTGTGGCTAGGTTGAGAATCCATTGGCCTGATCCCACTTCCTACAGAACCCACCTCTGATGTCATACTTGAGATCTTTTAACAATAAGACCACCAGATAAATGATTGATGAATCTTGATCAGTTCTAATAAGGGATTTGACTTGCTACCTTGCAAAGAACACCATCCAACTTTACAGCTCTGGCCAGGGTCATTCTGATTCCTGAAGCAGAGTATTCTGAATTATTAAACAGGGTCTGTGCATACAGCAAACTGACCCCTACCAGGAGCTTCTGGGGCTTCCTGGGCTTGTTCTCAAAGGGACAGTGGGACTCAGCAGAATTCAGAGGAGGCAGGAGAGTTCATTCTCAACCTTGTCTCTCAGGAATCTGGACTACAGCACAGGAAAGATAAAACAAGGGAAGGCTGTAAGGGGTCCCTGCTGAATGTCGCTCTGATCATGTTTTCCATGACTGGAGACCAGCCACGGGGCACCGGGAGCTGGCAGATCTGGGAAGACTAGGAGGGACACAAAACAGTGTCCCCAGTGGGCTGATGACCACAGAGCAGATGATGGTCAGTGTGGATAGAAGAACACACGGACCAGATAACCACATTCCCAAACCCAAATGCAACCAGGTAAAAGCCAGCACACTCCTTACACACAACTTGTGGATGTGGGGTGGGGCACCACATGGACTAAAAATCAGATTCCACCCTCACTGTGGCCATGGAGAAGGGGGGGACAGAAAACAATCTTGTGATGAAAACAAAGGAAGACCACATCCTTGCCTACCTGAGAATGTGGACGACCTGGTATCCTGACCACTTTTTCAAGGAGCAGAATCATTTTCTCTGTCGAAATTTTTACCTTGTTCTACCTGTTAGGGCCACTCAAAGTCAACTTTTCTTCTTCATGTTTCTTTCTGACCAATGGAGGATAGAACTGCTCTATTGAATATTTTCCTTCCCCAAGCCCTGGCTGGGCAGCTCAGTTGGTTAGAGCATCATCATTCTGATGCACCAAGTTTGCAGGTTTAATTCCCAGTCAGGGCACACACAGGAATCAACCAATGAGTGCATGAGTAGAACAACAAGTCAATGTTTCTTTCTCTCTCTTTTTCTCCCCCTTCTCACCTGCAGGCCTTCCTTATCTCTCTAAAATCAATCAATAAAAAATTTTATTTTAAATCATTATCTTTTTTTTCCTTTTCCAGACTAAACATTCTTACTTCCACCATACGCCATTCGGCAGAGCTGTGATCTACCCTCCATGCACATAGTAATTAGCACACATTCACCCTCACATGGGCGACTGAGCTATTATCCTTCATCACCCAGACATGGGCTAGGATATTCTTTTTCTTAAAGCATAGTTTGATAAATGCAGCTTGGAGCATTAGCTGTTTGAATAGAAGTTTTGAAGACCCCATAAAATGAAGACCAGGCATAAAGCACAACTTAAGCACTCCCTTGGTACCTGGCCCGTTCTGAGTATTGTGGGAGATGTTTGTGGGTAGAGATATGGTCCCTGTCCTAGAGGTCTGTGACATAAATTTTATTAACTGATCTAGATGGTTGTGAAGCTCTCCGACGAAGCTGTTTAATTTTACCTTTATTTTTTTATTATTTTCTACGTATTCAAGGTTGTGAGGATACAGATCAGCTTCTGTAACAAAGACTCCTAGAAACCTAGCAAGTCAAGAGTAGAAAAGGTGGGATCTCTGATACGTGGCCATCCCCGTGTTGGGGGCATACCAGTCCACATGCACTACGAAGGGGTGGGGAGGGGGCTTCGCCAGTGGCCACCGGTCTCTCCCACACACCACAGGAGAGAGGGGGGTCCATCGCCACTCTTGTACACAATCCTTTCAGTCTTTTCCACCAGAACAAATTCTGTCAATCAAATGTTCCCCCTTTGATGTTTATTTTAAAGGAAAATTAGCCACATGCATCTGTGTCAGGTAGACTTCTCATCCAAATGCAGTTTCCCAACAGCTGCCGGGCATTTAAAATTCCTGGTGGGAAATAAATAAGCAAGTTTGGTTTTGCTGTAGGGAGCTGGGAAGTTTAAGTGGCATCTACACTCAACATGCCAGCACATGCCAGGTCACTTCCTAAAGAAAGCAGGGTTTGCACGAAGGCTAAACGGAGCCGATGGCGATAGAGACTGTCTCCAGGCCTCACTGACCAGATCAGATGCATTAGATGTACTGTCGGGTAATAACATTGCAAACAAAGGCACCTTGGATACACAAGGGCTCCAGCATCACATAGAATTACCCGGTGTACAGTGTCTGCCCACTCACTGTCCCGGTCAGACTGAATTGCTTTCCCGGTAGCTGGCTCTGTACTTTGCAGCCTCTAGGACACCCTGCTCCTAGCATCTCTCCCAGCAGAAGAATAGCTTCTGGACCTTTCTCCCACTGAGGAAGTTCAGAAATCCAGGGCACAACCAGAGTCTAAGAGTTCTAATGTTGAGAAAGGGCTAGCAACACCCACAACCAAAAAAAAAAAAAAAAAAAAAAAGAAAGAAAAAGGAAGGAGATCTTAAAAGTCAGGCTTGACACAGCAGTAGCATGGAGGCCATACATCGTGACTCAGTTTCCCTTCCTTGTCCTTGAAAACCCCCTTGGTCCTTGACCAAGCCTGAGCCTCCAGCCACCTACTGGCTCCATAATGTCCCCTCCAAACATCTTTCTAATAAATCCCCTTTGCTCGGATGAGTTAGGACCAGTGTTATCACTGAGCACTCCCGTGACAGGGGAAGACAGGGAGACTGGGCATTCTTCCTCAGCCTCACAGCGGGTAAGGGACAGGACCCAGCATGGTACCAGGTCTTCTCATTCTCTATCCAGTGATCCATTTCTGCCAGTGGCTACTCTTCTAACCTCCCTTGTCTTTTGAGAAGTAAAATAGACGTTTCCCATGGAGCCTGGGGCCCCTTTCCTCTGGGAAGGCCCAGATTGAGGACTAGTCCCCCCCCCCCCCAGCTTCCCACCACAACAGCCAAGGGGAGCTCTCAGTTCCGTGAGTGGCAATCTCCACCCCCCACATACGTCTGTTGGAAGAACCACACACGCTTCATTAAGAAGTTGTGGGCCCTGGCCGGTTGGCTCAGTGGTAGAGCGTCGGCCTGGTGTGCGGGAGTACCCCATTCAATTCCCGGCCAGGGCACACAGGAGAAGCTCCCATCTGCTTCTCCACCCTTCCCCCTCTCCTTCCTCTCTGTCTCTCTCTTCCCCTCCAGCAGCTGAGGCTCCATTGGAGCCAAGGCTCCAAAGTTTCCCCGGGCACTGAGGATGGCTCTGTGACCTCTGCCTCAGGCGCTAGAATGGCTCTGATTGCGGCAGAGCGATGCCCTAGATGGGCAGAGCATCGCCCCCTGGTGGGCGTGCCGGGTGGATCCCGGTCGGGCGCATGCGGGAGTCTGTCTGACTGCCTCCCCGTTTCCAACTTAAGAAAAATACAAAAAAAAAAAGTTGTGAATATTCCATAACATCACCAAACTGAATTATAAATACATAAAACTCTTCATCAGAGGAAAGTGTTTCTTATTCCTTTGATATTCCAGTACCTTGAATAGCATGGACACTCAATGACTTTGGCTGAGAAAATGAATGATTAATAAAGAAGCAAAAAAATATATAGAATAGGCATCTCAAGGGGGGTTTTCTGAAGCATTTGGGTCTTGGGAAAGCAGAACTAAGCATCTATAACCTTATCCACAATCGAGTCGCAACCTCCCCCCACCTTCAGATCTAGGACTTCTGCAGCTTCTGTAATGGGAAAAGCGAATATTCTCCTGCCCATGGGAGGTGGAGGGGTTGTCAGCAACTTCTCTGCTCAAATGTCAGGGAGAAAGAAATAGGAAACCTGTGGGAAGGCTTCTCTCAACCTTGTCTTATGACTGAAGATGTTGAACAGCCCAGCTTCCCAGAACTGTGTCTGCTGCAATGTCTCCAGACTGCCAGATTAACACACATCTGTCTTCCCCAGTGCGGGCTGACAAGCAGGCCAGTGATGGCAGTGGCGACCCTGGGTACTTAGGTGGAAGTGGAGGACCTCAAAGAGAGTGGCAAGTATGCTGGCCTGGACACGAGGCTTGGCACATGGCCGTGGGATCTGGCATGTCCTGATGGGGTTCAAGAGCAATGGACAGGTAGGGGTGGGGCAGAAAGAAGCAGATCAGGGGTAGAGCTGTGCTAGGACAGATGCAGACACAAGGAAGATGCACAGAGAGAGGTACAATAAGAGAGGCTGGGCCCTGGCCAGTTGGCTCAGGGGTAGAGCGTTGGCTTGGCATGTGAAAGTCCTCGGTTCGATTCTGGGTCAGGGCACACAGAAGAAGTGCCCATCTGCTTCTCCACCCTTCCCCCTCTCCTTTATCTCTATCTCTCTCTTTGCCTCCCACAGCCATGGCCTAGTTGGAGCAAGTTGGCCCCAGGTGCTGATGATAGCTCCATGGCTTCACCTCAGGTGCTAAAATAGCTCTGTTGCCAAGCAATAGAACAATGGCCCGAAATAGGCAGAGCATAACCCCCTAGTGGGCTTACCAGGTGGATCCTGGTCAGGGAGCATGTGAGAGTCTGTCTCTCTGCCTCACCACTTCTCATTTAAGAAAAATAAAATTAGAGAGAGAGAGAGAGAGAGGCTGGAGACAAAAAGCCTGAGGTATTTTCCCAGAATAGACAGGATAGTTTTCCCAGGCATCACTGACATGGTTCCCAGAATTCTACGTTCTAGAAATTAATGCAGGAGCGAACACTTTGCAGGTGGCAAGCTGAATCGAGGGGTAGAGGGGTTCTATTTTTTTGGGGGGAGGGCTGGCTCTGAGAGTTCACACAGGAGTTGGAAGAATGGCTCAGAGGGTTTGAACAGGAGAATGAAACCTGCAGCATACGAGGTCACTTCTGTACCATGCCCGTCCGTGGGAGTCAAGCCACCTGTGTCATCGGCTGGGAAGGAGCACCTGTTCTCACCTTTATCATTGTCCCTGGGCACAGATGTGGCATCACAGATAAAACCTGCAGCAGTGACACTCCTCTGACTTCCCTGGAAGGCAAAGCACCCTGCCCCCTTCCATGAGAACTGCTTTTTATAGAAGTGCAAACAGGCTCATTGATCTCACTGCCTTCCTCCTGCTGGTATTCGACAACAGCGGAGCGGACTAGTGACCAAGGCTGTCTGCCCCATGCTCATGTAAAGGAGAAGGTCCCTGGTCTAACACACCGAAACAATTCAGTGTTTGAAAAAGGGATGAAGGCAGGAAGGGATAGAGAATCAGGGAGTAGGTTAGTCAGGCGAAGGACTTTTGAGTAAAACGAGATTTGTTTTGTTGTTTTGTTTTGTAACAAAGGCCGATCAGTGCACAGACACCAGTTGCAGCCCAGCCGTTCCCGCCGAACACCATAAAGGAAAGGGCATGTTTTTTTCTAAAGCGACGCCATCTGAGCTCCTAAGATCGGCCTCTTCTGTTGGAATGCTGGGAAGCTGCCATCTGTCGTAGAACCTGCAGGTGCAGCGCCAAAGGCTGGGTGGGAGAACGTGGTACTGACCCTCACAAGCAGCTCAGCAGCTACTTGAGCGCATTAGCAGGTTGTGATGGTTCAACCCCTTCCAAGGCAACACACTGAAGGCCAGTCTGTAAAATCCATACAGGAGAAAGGAGTTGGTACTTACTGAGATTTCGCTGTGTGCCCAGCCCTCAGAGAGCATTTATACATGTATGTAACCCTTGGGGGCAGGCATGAAGGGACTGATCCGAGGTCTTACGGAGTTCGAACCTGGGACTCTGACTGTGATCTGAATCCTACTGAAGCCCTCGTTTCTGCCGCTGCCGTGCTCCATGTGTGGACAGACCCTGTTAACTCTGCCATGTCCCCAAGGGCAACACATTCTCTGGTGTGAGCTGACCTTTCTGAAATTCTGAGCACTGAGGGAACCAAGTCAGAAGTAGTCGGGACCATGGAGCATAGCCCATGGCTCCAATGCCAAGCTCCCATACAGTAGCCAACACCCTCCTGCGTTAGCTTCCGGGGAGTCCGATCGGACATTTTCTGGGGAATCTCGGCCCATCTAGAGAGTCTGGTGAAGTGTCCTTGCTTTCGTAGGACTTGCTGAGCCGTGTTAAAAAGACGCTCTCAGGCGCTCTGAGGGCATCCAGGGGCCGGGAAGCCGTGCATGCAGAAGCACTCAGCGAAGAGTGAGGTTGATCACTGGTTCTGATAAATCGACAGTGAAATTAAAAAGCTTAATTATTTCTGCATGAATTCTGAGAGAAGTCTTTTCCCACTGAACCTATGAAAGTTTCAAAGCATTTCACAGCAATAAAACATCTGTGACCCAATTTACCAAATAATAATTATAATAATAATTTTGAATAAAAACAAGAGTTGTTAAGGTAGCAAAGAGCCACAGGACGGTTGAGAGTCCTTAAGCCCCCTCCCCTCCCCCGAAAGGGACCCTGTGCAGCAGGCCTTCCGGAGGACATCTCTCCATCTGAGTACTGAGGGCTGTGTGGGGAGCAGATGGGGGAGCTTCTGCAGGAGCCCAAGCCCCCCTGAGAAGAGTGGATAAAGGTCTGTCACAGAGCCAGGACCGGAGGAAGGGAAGCAGGGAGAATTCACCAACAGGAGGAGAATGACCTCCGGGAGCTGGTGAGGAAGATAAAATAAGAATGGATGGATTTAAAAAAAATACAAAAAATAATACACTGGAAAAGCTATGGCACACACACGTTATCTGAAAGCCACCGAATTAGAATGATTCCAGGATGTTTCTTTAATTCCGCATTTGTGTGAAGCTTGTGAAGAAAGGTGGGAGGAACCAGACTCAAGGGTCTCAGATTTAGCTTGTAAAGGTGTCGACAATGTCAGGGGCTCCCATACAGAGGTCAGGCAGGGCTCTAAAGGAAAAATAAAATAAAAACATGTCTTCAAGAAAACTGAAATTGATCCAATATACTCAATAAGGATTCACAATTCTTGAGTGATTTGAAGTAGATTATTTTAAACTGATATAAAACTTGACAAAAATCTGTTCTAAAGGATGTATGGAATATTGACGTATGATAATTTACTAATTGGAGAAAAAGTAGGCAACACTGACTTCTGTAAGATGTGGAACTTAAATTATATAAAGAATTAACTGGGTTGGATCAATGGTGGGAATCTTCAAACTTCGAGCCCTGAATCATTACTTCAATCTAATTCTCCAATCATATGCAAATTAATAGGCATTTTTATAAGCATATTCCATTCTAACAAGGTTCCATTTATATTAAAGGAAAAAAACCCTTGAGTTTTCTAAAATAAATGCATACCTGACAGCATTTTCCGAGGGAACTACTTGGCTAACCCAACCATGCTATTAATAAACAGCCAATGGGCTTTAAAAACAGAATTCCTTGTAGATACCTTCAAAATGAACATTTCACATGCAAAATTAATGTGTTAATACACCAAAGCATCATTTCTCGGCTGAGGGAGTGGAAGCCACCTTTCCCCTGAGCCCTGGAAGAACATTCTAGCACCCATCTCTAAATAGTGACATGAGCTGCCAGTAATCCACATCCCATTCTTATTAGAAGTCAGTTGAATCAGCATGGTTGGTGAGAAGGGATCATTTCTCTGAAGTGTGTTGGCAGTGCAGCGTGAAGAAAGCCGATGGTTCAACAGCCTATTCAACATCATCCTGGTCAGACACCGGGTCCTGCCATTGGATCTGCCGAATCGAAGAAGAGAGTTTAATATTTGGCTGGTCATGTGCATCAGAGCTGCCCCACAAATGCCCCTATAGTCTCGTCATTCAAAGCCTTTACCAAGTTGGGCAGAGAGAAGGAACAATTCATGAAATTGCTTAAAGAACAAGCGCTCCCATTTTGCCTCTGAAAGAGGGTTGTCAGGGTGAAGACCTCTTTGGGTGGAGTTGGTGTATTGGGGAGTGAGGGGGTCTGTTCTGCACAAAGGTATGAAGTGGTGGACACCGGGCCCCTGGGGGGTGCACACCAGTCTAATGGAGCAGGAGATGCTCTCCAGGTGGGTGTGACAATGTGGGAATTAAGCTTCTGCTTCTGTCCCATTTCATAATTCCAACTGTCTGGATTTTTTTTATGTGAACTTGCCTAATTTCTATGTGAGAATATAATTTGTAGAAACAGGCAGTATGGGAATGAAGTCAGTGGCATAAACATCTCATACCTGTGCGTTTGAGGAAGCCCATAAATGACCAATTGGCAGCCTCTGTTCCAGGTACCCCGAAATCTACTAAAATATACAGCCAGACATTGGGGGCCCTTTGCCTGGGCATCCTTGTATGCTGCCTCCTGCCAATTTGTGTGCTACGAATAGCTTATTCTGATCACTGGGGTTTGGGGGTGCTTTGCTTCATGTTTCATGTAGTGAAAAGGATGAAAGGATGTTATTACAAGTAGCCCAGTGTTTATTCTGAGGATGGTACCACAGACATTGTTGGTGGTACGATGCCCTGCACTCTATAAGAATAAGCAAGACATATATGCTTATGTTTTATCACTGGGGGAAAAAAAAAGTGCTTTCAAGGGTCAAAGCGTTTGTTTTTCTATCTTACCCGCTCTGTGACATATCTCATTTGTGTCTGCATCTTCATGTAGGAGGCTAGAAAGTTCATACACGGATCAGTGTGCAAACACTTCCGGAGTCATCCCTCTTTCCTTCCCTTGCTTTCTTCTATGTCACACAATCCCCACGCTGACTCAATTCTGTGCAATGTACCCTGTTATATAGGCTGGGTTCACGAGTTGTTTTTACCATTAAGTGGGGCTAAGAGGGGACAGATTCTTCTATGACCTGGCTCTCTGGACAGAAGATCTGCAAAGGATAAATTTAAACTCAAAATGACCATCTAGGAAGTGGGGGGCAGAGAGGGAGAGCAGAAGAGAGATACCACAAAAGGCTCAAAGATTTATCCATCACCTACTGGGGGACATCTCTGGTTTCTTCCAAGTTTCAGCAATTATGAAAAAAGCTGCTATCAACATGTGTGTGCAGGTTTTTGTGCGGACATAAGTTTTCAGCTCCTTTGGGTAAATACCAAGGAGCACGATGGCTGATCGTATGGTAAAAGTATATTTAGTTTTGTAAGACACTGCCAGACTGTCTTTGAAAGTGGCTGCACCATTTTGCATTCTCGGAGTGTTAGCTTTTGATTAGAATCTTCCAGATCTGAACTAAATACCCTAGGGGTTGTATATTTGTAATTAAGATACTTCTAAGTATTAACAAACTGCTAATAGAGCAGTGGTAATCAACCTGGTCCCTACCGCCCACTAGTGGGCGTTCTAGCTTTCATGATGGGTTGTAGCGGAGCAACCAAAGTATAAATAAAAAGACAGATTTAACTATAGTAAGTTGTTTTATAAAGATTTATTCTGCCAAACTTAGCAAAAATCTGACATAAAGTACTTGGTAAGTAATTATTATTATATGCTTTAACTTGCTGTAACTCTGCTTTATAAATGTTATAAAGTAAAGTTACTTCCCTACTTTATAAATCACCATTACTGTGGAACCGATGGGTGGTTAGAAAATTTTACTACTAACAGAGATACAAAAGTGGGCGGTAGGTATAAAAGGTTGACTACCCTTGTAATAGAGTATGGATTAAAATATGCTGCAAATACATACATATTATATATATATATATTCTATATTCTATATATGTATATACATATTCTATGTAATTGTTTATGTTGAGATATTCTAGAGAAAATTATATAACCAAATGTCTAGCATAAATAAAAACAATCTTAATCACAGAAAAATATTCAA
Organism: Saccopteryx leptura; assembly: GCF_036850995.1. NCBI lineage: Eukaryota > Metazoa > Chordata > Mammalia > Chiroptera > Emballonuridae > Saccopteryx > Saccopteryx leptura. The sequence goes on along the minus strand of NC_089507.1, from coordinate 147,085,463 downwards.
TAACCCTTTCTCAAAGATAGCTTAAGCTGGAGAAATGAATATTAACAGTGAAATCATTTGAACAGCATAATTAATAAATGTGTTCTAATGTATGTATAGAAGTATATTATTATGTGTCCTCAAACTACAAAATATGTTCTTCTCAGACCCACAAAAATATTTTTTCAATTGCAAACATTATAAAGAAAATCTCAACAACGTAATAAGAATATGAATGAGAAAAGTCCTCTAACTACAAGATTTTTCAATTGGAAAAAGTTTATAAATATTAGATATTTATAATTTTTTTAAAATGACCCTTAATAACTAATGATAACAAAAAAGAAATAGAAATAATTAAAAATTTAGACCAACTGGGTTCTGTATAAAATGACCATTTCTATATTGCCAAATAACAAGAATCTAAGCAAAAAAAATGAGGTTGTGGAAAGGGAGGGGTCAATTCATTTTAATGACTCAGTCTGACTATTGCCTTGATTTTTGGCTGGAGTTAATGGGGTGAGTTTAGAACTACGAGTAAGAGTGATTAGAATACATACACATGTATGCACACACATATATGATTCAGTTCAATCCTCTGGTTGCCCGTGTCACACATACTGGTTGACATGTGTGACATGATCATGATCCCATCGTGGCTCTCCTGGGAGGGAACAAAATGCAGGAGCGATGTCGTAAAGACAGCTCTCCGTGCCGCGGAGGTTGAGAAGTTGGAACAGATTTACAGCGGTCTTGTCGTGACACTCCCGGATGCTTGGCTTTCTTCCTGTTCATTGCCTCTGGTAAGGACCTTTGGGTCGGCCCAGAAAACACAAGTCATAGAACAATGCCCTCCGAGTGCAACCCTCTGTCTGCATGGCTTTGAGACAGCCCAACGGTTCTGGCTTTGACATCGTTCTTCACTTGGGTTCATCCCAGCCGCAATCTATCCGCCCGCCCACTTTGGGAGGAGTCTCAAGGCTCGGTCCATCTCTGGGCTGTTGCATTCCTGCTCAGGGGACCTGTTGGAGCTCCTGCTGGGCCATGTATCTGGCAGATGTGACATGAGGATGCATAAGATCACGGCTGTAACACCATGACATCGTGGTTGATCTGTACTTAGGGACCGGCCACCTCATCCTCTGCCTTAATTGCTGGCTTGATATCAGCTCCTGTCCTTTGTAACCTAACTTCTCAGGCCACAGTGTCACCTGGTCCCCATCCGGAGGCATTACAGAGTCCACTAAATGTCCCTAGGTGGCTTCCCATGGAGACTTGCTCTTCTGAGAGGTTCCACCAGCCACACAAAAGGAGCTAGTGGGTCTGACCCTCGCCTGAATGGCTCTCCCTGTTCTCAGAGCCTGTCTGCCCGAATCTGATCTGTCACATGTTAGCAACTCAACAAATGATTACTCACATTCATGCACTTCAATGAGCACTTATGCAGGCCCTACTGTGTGGCCATCGCTGTACCAGGCACTGAAGGCACAACAGTAAGTGCAACAGTTCTAAGAACCCACAAGTTCATCATCTAAAGGAAAGCAGATAAGGAAACCAACCGATTGTGAAAACATAAGAAGACACAATCACTACATAAGATGTAAACACCGGGCCAGGGCAGCCCCAAGGGCAGAGGACATCTGATTGGCGAGGAGGTAAGTGGAATAGAATAAGGAGGTTCCGCTTTCTGCTATTTCCTAATCCGCTCTGCTGAGACACAATTTACAGACAATAAAACACATTCTAAGTATTTGGTTTCGTCAGTGCTGATAAATCTATGTTGGCCCACGAAACAATGACCACAGTCAAGAAGTACAATGCCTCCAAAAGTTCTCCTGTGTTCTTCCTGATCAATTTGTGTCCCCCTACTGCAAACATACCACTGAGTTGCTTTCCAACAACAGAGGTTAGTCTCTCCATTCTGGGAGTTTGTATAAGTGGAATCACACAGTGTGTACTCTCCCTGGCTTCTTTTATTCAGCCTGATATTTCTAAAATTCATTCATATTTACATAACAGTACTTAACGTCTTGTGATACTGGCTGTCATTTCATTGTATGCATATGCCCTTTTTCCTTCATGTGTGGATGGACATTTTGACCCGTTTCCAACTGTAGGTGATAATGAATAAAGCCGTTATGAATATTTGTGTACTTATGAGTGTGTATTTTGTGGATTACGTATTACGTGGATAAGGATTTTCTTTTCTCTTGTGCAAATACCTAGGAGTAGAGCCATTGGGTTATGTTTTAAGTTTCTGAATAGCTGTGTAAGAGACTTTTCCAAGGCAACTGTAATCATTTTCTACTCTCTGAGCAATGCGTGAGGGTTCCATTGGTCCAGCTCTTTGGTGACACCTGCTCCTGTGAGTTTATTCACATGTTTGCCATCCAAGTGGGTGTGTAGTCATATCTCACTGTGGTTTAAATTTTAATTTACCTAATGATGAATGATGCTCAATGGTTATTTATATGCTGATTGGCCACTCAAAAATTTTTTTGCATTAATGCTTGTTCAAAATATTTTAATTTGGTTGTCTGTTCATTATTGAGTTGCACGTGGGTTTTTTTCCCACCTATTTTGAATACATGTCCTATGTCAAATATGTTATTGCTGATATTTTTGTCCCAATAGGTGGTTTATCATGCTGTTTTCTTAAGGCTTTTTTTTTCAAAGAAGAAAACATTTTACATTATGATGAGGTGCGTTTTTTCCAATTTTTTTTAAATACCTATTGTTTTCTTACATCGTATCTAAAATCTCTGCCAACCCCATAGTCATAAAAGTTTGTTTCTTAAATTTTTTATAGATGTAGTCTAATTTTTTTTTAATTCAGTTGAATCGCCCATTTTGTATTAGTTTTTTTTCTGCGTACCATTTGGTAAGTGGAGAGGGTTATACATTATCATATCTATATTGATTCTTCCAGCCCCATTTCTTGAAATGTCTATTCATTTTCTAATGGAATTCCTTTTACCTCTTTGTTGAAAATCAGTTGGCCACATCTGAGTGGTTTTACTTGGGTTTTCTCTTTTTCACTTCCCTGGTCTATGTGTTTATTCTTATTCTAATGCTGTTTTGATTACAGGTAAAGTGGGTATAGATATAGATATAAATATAGATATAGATAGATGCAGATGATAGAGATAGAGATAAAGATATGGACAGACATAGACATACAATAGATGCATATATGTATATGTAGATATAGATAGATATAGATATACATGTAGATATAAATAGATATGGATAGACATACAATAGACATATATATAGATATAGATATAGATGTACATGTAGACATGGATATAGGTACAATAAGAGGTATAGGTATGTATATAACTATAGATGGACATGGACATAGACACAGAATAGCTGTAGAATACACACACACACACACACACACACCCATAGATGTAGATAGACATAGACAAATAGACATAGTGATAGTTCACCCTTGGGGAACTTGCATTCTAGTGGAAACAATGGGACAGGTACACAAATTAATATAATAACCTCAAATATAAGCAATGTTATAAAATGAAGAAAATTGGGGAAATACACAGCAAAATAACTGGCCCGAATAGCAGTTGGTGGGAAGGCGGGCTCCTGCCCTATGCAAGCTGCAGCAATGAGCAGACACTCACAGGAAAGGTGGGGGTGGGGCGGGGAGGGTTATGTGAATTGTTCTGGGCAAGGAGAGCCCCAACACCAGGCCCCAAGGCAGGAATGAACAGACAGAACGCTGTAAAATGCTCACAAAATGAAAGCCCATGTGATTGGAACATAGTAAACCGAAGAGAGCGTGGCACAAGGGAATTCAGAGTCACCCAGGGCCTGTCTCCACATCAGCACTTGTAGCCCAGGTTTCATCTGAAGAGCATAACTCGGTAGTGAACATAAAAATTATTTTTTAATTTAACAAAAAAGCTATGTCCCTGTAGAAAACTTCATTGCTTCCCTACAAACAACTATAGATATACATGGGTGTACATTTTCACTAAATTGTATGAACTGAGAAAGCAAGCATTAATATAACTTCTTTGAGTTCCACACAGGAACATTTTATACGTCCTTCTACGTTTAAATATGCACGTCCAAATAGAGAGCATTTCTCTATCTGTAATAATGTCCATACTGACGTATGAAATAGGAATGCTCTCTCCTTAGCATTCGTACATTTCCATTATGTAAAGTCATCTTCTTAGCATTTGTACATTTCCATTAGGTAAAGTCATCATAAATCCCCCCCCCCCCCAATCATGTCTGGGCTGTGGTCATAGTAAACACCTGTGATCGGCTATTAGGATAAAGGGAGCAGCGGCCCATTCTGATTATCGGTCCCTTCAGGTCACCCGCCTATGAGAACAGCCCCTGGTCTGTGGACAGGATGATGGTCCCATTCCAGGCACTGAGTCTCGCCTCTCACTAGACCTGATGGTGGAACTTACTCGGCTAACACAGAGACAGACGTATGAAACAAATTATAGAAGAATGCAAGACAACTGGATCGGGTACTTCCAATCCAGAGAGAGAAAAATGCAAGCACTTTGCTCTAGCTCTGTGTCTGCAGTATCTCTATCCCCGTGCGGTGGTGCCTTGCAGACCAGACAAGAATCAACATTTTTGGTTTGTGCCCAGACACTTCAACTCCAACAGGTCTGCCTGAGCCTTCTCTAAGCCCCAAATGTAGAAATTCCACTCACCCAGTCATAATCTTTCTCTTGGGTCAAAGCAAGGAATATGACAGGTGTATATAGCAAATCCCTTTTAAATACAGCTTACAGTTAAGCTCCCTATTGTTACTTTTTTTTTTTTTACAATAAGTTAAGTGTAAATCCTTTTATCATTTCACATATGTGTTAATTTCTTGGCTTTTAAATATGGGAAATTAGGGCTTGACTCTTGAACTCATTTGATTTGTTTGTAAGTATGTGATAAGGGACAGAAGAACGTGAGGTTACATTGCATGACAAGTTTGGGGGGCACTGCAATATAGGCCAGCGTTGCTATCATTACAGCTACTATTAAAATTAAAATGAATGGGCTGTCAATCGATCAATATATTGTTCTGAATACATACATCATGAATATAGACTCATTGTAACCATATGGGCCCCATGGGTCAAAATCACTACAATCCTCTGTCCTCAGGAAATATAAAGTTCTTGGTGATACAACAAAAGCTTAGAAATGCTGCATTCTTCTGTTGCTGCCAAAATGTGTTATCACTACTCAGATTAATCAGATCCCAGAACGTTGTCAAAATATCAGTTACCACACGAGGACATCATCCTAACAAATAAACTGCGATATATATCTTGGCGGAAGCATCTTCAGTGTCAGAACATTTTGGGGTTGGAAGGGCCCTCGGAAACATCAGATGAAGTCAGTCCTGGCTCTGTCATATTTTGGCTCTGAGTTTAACCACCGCTGCTCAAGCACTTCCGGAAAGTGGGACCTCACTCCATCTAAAGCAGCTACTTTTCCCGTGGAAGAAGGCTCATGAGGAAATCTCCTTTCATGTTCCATCCATGGCATATCATGCACCTGTTAGGACTACAACGAGGACTGAGGAATGTCATGCTTGTAAAGGGTTTTGCAGAGGCTCCAGGGCATATAAGTCACGAGTAAGAGTCATCATGTATTGATTTTATTTTTCTCTTGCCCAATTTTTATCCATGAAAATTCTAGTTACCTTTAGGACTTTGCTTCAGAGTTATACCCTACCAGAAGTCCTTCCAGACTCCTGATCTGGGTTGGTCAGTTTCCCTCCCTCGTTCTCCTGAGAGCATGCTGGACTCGCTGTCACCATGTCAGGTTTGCATCCCACCTTCTACTGTTGGCATCCTCGGGGCGGGGACATTGCCCTATTTTCTACAGGTTTTTTTTTTATGGTACCCCGCTGGTAATCTGTCACACAGGAGATGGCTCATGTGATTTTCTGAATGAATCAGTGAGTGAATAACTATTATAGGGAGTAGGTAAAGTAGCACCTGCTCTACCTGGAACAATGTCAAGTGCTGAGTAACATGACACAGCTTGAAATACGCCTTACCAGAGCGTGCAGCTTTGCTGGAGTCCTGCATGCCCGCGTAGAAGCAGATAAAAAGTGAAGTCATGTTGACTGTAGGCAAGTTCAGGATCATGCAGACAGGCACTGGTCAGAAGTGGATTTAGCATCTCCAATTCCTTGATCTAGTTACGACGCAAACTGCTCCTTACACAGCTGCCCCTGCAGACCTATTTTTTTAAGGGACAATCAAGCCTTCTACTATTCCGAAAACAAATGCTCATTATGTCATTTTGTAGTGTTTTTATTTTTCCTCTAGATCCAGTGTGGGTTCATAGTTGTTTCTTCAAAAAGATTAGATGCAACTAGAGATGCAGTGAGAACTCTTTGATTCTTATACCAAAGAGATCATTTGCATTGCTCTGCACTGGTTTCCTCTCGTTCTGTGTTTGTCGAGAAGCAGCAGCACTTTGTGAGCTGCCAGTCAGCTCTGCTCCCTACGAGTGACATTTGCATGCTCTACGCTGAAGTGTGAAGTGTCGGATGTCCCATCTGAATGTTTTCTGAACTCTGGTGCCTCCTCCTGTCAGAATTTCACACCTATTTATGTTTCCTGTAGAAATTCTAGCAAGAAATAATATAGCTTTTACATGTTATTTTAGATATTATTTATATTTTTTTCCTCAGAGATATTTATCCAAAGAAATAGATACCAAGTTGAAACTAGCTCAAAGGAAGAGGAAAGGAGGGGGAAACCGCCGTGTAAAGAGCCCAGGGCACGGCATTCTCTGCGTGCTCTGTTTTTCTTAGGGACGATGTGATCTTTCATGGGTGTCCTATCTCATGGTCTCTTCTATGTGGACCCACATCTCCCCTCGGGGCTCTAAGTTCTTGATTCCCATAGCAATTGCCTTATATGAAGCTTTGCATTGCCATGACACTGACTCCGCTTCATCTTGTCACTCCGGTGCTCAGCAGCACGGAAGTCAGCATTTTTTGTTTTTGTTTTTTCACTTAGCTTGGCAGAGAAAAATCATGTTGAGTGGTGTGAGGCTTGTCGACCAGCTATTGCAATGGGATGAGGTCACCCAGTCCCAATAGGGACACCAAGGACCATGCCCTCTTAGGGGGTCACAGCCTCCACACCCACAGCTCCTCTACTGCTGGGACACCACCTCGCATGTCAGAGTCTCTCTTGTAGAAGAGCTACTGGACAAGAAAACTCCATGATTAGATTTCAGCACACACACACACAAAAAGAATCCCTTCATATTTATTCCAGAGGCTACCGTGACCGTTCTGTTTAAAACTGTGAGTACTAGAAGGATCTGTTCTGTTTCTATAGGCAATGCTTTTAAGTTATTTTTAATTAAATGTCTAAAACCATGGAAGGAGTCAAGTAGTTTCTAAACTAGCAGTTTTATACTTATAGGAAGCATCGAAGCTTTCATTTGCTCTTGTTGATAATGTATGACTCCATGTGATAGTAGATTGACCCAGTTATTTTTTCAAGTATATACCTAAAAAAAGAATTGGACGTTATGTGCAAATGTGTCTACAGTTGCCATTATGTGGCAACTTAATTAAAATACAGAGGAACACGAGTTTATCTGCTTCTTAGAGTCTTGTGTGAGACTCACATACCTCTATTCTGAGGCTGACACCATGTAACCTCATTTAGTTTTTCATGTCTTAAAAACTAATATTCATTGTATCCAGATGAACCCATAATTCATACACATTTATAGGTGGAAATAGTCATTAGCTGTATTTTATTCAATGGCATTTTCCTCTTTGGGAGTTTATCTTATTTCTCTGCATATGAAGCTATACAGCACAAGGCTAGAGGGCATTACCGGAGGAGGTGGGGGATAGTGCTACGTGTTCTTTCCCCTTGGAAGTAGGAACATACAGTGCCTGGTAACCTACCAATTATATACATAATGAATTTTACTTCAATATTATTGAGATGTTTTTTGCACCCTCATGGAATCCTTCCTGCCCTCATTTTCTGAAATGTTGCCCCCAACCGTTCCTCCATTTCTGTCCCAAGCAATGGCCACCTGGTCTCCACTCTGGGTCCTCCTCCCTGGGGAACATTACACGTTTTCCTTGTGTTGCCTCAGAGCCCTTTCTTGGGTCACGCACGATAGCTTTGACAGGAGAACTTCACTTTCCGGTTGAAAACCCAGGGTTGTTTTCTTTTCTTTCTTCTCTCTAATATGTCAAATTAAAATGTAAACCATAATAATGTACATGGTAAAGGCTGTAAGTGGAATTAGGACAAACAGTTCTTGGAATACAGTCCAAAGGGAGCGGTTCACTTTGATAGTGTGTAGTGCACTTGGGTGCCGTGTTAGAAGGAACAGACCCAGCACCCTTTTGCTGAGGAAGCTGTCTGCTATGCAGAATAGTACTGTAACAGAATACCCAAGGGTAGGAGCGTGGTTGCCATTGAGGCATAATAAAAGACAGACACCTTAATACACATTTTTTTATCATCTGCTGTATATGTGTTCTTTTCAGAAGAGAAGAAAATTTTTAAAAGATAGGATAAAAATGAAATCACGGCTACCTGCGATTTTTAGAACCACCTTCACATCTTCCAATAGAAAGACTTGGCATTTCTAACCGAGAGAGCAGGTGGAGATAACTGAGGGAAGTTCTTCAAACCACTGCCCAGTTGCTATGATGCCTGTTTGGCCAATGTGAGCCAGATCTGATTTTGAAAGAATCCTATCATTCTCGGTGGTTGTTCCTCTGAGGAGATGAGATCCTTCCAGAATGTGTCCCTTGACTTGATGAGCTACACAATGACCTTTGCTGATTTCTGCTTTTTTTTTTCTTGGTGGGCGGCACCTCCAGCTTGTTGTTAGACCAAGGGGCTGTTAGGGGCTGTGTAGCAGCAGCTTCAGCGATCTAGGGTGGCAGGCTTGGCACAGGGGTGTTTCTGTGCCCTGCCTGCTGACATCTCAGGACTTGTGCAGCCCGAGAAAGGAGAGGCGTGTGTCTGCGGCGACTGCGCTGGTTTGGTCCGTGTGTGCATGTGTATGTTGTGTATGGCCTGTGTGTCCCCTGAACAGTGTGCTGGCTGTGGAGACAGAAGCTCTGCCCCAGCAGCCCTGGGAGTCTGAAAGTTTTCTGTTTGGTCACAGAAAGCATGTTTCTTCTGTTTCTTTTGTTAACAAATCCGTAGATTTTCTACCTTATGAAAGAAAGAAAACACACAATGAATTTCTCCCGAGGCTATGGAGACCGAGCCTGGCTCCCCAGAGTGGGCAGTTAAAAAGTTACTGCTGAGCTGCGGAAAGGGCTTACGCACGGTGGAAAACCGTAGGCAAATGACTGAGAGCCACCGAGGGGCGAACGCATGGCCCCATGGCCCCCCTCCGAGTTTCTATGACATCGTGACATGGAAAAAAAAAATCCAGGCGGGGTCTCTCCTTTTAAAATATGCTAGGACTTTGGATGGAACACCTGTGTTTAATTTCTTGGTTGACCACTAACTGGCTCAGTAGGGGGTAAAGTGAGGGGGTGTCTCAGCTCTGTCTGACATGAGAATCACCCAGGGAGTTTTTAAAACTCTCCCCACCCCCTGCCCCAGGACCCTGGACCAATTAGATCCCAATTTATGGGGCTGGGACACTGAAAGCAGCAATATTCTTTGTAGTTATAACATAGTAGCCACGTTTGCAACTTGTGCTGACTTCTTGTCCTGGAGAAGGCAGCTCGTGGGTCCCCGCCTAAGCTTTCCCGACTGCAGAATGGACAGTTTTATTAGATGTTTCCCCTACTTCCACTCTGGATGAAAGGGGAGCAGGGGTGACAGTGTCTAGTCAAAGGGATTTCCGACACGCTGCTCAGTCATGACAGTCTCCACGGCAGGGCTCTGAACAAGCGGGGGGCACTACCACCTACTGATGTGTGTGTGTCTGAACCTGAGAGAGCAAGCCAGCAGTGGAGCCATCCTTTCTGACACTCAGGGACAAGCCAGGGAAGCACCGATGATCTGCTCATTCATTCCCCTCCCTCCAATGACTCTTTCTTCCGGGCCGGACCCCGCACGTCATACTGGCTGCAGAACTCTCCTATTTGCGGTTGGAGCCTGGGAACTAGGTAGGCCTGGGGAGGCGGGTGGGGGGGGTCTAGCTGCTGGCTCTGTTCAGAGAAGAATGATGGCTGTAGGTGCAGAGGCAGGGCCGGGAAGGACCAAGCACAGGACGGCGGTCCACGTGGCATTGGGAATGGGAAGGCAGCACAGGATGGCGGTCCGTGTGGCATCGGGAATGGGAAGGCAGCACAGGACAGTGGTCCACGTGGCATCGGGAATGGGAAGGCAGCACAGGACAGCGGTCCACGTGGCATCGGGAATGGGAAGGCAGCACAGGACGGCGGTCCACGTGGCATCGGGAATGGGAAGGCAACACAGGACAGTGGTCCACGTGGCATCGGGAATGGGAAGGCAGCACAGGACGGCGGTCCACGTGGCATCGGGAATGGGAAGGCAGCACAGGACGGCGGTCCACGTGGCATCGGGAATGGGAAGGCAGCACAGGACGGCGGTCCACGTGGCATTGGGAATGGGAAGGCAGCAGACTCGCATGATCTGCAGGGAGGAGCAGAGGGACCAGCGGTGACTTGTGAAGGAGAGGTGAGGACACCAGTCGGCAAGTAGTAGGGCGCACAGGGTGAGGCTCAGAATCAGGGCAGCGGTGACAAAGCTCCATGGATTGGTGTGTTGGAGGACCCCAAGCTTCCAGAGGAGGGTGGTCTGGTGCCTTCTTGTCAGAAAAGGGTCAGCATTTTGAAATAACAGGTTTCCCTCCACAGGGACATCTGGGAACCTCTCCCTTTCTGTTGGCTGTTCCATCCCTGGGCTGACTGGATTACGTGTCCCACGCACCTGGAAGTGACCCTTGGCCGACGGAAGCCTGTCCCCTGCAGGGCACCCTCGCCCTGTTGCTCCATGGCCGCTCCTTGATGTCTCCTTCCTCTCCCATGACACTTAGCGCCAAGCCTAACGACAACCAGACGCTCCTTCGACGTGACAATCATTTGGAGGAAACTCTGACGTCCAGGAAGGCTAAGGAGCGAGGGGGGTAGAAGGAAATCATGACTGAGGTTTTGGCAGGACCGGAGGAGGAGGCAGGGCCACCTTTCCCACAGGATGCGACGTGCACATCTCTCCATTAGAGCTTCCTCCTGACGTGGGAGCCATCTGTTCATAAATCTGTCACCTCCGCTAGTCTGTGGGCTCCTGGCAGGAAGGGCCCAGGCTCTCTTCTTTGTGAATTAGGTACATTCCATGACCCAAGGAGGGCTGCACTGACTAGGACAGGAAGGATGGCAGATGTCAAGATCCCAGAAAAGGCTCTTGGTTCTCATGTGAGAGAAGGAACGTTTTGGAAGTCTAACCTTTCCTGGTGCCGAGAGCCAGGCTCCTTGAAATGGAAATGTCATCCTCTGGAACAGCACCCAGGATCCGGGGGATACAGAGCACACGTGCGGACCCGCCATCCTCCCTGCAAGAGCACAGGCTGAAAGGACAAGGAGCTCGGCCCCTCTGGAAAGGGAGCTCAGCCATCAGCCTCCTGGCAGGAGGGAAGAAGGCCAGAGAAGACTCAGCTGCAGAGCTGGGAGCTTTGACTACTGGGCTCACGGCACTCACCCGCCTCTACTGTTCAAGGCCCACAGGGGGCATAAGAACAGGACACCTGGAGCCCTTGGGTTGTCCCGCGTTGGGGATCCCACAGCAGATCCCATAGCTTTCCAACATATTCCCCATTTCTATCCCACTTCTATAAGAGACTTTTCTTCTTAGAGAGAGTCCTAGCTCCAGGCATCCAGGAACAATGGGGTCTGAGAGCAGCCTCTGAGGAGCCACCCAGATCGGGTCGGGGAGGCTCAGTGCCTGCCATGTCCTCCTTCAGCACAGGACGGCCGAGCAGCTGGCCAGGTGCTCAAGAAAGCAGAACTTACGTATCTCAGACTATGGAGGGTGGGGCAGAGGCAGTGTCACAAGAAGGAGGCAGTCTTGTCTTCAGTGAGCACAGAAGCCAGCGTCTAAGGAGACATGGAAGTGGGGGGGGGGGCAGGCTGACCATGAGCTGGGTGTGTGGGCCCTCGGGCAGAGCCAAGACGCCACCTAACTCTCTTAGCGGAGAAAAGAGGCGAAGACCTTGAACTGACCCAGGCAGTTTCCGAAGAGGAAGCGGCTGGCTTTTAAACTGAGGACCTGAGGGGGCCGGGATGGGTGAGTTACACATCTTATGACATTCCAAGCAGAAAGGGAGCTCATTCACTCAGGAGATTTGTGAAAATCCTGGTGAATGGCTGACCCCAGGACTTCCGAAGCACAGGGTGATGCCCCCTGTCATGGCCACTGCCCTTTCCTCTGGGAGGAAAGAATCCCCTGTAGTCCGCCTGCCCCGACACCCCACCTTCTCTTTTCTGACCGCTGTCCCAGCCTCTGGGGACAATTGCTGAATGTGCGGTGGCTGCGTGAGTGCTGTTCAGAAAGATTATGTCTCCTTCTCGCTGTGGACCTGTGCTAAGTTTGCCTTTCCCCACAGCTTTGCAACATAGCGCATCCACGTGACGTGTGGTAGCCAATGGAGAGGGAGGCAAAATACAGCTTGCAGGTTTGCTTGGCCACATTCTCTTTCCCTTCTATCCGTGGTCACTCCCGATATTTTAGACAGTCGCCTTCGTTCACGTAGCACCCCAGAGTGAAATGGGCAATGACAGATAGCAAACCTTTGAAGAGTCCAGATAGAAACGAGGGAAGGAGATGTCGATGTCTGTTGTTTAACCCCATCCTAACACGGTTATCTAACCAGACTGAGCCTGTCTCCCACAACAGCTTCTGAAAGTGTGACTGACTTATTTTCCAGCCTCTTTGGCAGCCAGGCCTGGGCGTGTCTTCCAGCCCTAACCCCAGTGGAACCCTGTCTTCTACAGGGATAGCCCTACCACGTGCATCCTTGATTGTGGTCTGGTAAGAGTGTCTCCAGTGAGTGGTTAAATAATTTTGCTAGGTAAAATCACATCATCCATGATCAACATTTGCTGTTTGCTGGGCTAGTCTAGAAATGGATCTTAGAGTGTTTGTAACAGGCCTTAGCAAAGCTATGGGAAAATCCAACATTGTTAAGTAGTGTTCCTACATGTCAGGCCCAAGGGGGACCTTCTTGGACCTCAGAGTCATTCAGATTGTCCCTCAGAGCAGGGTGTCAGGAGCCATTGTTCCTCAGTGTCCCATAAGTCACTACTTGGGGGAAAAAACCCCAAAATTTTTAACAAAAGCAAGCAAAAGAGAAACTGCATTGTTAGCCACAGAGCTGCATGCGGAGAAGGTTTTTCACTCCATTATTCCTCTTTTAAGCATGCCCATGCCCCCACGGTCCCGGGTGGTGCTTCCTTCTCTCCCCAGGGTGGCTATGCCGGGGCCCCTGCCCTTTCCCGCTCTGACAGGACAGCAGTCTGGCCGACGGGCCTCGGACAGCTGGCCCTCCGTTCCCCCCGACAGGCAGGCACTTCAGCTCTCTATATGGCTGCTTCATGCTTCAGTAACTAATCCAGAGTCAGCACCACTGTTAAAAAAACACCAGTTGTTAAAGACAAAACAGAGATTGGAGCAGGTGGGCTGTGTGGGCTGAGATATTACACCTACAAAATCTGCAGAGAAAAGAAAAAAATAACTTCCCCATGCAATTCGGTGCGCTCCAAAACACACACACAGCCGTGCCTCGACTCGGAGCCAAAGAGGGCCCGAGCCAAAGTGGGGGCGCGCCCATCGCACTGAGAAGAGGCGGCGTCCCCCCCAACATCCCCTCCCCCTGCTCTGCCTCGAGAAATGCCAGCATGCAAAACTCTCAGCTATGCACTTATGGTTTCTCTGCGCTATCTGTGTAAGCTTCTAGGGGTGGAGACCTTGACTTTTCATCTCAGTACCTGAGCTGGGCATATGGCTTTGACTACACAAACTATGTTGAATTGAGAAATAAAAGGGAATTAGGGATAAAAAAAATAGAAGAAGAAAGAGGAAAGGGAAGGAGGGAGATTTCTTTCTTCCTTTCACAAAAGAATTCTCCATGAGGTCTCTTGAAATAACGTGCATGCTGGGGGGCCCTGAATGGCTGTTTGGAGACCGTTAAGTACCTGACACATGGGCAGAAAACCAGAAGTGATAAAAATAGTTTCTATTTCAATAGGGGCCCTTCACAAGCACTTTCTCGTGTGGGTATCAAGTCTCCCCTGATCCCAGATAACAGAAAGGATTTCGCTTCATTTATTTGGTTTCCTGAGCTGACATCCACAATAGTATAGGGTAAAAGATGGCATAATTCACTCCAATAAGAAATTGGAGAGTAGGACTCAATTTACTAAAAAGCATCCCTTCTTATATGTATTCATTCCTTTGATGAATACATTTTAAGTGTCAACCCTGGCTAGCCTACGTGCTGGAGGGGGGGGATGTCCCTTTTGGCTTGTGATTTGCAGCACATAGTGTTTGAACATGGAGTTTCTAAGTGATAAGTGCTTAAACTGGAGTGATAGCTTCAATCTTCATCTTTGTAATAAGAGGAAAATCCCTTTATCCTTCTGATAATCTTGGCTTTGATCACAGGTGATGGAGGTATGGTATTATCTACTTGAAGCATTAACATGAGGGAAAGAGGAGGCACTAGATTAAAAAAAAAAGAGTTTGGCCCTGGCCAGTTGGCTCAGTGGTAGAGCATCAGCCCAGCATGTGGAAGTCCTGGGTTTGATTCCTGGTCAGGGCACACAGGAGAAGCGCCCATCTGCTTCTCCACCCCTCCCCCTCTCCTTTCTCTGTCTCTCTCTCTCTTCCCCTCCTGCAGCCAAGGCTCCATTGGAGCAAAGTTGGCCCGGGCGCTGAGGATGACTCCATGGCCTCCACCTCAGGCACTACAATGGCTCTGGTTGCAATGAAGCAACGCCCCAGATGGGCAGAGCATCGCCCCTTGGTGGGCATGCCAGGTGGATCCCGGTCGGGCGCATGCGGGAGTCTGTCTCTCTGCCTTCCTGCTTCTCACTTAGGAAAAAATACAAAAAAAAGTTTTATTTCCTTCCTTTTTCTAATTTATAAATTAATAGTCAGATTTGCTCTTTTTATGACACGTCTCCCCTGCTATTTGAAAGTAGAACATTCCCATGAAGATTTTCAGGAGCTGGAGTGGTGTAAATCAAAAAGTACTCCTGTTTTCCAAAAGTTCACTTCACTTTTACATTTAACCTACATTAGTACTGGTGTTCACAAATCCAAAAAATATCCAAAGAGGATTTTCCCATTTATAAAAAAAAAAACCAAAAAATAAAAAAAACTCCCAACCATCCAGCATAGATATAAAACACATGAGTATCAACATTTCAGAGATAAGATGTCTTTCTTCTTCTTCTTCTTCCTCCTTCTCCTTCTTCTTCTTCTTCTTCTTCTTCCTTCTTCTTCTTCTTCTTCTTCTTCTTCTTCTTCTTCTTCTTCTTCTTCTTCTTCTTCTTCTTCTTCTTCTTCCTCTTCTTTATCTTCTTCTTTGAAATGTCAAAGGATGACTGAGGGTTGGGCTTATCAGATAAGTATACTTAGAAGATGTCAGCTTCGAACGTGTGGGAAGGTTCATGAAGACAAAGGGAAGGACAGAAGGCACTTGTGGTCAAGAGCTTGACTGTCGATTACAGCCAGACCCCGGGAAGCAGTCACTCTCCAAGCCTCGATGTCGGTTTCCATTGCCTCATTCATTGATTGCCACTCAAGGACAAGGCATGCTTATTGGGAATCTTGTATGTCAACCAGCTCCAGGTCCAGAGATGAAGGAGATGAAGAATATCTGTCACATCCCTCCCTGACAAGCGGATGCCACGTCTCACAACAAACAACTCTCGGTCTTGTGTGTCTTTTAGCTAGCACCTTGATGTGGGGCATCTCGGTTGGACATCATCCAAACTCCAGATCACTGATGTTTAGTTATTGCATAACTTACTTATTAAACATGCCAGAAAGACCAATATTAGGTTACAAGTAACCCATCACAATTCTTTTCCCAGCACTGCCTTGCACACCTGCTCTGTATTCTCTTTCTCAATCACCCAGAAAACACAGTCCCCTAGTTGTTTTGATCATTTTCAGATATTAACAAACACTCTCATTTTTAGGTTTCAAAAAGAGTCCAGTCAAGTCTAATATCACAACTCCAGTCTTTCATTTAACATAAAGTGTTCCCACCCCCTCCCAACACAAACCAGAGCTGTGATTCTGATGGTGGGTTGCAGAAAAGAGACAATGTCAGCTTCTTCCCTCTCCCCTCCCAATGTCTAAAGGCTAGGTCCTACAAAATGGTAAAGCTTCCTGGAGAAACGGCTAATGGAACACATACTTCCATCTCCAAGAATGAATGAGGTTTTCTTGCTCTTTCATTTTTTGGACGCATTCATGAGAGGGGATAAGAAGAACATTGACGTGTGGGAACACCTGCTCCAGTAAGATCTTGTCATCTCTAAATATCATTCCTCAATGACACAACATCACGTGCTGGGAGACGTATAAGGTTTGGTATTAGCTAGATGTCATCTGTTCCAAACATGAATCTTCTGTTACGATGACCTTCGGTACATTCCTTCCCTTCTCTGAGCCCTTGTCTCCTTATCCGGAGGTGGAGGTGACAGCCATCATGCAGATTGAGCATGGTCAGAATCTGGCACTAAATCCACAGCCCAGAAGGGTCTCGCCCATGGAAGAAATCGGCAAAGGTGTCACTTTCCACGCCATTCTCTACCATGTGCACATGTCTCTTTCCCGACGCCTGGTAGTTGCATAAGGTCAACACTGACTCTCAGAAGTGCGGGTACATGCAGGACCTGTTGGCATCCAACATCCCTGACCCCTGGTGAGGTAGACCAACGAAAACTAGTTCACATTTCACCTCGATAGTGCCGCTGTCTGTCCAAGTAAGAAAACACTTGGAAGCTTTGTCTCTCCCCTTTGGATTTTATTATGGAGTGACAAACACTCAAGTCCCTCTGGGGCTGTTTCTGTGAGGAACTGTCTCCAGCTCAAAACAACGTCATGCAGAGTCCATGGGGCAGGATGATGGCACCTCCCCCACACACACCTGCACCCTTGTCTTCTCCCTCAGCTCTCAGTGCTATCCCCCAGACAACTAAACACCGGAGGGGGGTGTGCGTGTGTTTACCTCCCGCTCCAAACACTGAAGGCAATCCGTTTCATACATTGGCTTGCATAGTTCATTGGAGCTAATGGGATCTCCCCTCAAAGACAAATCAGGTGCACGTATGCTGAGCCCTGAGCAGATGAGTTTGGGGCGGGTGCCCCCTGAAGTTCAGCAGCACCTAGCTTTTGGCAAGGGCCATGAGGGGTGCACCCAGAGGGTGGAGCCAGAGCTGCAGCTGTGCGGCCCCTGCACTGGGACCATCAGTCCCCATGCAGGGTATGCTGGGACCTGCCCCCGGCTCCTCTGGCTGTCAACACTTGCACATGAAAGCTAGCACACATGCAAACAGGACTCACACACACAACTCACACATATGCAGTCTCACAGACACACACATTCATAGATACACTCTCACGCGTGCACACACACACGCACAAGGAAGCAGCCACCCCACAGACCACACACAAACATACTGTATTTCCCCATGTATAGAACACAACATTTTTCGAAAAATATGGGGTCTAAAAACTGGATGCGTCTATACAATGGTTATAGATTTTTTTACTTGCATTTCCCGCTTTTTCAAGCTTGTTTTTGTGCTCATTGTTGAAGACAGTGATTCATCATCAGACACAGAGGAGGACAAACTCATGGATGGGAGTTTGACAGTAATGAGGAGTTGTATGAATTTTATGATGAATAAAACTGAGTTCAATAACTTTAATGTGATACATTTTTTTTCAAATTTTGGGCCCCAAAATGAAGGCGCGTCTAATACATGGGGAAATACAGTATATTTTCACGCACAGGGGACAGCCAGTCGTAGGGCAGTTAGAACACAACCCTATTGATTAAGTTCACCATCAGTACACAGGTGAGGTTCCCGTTGCCCCAAAACAATGACAACAGTGATGTTAGATATCACAGCCACGGGGCACTTTAACAAACATAATGCAAACGGGCGCATTTGAGACATTGCGAGAATGACCCCCATGGGACACAGAGACACACAGTGAGCAGATGCTGTTGGGCCAACGGGGCCAACGGACCTGCCCAGCGCTGGGCTGCAGCAAACCTGCCATTTCTAACACCACGGTCTGTGCAGAGCGCATCAAAGCCCAGTGCAGCAAATACGGTGTGCCTGTGTGTCACCTGTGGCTGCTTCCGGGCTGCGACAGCCAGAATGAGCCGTTGTGATGAAGACCAGACAGCCCACCATGCCGGAAACATAGGTCCCTTAACCCTTCACAGAAAACATTTCCCGACCCCTTGAACAAGCCATGCCATGTTCTGAGTCATGCACAGATGTTCTAGGTACAAGGACGAGACAGTTCATTGCCTGAGCCTGGAAGTGTCGAACTCTCGGGGCTGATCAGCTGAGACCTCCGGGACCAGGATGCCTGCATCCATGCAGTGCTGAGAATTGTAGGTCCTCGCTGTCTTCCCGGCCATGCTATTCATAAATCATGTGTCCCTCTTATCCCCACAAGTATCATTGTCCTCTCTCTTCCCCAAAATAACATTAACTGACTAAGTGTTAGATTTGAGGCTCAGGAAACATAACCACCCCATCCATGACCTGCCTGTGATAAATGTGGGGGATTCTGGGTCCTCCACGTGGGGTTCACAGCAGTGATTACACTGGATCGGCCGCAGGGAAGGGGCAGGACATCAGGGCCACCAGGATTTATTAAGGGGAGCTCAGGGTCAGGAAAGGAAAATGCATAACATGTGCTTTATTCCGCAAATCAAAGTACACTTTTCCATCGAGGAAAGAACTGAATCAGCCCAGACATGAGGCAATGTTGCCTGAGTTCCCCAGAAGGAAACGCACAGGGACCTGGGGCCTGTCCAGCCCTCAACCCTCGGCCCTGGTCACATTAATTACAGTCAAGGATCAGCCGTCTTCCCCGCAATGCCCTGGTGCTTCTCAGACACAAAGACAAAGTACCAGGAGGGCTTGAACATTAATCAAGAGCCTCGGGCACCTCCTCCTGACACTGCACTGGGGACCCCAGCAGCTGCCGGCCAGCTCAGCAGTGATGGAATACCAGGACGGACTGCGGTCACAGCGGGTTCTGCCACGCAGACGCTGTTCCCAGCTTCGGGAGAGTGACAGCTTTTGAAAGGATAGTGTCTGATGAGAAACACAGGCCACTGAACAGCCGGCTTTCTGATCCCAATCTGTGCGGCGATGGCACATTAGAAAAGCATTAGCCCTCGGCTGAGGCTCAAACGGTCCCTGAACGGACAGCAGGGACAGGGATGGTGACATCGCAGAATGCAGGGCCACACGGAGACAAGCAATTCTCTTAAGTCTCCAAGAGGCCCAAGACGGAGAGCGGTGTCTCTTGAAAGACAGGAGTTCTCTGAATGTTGGGGCGCGTCGCAGGCCTGAATTGAGCATGGGATATGGGCTCAAGATCACACTTCCAAAGCAAGCAGATGGTGCAAGCCCTGTTCCATGCGCGGGAGACATCACGCCCAACGAACACAAGCATTTTGACAGAGCACCAAATAACGCATTTATCAATCTGACACGTGTGTGATGGTGGGCTGCCTGCGGCCCCCACCCTGGCACAGCATGGAGGAACCTTCCAATTATTGAGGTCACAGATGTCACAGCCTTCTTAGCACATGCTCTACAATGTCAAAATCACCCTCTGCATCTGTTTATTTGGGTCTCAAAAATAAAACCTTAATCTCTCATCCCATGCCCAAAGGTACAACAGGAAATGGAATATACTTTGGGACAATGAGTGACATTTCGTCTGGTCTCAAGAGGCCTGATCATTCGCATCTTCTGGGCTTCTCTTTGCAGAGCAAGTTCTTGTTGCAAAAATAGGAAAGCATGCAGGACTGGGAATTACAAACCCAAGTCTTCCTTGTTGCTATTGCTCCGACTTTGTAACTCTTTTTTATTTTCTCTTTTTTTTCAATATTTAAAATAGAAAACATAGGGTGCTAGGTCATCCTTTCTTACAGACATAAAGGGGGATCAAAAACCCTGTGCAATCCATGAGATGAATCTTGACCATGACGACACTGAATTCACGAGTCAAAAAGAAAAGCACGTTGCTGATTCTTTGTAGTTGGATGACATGGGCTATCTTCTTCAGCCAGGTCCTCCGCACAAGGGGCTGTACAGGCTGGCTCAGGCCAGGAGCGGGTCGCTTTGAGTACCTGTGAATAATTCCAGGTGCAGGGAGACAGGAAGCAGAGGTGAGAACCAGGTCCTGGGAGCAAGAGGCTCATGGAAGAGGGTGAGCAGGGAGAGTAGAGGGGGATCACTGTTGGTAGCTTCCTGGTATGCCCCGCTCATTGTCCTTACAACGGACATTTCTATAGAGCTGTGAAAACAATGGTTTCGAGTCTATTGATTCGTGTAACAATTTCTTATTAATTGTCAACTCTCCCTGGGGATTCAACAGGTTTAGAACAAGGAGCCCAGAGCTCAGCCTGGACATCATGTCATCTTGCAGACACCCATCAGATCTATGCTCCTTCTGCACATGTCTGCAGTTCTAGGTGTTATGTGATCAGCTGCCAAACCTCATCCGTGGGTCTGAGTATGTCTCTCTCCCTCCTGCACTGTGAGAACATTGGAAGGATTTTATTCCAATTCAACCCTGAGTAAATAAAGATGCTTAGTAAATATTGGTTGAAGAAAATAAGCTTTTCCTTCTCGAAATATTGCTAGTAAGTGGGGACTATAATTACTCAGTTAGCTCTGTCTTCCAGGGAAAGTAAGGTCAATACCATCTCGTGTGTGTGTGTGTGTTGTGTGTGTGTGTGTGTGTGTGTAAATCTCTAGTTCATAAAGGACCGTGGTCATGATGGAAACAAAAACCTCACAAACCACACCAGTACATTATATAACATCTTCTATTTATCTTAGTGTTGGCAAAGGATTCTAAAATAGGGCATATATTACAACACAATAATTACAGTTGCATTGATTAGAATCATTAATCTTCAAAAAACATATATATATTTCTAAGAGATCCAGCTGGTCACTGGAAGCACCACAGTTTCAAGTCAAGCCTTCACTTTGATTTTTCCGTCCAAGTAATCCAGGTGGAATGGTGTCTCACAAAAAATGCCCCATCGTGTCTGATTGCCACTTGCCAAGCCAACTGTCTCCCCCTCCCTGGAGAAAATGTGGGCTCTTGGCACCCTTGTCCCTGAGGACCCTCCAGGCTCTCCCACTCCCGTCCCCTGCGGCAGATTGCGGCAGATTGGCCACACGGGGTGTCATGATAGTCGAAAGTTCACGCTGAACATTTTGCTCCGTTGGAAACATGAAAAACCCGAACAACAGGATGCTTTCAGCATCTGCTCATCTGTTCAGGTGGCAGCGGTCTCGCTGACCCTCCGATGTGCGTCCTGCTGGCAAAGACCGCCCTGCTGCCTTCCTCTCCGCTCAGCTGAGAACGGCTCACAATGAGCTGTATGCATCCCTGAGTGGCAATTTCTCTGCATTGTATCACTTCTTCTTCGTGTCCCCAGCCGCCCACGCACACAAACACGGACCATTTGTTTGATTTCTGCGGAGGGCAATCCCCCGCTCCTCTGAACAACAGACCTCTTTCAGGTGGATGATGCCTGAGTGTGCCCAGTTTCAACGCAGGGACTTGAAAAACAGACTAGAATTTGGTGAATCAGCTGGTTATTTCGTCTTCATTGTGCCAACCCCTGGGTTCAACAGTTGTTCTCTTTTTTTCAGTGAATTGTCAGGATGAAGGGGTGTTTTTCTCTCTGTGATTTCAATGGACAAGTGTATTTCAAGAAGAACGCTACATCTCCAAGCAACCGTTACATAAAATCCCTGGAATGTGGTCCCCCTCCAATCTCGCTTGATGACATTCTAATTATATTCTTGGGATTACCAACTGCCCCTTCTTCCAAGGAGCCTTTCCAACCATTTCCCCACCCCCCAAGTTACAGTTACTTCTTTCCAAAATTTATATGTTGTAAGTCTGATACAGCCTTTATTTCATCCTGGCTATAAGGTAAAAATTGCATGTCTGTCTTTCCTCAGCCACATTACCCATGTATTATTTATTATATACCAGAGGCCAACTCAGTACTGATTACATTGAACTCTGCAATAATGAGTCAAAAGAATCCTTCTGTGTATCTGTGAACATGAAGCTGCCCTTGACTCTGTCCTGAAGTTTGTAGAGCCTTCCTTTGCCGGGTTCATGTATCATGGTCAGCACAAGTTCAGGTGCTGAGCTCCCATCTGTCCAGCACTGACGGAACATGGAGAGATAGAAAGCCAAACGGAATGCCTTTTCACCAGCTATGATGGATGGCTGCCTGAGGTCAGAGAGATCTAGACTTCCGACTTCGGGGCAAGCTGTTGCAGGCTTGTCCCGTGGAGGCCGATGCTGGGTTTCCAGACAAGAATCACCTAAAATTTGGCGATCGTGTAGCAGAAAATGAAGACAGATGCAGGGTCACCATGAGTCACCGGAGTGTGGGCAACTGACTATCCATGACCTCCCACCAAAGTGTGCATTCGATGAGGATACATGTTGAAATATTTCCTCACACACTTTCCTTTTGGTAAGCCAGTTTCTTCTACTGTCATTGGCCATCGCCACGGGAGGCTAGCCCTGCTCCTGCTGCGTTGGGTGCACCGCCGTGCTACCCTGGCGACAGATCTTCAGGCCTCAGATAAAAGGGATAACCCAGGTGTTTCCTAAGGCCATGTTCAGATGCATTGGTCTGCAGGATAGCGTCCTCTCCTTGCTGTGATCCGATGCTCTGGATCTCAGTGACGCGACTCCTTCATCCCTCTCTTCTCCCACAAGTGGAACAACAAGATGAACTAAATTCCATTTATTTATGTTGAAGAAAAGAGCCATATGCAGCCCCTGAAATAGAACACACAATGCTTCTTGCTCCACAAAGTTGGCCTTCTTGAAGACCCCATCAAGGTCATTAGTGAGACTGCACCAGTCTTCAGCTCTCCAGAGGTGGGCTTTGCACATCTCTTGATTCTCTCTCGTTGGCATTAGCCATCAGTCTCAGCAGCTCAGACTGCTATAATAGAGCGCCCCCAACTGGGCAGCTTAAACAAGAGATGTTCATTTCTCACCACTTTGTATGTCCAAGATCAAGGCATGATCAGGTTGGGTGTCTGGTGAAAGCCCTTTTCCTGGCTTGCAGGTGGCTGCCTTGCAGATGGAAGGAAGCCCACTGGCCTACTCTTGTAAAGAGTGCATCGTGGGCATCTCAACCCCAAGATCTCATCTAAAATGAGATGGTTACCTAAAATGTTATCACACTAAAATCACCGTTCTGCAGATTGCACTTACTGTGTAGCGTTTCTATGTGGAGAATGATCTACGTTAATGTGAAAAGATGCCCTGCATTCCCAGTGGCATGCAGAACCGCCTTCACCCAGCTGGAGGAAGCCAACTGAGCGCCTCTCCTCCCGAATCTGCATTCAGCAGTGTGACCTTGGTGGCTTAAGATGGGCCAGGAGGGTAATAGCTCTGCCCCTGAATCAATGAAGGCTGCAAATCAGAACTTCCTCCCAACCCCACCCCCAGAGATCTTATTGTAACACATTTACCAGCCCACAGTGACATTTCTCCTCATGGTATAGAGCATTTCATCACATTCATGGGCCAAACTTGATTTTTTATTCGCTCATTCCTCTGCTCGTATTCAATGAAATTATTTCCAATCCTCTACACTCTGACGGTGTTTCAGCAAAATTGACTTGCCTGTATTCTTCTGCACTTGTAAGGGTATTTCTCAAGGGTAGGATGATGAGAGGTAGATTTTCTGTGTAAGAGGTATGCACATTTTTAACTTTAGTAGATAAGAGGACCACTCCTCACTCAGTCATTACTTACATTGTGTGAATTACCTATTGCTTACTCAGCATTGCTGGCCGGGTAATTCTGTGGGTAATCCATCGCAACAGTTTTAAAACTACTACTCATCCTCCCTGTTTTTACTGTTCTTCTCCAACTTCACGTCTGGCTCTTAATCCATCTGTGATTCTACAGTAAGAATGAACCTCTCATCCTTCATCTGCTCTCTAGACACACCAGCATTCATGCAGCTCAGCTGAACTCGTGTGATGATCTCCCCTCTCCAGTCCTTTCTCTACTCCTTCAGTAGAATCACCTTTCTATGACAGAGACACGATCCTGTGCTTTCTGTCATCTCCACCACCTCCCGATGGCTCCCATGAGCCCACTGCATTTTGTCCACACTGCCTAGCAAGAGAGACATAAGAAAGTTGGCCAACGCTCTGCACATGCCCAGGTACCCAGCTTGCGCCCTAAAGCTAGGTCGTCTTCTTAGAGTGTCAAACCATTTGCATGTTCTCCCACTGTGCTACCAGACCATTTCTGCATACCTCTGCTTGTCTTTACAGAAAATCAGAGATTTGGAAGAGACACTGGAGAGGGGAGCTGATCACCATGGAGATGGAGAAAGGGAAATACAGTCAAGCCATAGTGCAGAGTCAAAAGTGCTTAGAATAAGCTAGTGACCCAGGTAGACTGATGGATTGAAGCTAGCGGCAAGATTTCCAGTGTGGAAGGCTGGCCAAACAGTGTTGCCAAGTGGAGCAAAGGAACCGAGGAGAAGGTGTGGATAATGCAGTCATCGTGTGCCCTTTGCTCTATGCTCTGACCCGGCACAGGCATGGCTTCAGAAACAGGATGGAGTCCGTGCCCACTGATAAGGGGAGCCCCGAGAGGAGACGTGGTA
The DNA here is from genome assembly GCF_036850995.1 of Saccopteryx leptura. Classification (NCBI taxonomy): domain Eukaryota; kingdom Metazoa; phylum Chordata; class Mammalia; order Chiroptera; family Emballonuridae; genus Saccopteryx; species Saccopteryx leptura. The sequence goes on along the minus strand of NC_089507.1, from coordinate 147,060,542 downwards.
GGAAATTGCACACTCTCTCTACTTTTGCCTCATCGTTTCCTTTAGCAAAAGCGGAGAGCCTGTGTTCTGGCTTTAGGGATTGGGTGCGACACCCATCTGTGCCGTCGATCACGGAGCAGATGGGCATGGGAGGATCAGGAAGTGTATGACCACAGTCTCGGATAATAATAAATATTTAAATATGTATTTGTTCTTTGTGATGGATTTAGAAGCTGAGTAGTGAACACACTTAAAAAAAATTTAGTTACAATGAGATGCCTTCAGAGTCCGTCCTGGATTATGTAGGCATTCCGGTTGATCCTCAAAAAAAAAAAAAAAAAAAATTCAAGGGTGGGCATTGAGCCTTGATGAATCACTCAGGGGCTCCGTTTCCTGAATGAAAGTCTCCTTGTGCTATGAGAAGGGAGTGTTCCTCCTTCAAAGCAGAACATAGATGCCAGCTCTGCGAGCCAGAAGGGGCATTGAGAACACCTCGTTCAAGTCCCTGCCATTGACCATAAGGAAACAAATCCAGAGAAATGACCATCACCCTCTCATGGAGCACCCATCCCTGACCCCAGCCTCCCGGTTCCCTTCGCGCCTCCCTCCCAAGGGGGGGGGGCGGGCGGGAAGAAATGGACACACCCAGAGGGAGCAGGAAATGGGTTCAAGGGGGACAGGCAACACTTTCAGCATATGAAGTGTCACCCAGAAGGTTTCAGTCTAACTTTAGGTGCTGGGAGCTCGGAGCTGGGAATCAGTGGTGGCACGTAGAGCTCAGCCGTGCTGTGGAATACAACAGTGTTATTTTATTTTATTAACCTGCACCAGTGACGTCCACAGACGAAAGTGAGGAATCAGGGGTGGTGGAAGTCAGGGGGCTCCAGCAGCTAGGGAGGGCCAAGGAAGGCAGCCGTGCGGGTCAGGAAAGCAACGGCCACCCTGACTTTGCCGCGGTGAAGCAGAACCAGTGGGAGACACGGAGAGATGAGATCAGAGACAGTGATAGAGACAGCTAGATAGAGAGAACAGCTATTCTAGACATTCAAGATACTATAGAGATCACTGATATGCTGATACAGATATATATATAAAGAAAGAAGACAAAGAAAACTAGATAGAAGGTGACGGAGGACAATCTGACTTTGGGTGATGGGTATGCAACATAATTGAATGACAAGATAACCTAGACATGTCTTCTTTGAATATATGTACCCTGATTTATTAATGTCACCCCATTAACATTAATAAAAATTTATTTAAATAAAAAAAATAAAATTAAAAAAAAAAAAGAAAGAAAGAAGATTTATTATAGGAATTAGGTGATGCAATTAGAGGCTGTTAAGTCCTGCGATCTGTCTCCTGTGGTTGGAGACCAGGGCTGCTGGGTGATTCAACCTGTCTGTCCTGAGGCCTGAGGACCAGGGGAGCAACGGTGCAAGTCCTGGGCTGAGCCCGAAGGTGAGATGTCTGAGGGCCGGAGGAGACAGCTGTCTCAGCTCAGAGAACCCACCTTTCCTTCCCTTTTTTTATCTACCCAGGTATCCAACACATGGAGTAACACCCACCCGCATGGTCAAGGGTCGCCTTCTTGACTCAGTCTACTGCTTCTCATGCCAATGTAATGACACCCTCACAGACACAGCCAGAAACAGTGGTTTTCCAGGGAGGATGTTGACGCATTAATTCACCACCATTCCCAGTTAGCCTGTTCTCACCTGCGCTGAACCAGAAACCATGAGTGGGGATCTCAGACAATCCAGATACTGGAACTAAAAGCCAAGACACCCTGATGCCCAGAAGAGGGGACACTCCTCTGGGCCACATGCCATGTCCTCTGTCCTTCCCACTCTCTTGTAAATCAAGGCGTCCCCAGGAGGCTTCCTGTGTCTCACTAAAATACTGGTTTAGGACCCTGGTTTTATCATCCTGCTTGCTGTTCTGAAGTTTCCAGAGTGTGATTCTTTTCGAAAAATTTCAAACTATCTAATCTAATGTGGTATGAAGTCTATGACAGGGTTATATATATATATATATATATATATATATATATATATATATATATATATATATATATAAAATTGTTTTTTTCTGGTACATCTCTCAAACCTATCACAGATACATTTGACTTTCTATCTTTTATTTTTGTTTACTGTTCCCCCTGCCCTGAACTGAACTATTAGAATCTCTCCAGGCTAGAGAAATATGAAGGTTTGAAATCACAGGCTAAGCCCCAGTCTCGACGCAGAGCTAAGTCAGTACGAGCTGCCGTGTAAGGGTTGTGCTCAAACATTCCCCCAGTGCCTGGTCTCTGCCTCCTCCGCCTCCTGTCTCCTGCAGACACACATGCACAGACACACACACACATGCGCATGCGCACACACACACACAGCTGTGGGGCAGTGACTGTCGTCATTCAACGTGTGTAAAAGTCCGTGGACTGAGGGTCCCCACGTCACTCAGGGCATCTCTGAGGCCTCACAAGGTCCCAGAATCCTGAGAATGTCCCTTGAAGAGTGGGAGGCTGGGGTCTGGCCACTGGGGGACAGAAGTGTGTCTTCCGTCCGCTCCCGATTGGACCTGCCCCCGCGTCCCGCCCTGCTGGGCCCCAACAGGGAAGCAGGGCTCCCCGGGACACGGTGCTGGGGTTCTTCAGAGCAGGGCCCCCTTCAAAGCTGCTCTCTCTTCCCTCCCCTCCCCACCCCCACCCTTTCCTTGACAGGAATTCAATTGAACTGCCACTTAAAAATAGGCCAGCTCGTCACAGTCTCTTTGTCAGTTGGCATGAATGTCATCGAGTGTCACAGAGTCCTCGGCTACAGCTTGTAGGCTGATGGCAGGAGGAGGGTCGTTCCAACGTGGAGCGGGTCCCTCAGATGACCTCAGCCCGAACAATACCCACAGAGAAAGCGTCGATCTGTCTTGCCATTGTCTTCTTTCTCAATAATTTCCTCCCATCACTCTTTCAAATCACCATCTGGTCTCTTCTTGTAAATTTAAGTAACTTAAGCACAATTTTTTTTTATTTTTACCCCCCAACTGTAGAGAAACCATATGTGGAGAGATTGGGTTAAATGCCAGGTAGTTAAAATGAGGTACAGGGAATTATGCAAATGATTCTCCAGTCTCAGTGGGGCTATTCGCCGGGTGCGCACAGCCCGGCCAGTGTTCACTGAGCCTCAGCTGTTTGCCAGGTATCACTCTCCGTTCTGGGGTAGAGGAGGTGGATGGGGGCTCCAGGGGTCCCTGACCTCGAGGAACAGACATGATCAATTCTCCATCAGGATACAGCAGGATAAGCTCTATATTCTGTGTCCCTAAGCAGGTGACATTGACCCCTAGCCAGCCCAGAGGATTCTGATTGCAGAAGTTAGACTGGTCAGCTGAGTGCCTCTTCAGTGCAGATTAGATTCTCTGCTCTATCTGGGTAGGGTTAGTGACCTCTCCCTTCAGTCGGACCTTCCCGTGCTCTTTACCCACTGCACTTCACGGAAGTGTGCACACAAGGCAATGGTCCTCGTTCTCTTGAAGGCAAACGTCTTGTCTCAATGTGAAAACACCAGCATAGTACACTCTCAGGGACACTTCTCAGTAATAACTGTTATACGAGTGAATAATTCCTTCTACTTAAAAGTTTACTGAGCACTTGTTTTGGACCCGGCACCGTGCCAGACAAAGGTGTGTGTGAGTGTGTGTGCGTGTGTGCGCATGTGTGTGCATGTGCGTGTGTGTGTGGACACGTGTATGACCCAGTGTGTGGTAGACAGCTGGCCCCTCAGGGAGTCATGCAAATGTGGACAGAACTCCAGACTTCCTGGAGCTCAGCGTCCAGTAAAGGATAAGAGTGGTATCTACTACTCGAGTATCTGTTTACATCGCCTGCAGGAAATGTTTAGAAAGAGCTTGAGATAGTTATAAATATCTTTTCTTTTTTTTTTTCCAAAATCTGTATCTCATGTCAAGATTCATTTTCAGTGTCCTGTTCTCGGGGCCCTGAAATGGGATTGTGCATTTGCCCCCGTATGGAAACACTGGACGCCTGACTACACCACCTTCGACCGTGCTCACTTCCCCTGTGGCTCTTGCTGGGAGGAGCTCGGGTTGGCTTTGTGGCTGCGTGTGGGACATTTATAACATGCTCTTTGCATTTCTGCGTGCTTTGAAATGCACTTCGTGTACCGGCTGCGTTTCTCATGAAAGGTCTCTTCGGTCCTTTCATGTCCCCAGGCTCTCCTTTATGTGGGGACTCAGAAAGCAGTATCTCCAGTAGTCCTTCGTGCAAAATGTCCCTGCTAAAGTCAGCTGGACACTTCTGAGCACCCACTGTGTCCAGCCTTTCCCATTCTGGTTTGGGTTCCAAGGTGAACAGAAGAGTGCCCAGGTCCAGGCAGGGGAAGTGGACATGCTGGGAGGTGGGTGACCTAACATCGCACACAGAGAAGCTATCCCACCTTGGATGAGGAGGTGAGCAATTCTCTCTCCAACCCGAGAATCAGAGCGGGGTGCATAACTAAGTGGGGCCGTGAGGGAGTCGCCAAGGGCTCCCACAACATCACAACATGACTTGCAACTCAACGTCTCTATTGTCAGAAGGAAAGGCTTACTCACGAGCCCTGCGGTGATGTCCAGGAAGACAGAGTCCCTGTGTGGTCCTTCCTCCAGCTCTTCCTTGCGCTGCACGTTTTGCTTCTTTGTTCTTTTGGTTTCCATTCCAGAATTTTCTCTCCATAGGCAGCCAGTACCCTGCTGTTCTCAAACACATAGGGAAGAAAGGCCACTCTCCATCCTCACTGAGGAGGCCACAGGAGCAAACGTTATCAGGGGCCCAGATCCTCAGCCGCTTTTTCTCCATGCCGCGCAGGTAGGACCCCTGCCGCCTCCCCTGCCTGTGTGCCTTTGGTGACACTGCTTCTGCTGGCCGAGGGTTTTGTGGGAAGGGGCTGTGCAGCCGTGTGCAGCTCTCCAAACTACCAGCTTCTCCACCCTCACAGCAAGTCAGGGTCGATGAGCCCTGAGCCATGGCGGAGGACAATGTGAACTTGTAAAGCAGAAGGGTCTCCAAGAAAATTTCCCCAAATACCTCCCGACATAAGGACCCCCCACCACCACCACCACCACAAGTGGGCTAAAACACCTACCATGTAAACATAGGTGACAGAAGAGCAAAGGAAAACACGTTTTCTGATGGGTTTCAAACATGCCCGCTTCTTAGAAAGCAGATGTTAGGAGGAGGTTTTTTTTTTGGATACTATAAGGACTATTTTAGCAGCAGTGTGGGCTGTATTATAAATATTGAGAATATCATGCTTGATTCTGGGTGAGCATGGCCCATGTGCAAAGTACTGCTATTTGGGAACGTGTGAAAAGAAGGGAAATATATGGAGCTAATGACTCAGAATGAAAGAGATTCATTGTAGGCTGTTAATACACTTGGAGACTAAAGGCTGGACAGAGGAGCAGGGCCCATCACTCTGGGCTGCACATAGTAGGTACCCCGTGAAAGTTCACAAAGAAAGTGGGTTCGTTGAAGGGTTGGAACCTCTGAAGCTCTTCACTGTTGAATGCAGGGAGCAAAGAAAAGGAACAAGAGGCATCTTGATGACATCCATGCCCCTTCCCCCCAGGTTCAATAACACCAACCCCACAGGCAAGTAACTCACAGGACGAAATCAAAGGTTCGTGTTTGAATGTGTTCAGTGTCTGGAATGATCTAGCCTAATATGGTTGGATATTTTCAACATCATAAAAAATCTGACACTCGCCTGACCAGGTCGGCAAGGTGACATTTAAAATGAGCTATCTAACTCAATTTGAAATAGCTTCTCAAAGGTCAGCCCTCAGATGTTCTCAGCCTTCTTTGATACCAGAAATCTCCTGACACAGGATTATAGTCTCATATTTAATCTTAACTCCCACATAGTCTCAGTAATATCCACAGAATTATTGAACGGCTATTAAACACAGTTCCTTCTAGCGATAGATTCAAATACTGTGATTGTGCAATTACACTGGGTTGGTATTGTTTTAAGACAATCACTTTAGAACAGTTTTAGTTTCGCAGCAAAACTGAGGAGAAGGCACGGAGACTTTCCATAGACTCCCTGCCCCCCACACACACACGCGCACGCGCGCGCGCACACACACACAGCCTCCCTCATTGTCAACGTCTCCCACTTGTGGGTACATTTGTTAGAATTGATGCACCTACGTTGCTTGGTCAGGTCATTATCATCTGAAGTCCATAGCTCACATTAGGGCTCAGTCTCGATGTTGCAGGTTGTCCCACGGTGCTCCCAAGCCCTTGTCCTCAGTTTCTGCAGGGCCAGTGGAGAAGAAAGCACTTCTCTCCCTACGCACTGTGCAGACAGGGTCCAGGACAAGCCCAGGAGGGGACAGGAGGTGGCCCCCGGGCAGGAGTCTGAGTCCTTCCCCAGAGCTCCAGACTAGAAACTGAAGGATACCGAGAGACACAAAGGAAATAAGAAGTCCAGGGTGATCAGCTTCCGGTGTACACGAGGAGCCTGGACCCCTGTCCGTGCCCCCGCCCCCGATGCACCTGAGTCTCCTGTTACAGTTACAGACAGAGTGAAGGGAATGGCACAGCCGCAGCCAACATTTTAAATTATATTTAATGGTAGGATTCTATTCATTTTAAAAATACTCATTTAAAAATCCCATTTTTGTACTTTCTTTCCCCTCAGTTCTACTTTAGTTTTTTGTCAAGACTTCCCCCTGTGTGGATGGCTTGTATCCAACCAGTAATCTCAGGACTCATTGGAATATCCTGATGGGCTTTGAGAACCTCTCCACTGGCAGGGGAGACAGTTAGTGTGCATGGTGGAGGGGACCTCAGGTGTGAGAGACAGACTTGGCTTCAAGTCCCCATTTCCTCCCCTGCTTGCTGGTCATACGGTCTCAGTCAAATCGAGAGTCCTCTCTGAGCCTGTTTCCTTAGCTGTCAATTGAAAGATTATTATAATTTTTAAAAAGGTGATATTTTATTTTCAAAACATTGTCTCCATTATGTTGTTCTTTGTTTATGACTCTAATTTCGTACCCTGACACCATTTATGAATGCAAAGGTGTTACATCCATTTGACTTTGGGTGACGGGTACACAACATCATCAACCGTTCCAATGCTATAGAAACGTTTACCTGGAATCTATGTTCTCTTATTGATCAATGTCACCTTGTTCAGTACAATTTTCTAAATAAAATAAAATTTAAAAAGAAAAATAAAAAACGATGACTTCCTTCCTTCCAATAATGCATATTCCTAGTCAAAAGTTCTTAGCCTTTTCTTTCTGATCCTGGCTACTTGAGTTCCACTCTCCCTTACCGTCTGCTAAATAGTTGAGTAGCTTAATCCACCTTTTCTCAGTACATTACAGAGCATGGGGAGTGAAAGCAATGCTGATGTCCCTCTGATCGCTCTGGACATTGGTTGGTGCTCAAGGGGAGATGTTGGCGCACCATCTTAAAGAAAACGGGTCTATCTCCACGGAACTACATGATTTCAGGGTTTTGAGAAATAAAATATACTCCAATATATTTTTGATACAGATATAAAAAGGAGGGCTCTCTAAATTTCTCTGATTTTCCCATTTTTCAGGGCTCACAAGTATAGGTATACATGAATCTTTGACTGGGGTAATTCACCTGAATTCTAAAGCCTTCTGAAAACGACTAACCAATTTCACACCAAGAGTGTAATAAGATGCCTTGGGTCCCCCTGGAAGCTTTATGATAATGTTGTCCTCAGGACTTTTGAAAATGACTTTTAAAAAATTCAGAGGTTGATATAGAGCAGTCAAGTCTGATCCTGGGGGCATCCCAGCAGCCCCAATATAAGACATTTCATCAAACGGACGTCCCAACATGCCATCGTTGGCCAAGATGGGCAGTGGAAGAGTCAGAGACCCCTGAGGAGATGGCCACGGGGTCCAGCTCCTAGTAGAAATCACTGTGAAGCCTCTCTGTTTGTATCCTTCACTGCCATTGACTGAACACTCTCCCATTTAGATGGAATTCTTATTTTGCAAAGGTTCATGAGCACAACTCATTATGTGTTACATTCGATCAATAAAGTCCAAACTAAAATGAGAGAACTCTAATGTCCTAAATTTCTTTTAGGAATACTATCTTCTTGGAAATGAAACAAAGAATAAATTCCAAATTTGAGGAGAGGACTGGACTCACCACATCACACCTTGAGATGCAGACATACCTCTTCCCTTCCCCTATATTTCCTATCGCCCCGGGCTGATCAATTCGATTTCTCCTCCTGACTCTGTGAGGCAGAGAGCCGGGAAGGAGAGGAGTAAGTTTTCTGGACGTGGTTTCAGCACTGACATTTGCAGTTCGGTATGGCTCCTTGGTCCCCAACCGGTCCTGGAAGGCCCGAGCCTCCCGGAGGCCAAGAGTACCTTCTGCCCTCTGATGCCGGCACAGCGGTGGCCACCGCACTCAGATGTGCACCTCCTGGCAGTGCGCACGCCTCCGGCCCTCCAGACTGGCAGGCTGCAATATGCTCTACCTGGGGCTACACCTGAGACCAGATGGCCCATCAGCTGCTGCACATACAGGGGCCTGCGGGCAGAAAGGCAGGGACCAGATGGAGCAGACGCTACCTGTGTGAGGCCGTCTGACTTCGCGCTGCTGGGGACATGGTGTGCGGAACCTGGCAGACTATAAACATTTAAATAATAATACCACAACACAGGCTGATTCTTTTCCGCTGAGGAGGAGAAAAATAAAATAAAATAGAACACCTCTGAAAGAGATCTACCTGAGGAATACCACAGAGCAGGAATGAACTTCATTTTTTTTTAAAAGAAGAACTACAAGTCAAATGATTACAACCAAAGACGCATCTAAGAAAGTAGCTCCCAGAAGTGTGTAGGAGCAAGAAGATGAAGATTGAAGCGTGACATGACTGTGTGACGTGTGCATGTCACTTCACCTGCACTGTGCCTCAGTTTACCCACTGAGGAGATGGAAGAGGTGGCTGGTGCTATTCAACATGCCACACAAGGAGTTTGTGCCAGGGTGTAAGACAGCACCTGACAGATTACAAGGAAGTCTGGTTACAAACATCATCTCTGTGGAGCTAAACAATGTGCGTGCGTGTGGCTGATTTGCTTTCTGAGGCAAACTCCTCACGTCACGGTGAAACAGAAGCACCTCGCTTAGGCTCAGGAAACAGGTCATGAGCTGGTACCAGAGGGACTACATGGAGCAACACTGGGCCAGGTTGCCCGTTGGAACTTTTGGGACTTGCATGCCTTGTTCCTTCCTGACTAAGGAAAGCACTACAAAATGCTATGCTCATCTTTTGTCTTTTGTACTTGTTTCCAAATATAAAACACAAAAGCAATATGTGTTTTAAAGGGTATTTGCTTTAGGTTGTGAATTCCCCCAAAGTGTTAAAAAAAATAGTCAGTTATTCAACTATGCCTCCATTCCACAAATCCTCCATGCTCAGTAGACAAATGACACTCATGGTGGGATGTGTCCATGCGTTTGTGCTGTGAGACCTTCCTGGGAAATGTGGTTCTTACATCCAGTATTGCCGGACACAGGACTGAGCACAGGGACGAGGGAGGAGATGCCGGTCCACCTGAGGAAAGGCCAAATCCTGTCACAAAGGGCATCCTAGAAGCAGAAAGCCACCAGCAGCTCTCTGTGCTAAAACCTGAAATCCCGAAGGGGAGGACGAGAAGTCTGTAGGTTGTGGAAGACCTTCCGCTGTAGGGCGAAGAATTCAGACGTCTCCTACAGGTGATGGGAGTGATCAGAGGGTTGTCAGACAGAAGGACGGAGAGATCAGGTCTGCCTCTGAGGTGATGAACTCCTGTGATAGCCACACGAGGAATGGCTTTGGGAACATCTGGGTGCGTGAAAACCGAGTCCGGTTAGGAGGCAGTGACACAGTATCTTGGGATGGAGAGATGACCAAGTCAGGAAGTGGGTGACAGGGAAAACAGAGCAGATTTAAGAAACAGAATCAAGGATACGATTGTCTAACCACTATGCAACATGCCTGAAACTATTACAAAATAATACGGAAGGTAAACTGTAATTTAAAAAGATTTTTTTAAAGTGAGATATATTCAGTTTCAAAAAGGAAGTCACAAAAAGCATGTGTGTGTACTTAGAATAGAAAATGGGATCAAATTTGTATCCTCGGAACTATTTTTTTGGTGAGTTTGGGCTCTGATCCACTTTCACTCCCTGCTACAGTGCCTTTGACTGAATACTGGTGATTTGGAGATGATTCTGTCAAAACCCAGGTCAATCACTCCCTCGACCTCCTGTAACTCAGATGATCTTGTTGTCCACCAGACCCCAGCCATCCACTCCTGTACGTACGTATACCCTGGAATCCTGGAATGTGGGTAACAATAGGCGCAGCTCCTTCATACCCATGATTTCAAGCATCCCGTTCTCTGTCCACTACGCCTCCTTTCTCCAGCTCAACCTCTTCTAGTATTTCAACACCAACCGTCTTTTCATCCCAACATGACCACCAATCCATGGGTCATACCGTCTATTTCTGCCTTCCCTCAATCCCTGGGCTTGGTGTCCTTCCTGCCTTCCCATCTAAACCTTTGCCATCAGTCCCTGCAGACAACCCTTGCTGTCATCCATTGTCTCCTTGTTTCATCATTCCTTCACTTGCAAAAACCACAACCTGGGCAAACGAGCTCACTCCCTTCTCTGTGCCCTGCACTCACCCTTCGGATTCTTTCCGGAGAAAAGCATGGGGTCATGCTGAAGATTGTCAAGGGACAATTCTGACTAAGAATGTCAAGGGGCCTGACCAGGCGGTGGCACAGTGGACAGAGCGTCAGACTGTGTGGGATGCTGAGGATCCAGGTTCAAAACCCTGAGGTCGCCAGCTTGTGCAAGGCTCACCTGCTGGAGCCCAAGGTCGCTGGTTCGAGCAAGGGGTCACTCTCTCTGCTGTAGCCCCCCCCCCATCAAGGCACATATGAGAAAGCAATGAATGAACAACTAAGGTGCCACAACAAAGAATTGATGCTTCTCATCTCTCTCCCTTCTTTCTGTCCCTGTCTGTCCCTCTCTCTGTCTCTCTCTCTCTCTGTCTCTCTCTCTCTCTCTCACACACACACACACACACACACACACACACACACACACACACACACACACACACAAAGAATTTCAAGGGGACCAGTTCAGTTATTGCTGTCTGGCCATCCTAACATGTGTTCTTAGTCCCTTCACACCTCTGCTTCTGGATAATGATTTCACACACACTCATTCTCTCTATTCCTCCAATACCTTTATTTTCATCCTCACTTTAGTTAGTGACTTGGCTTAATATCTTACTGATATCACTGCAGCTCTCAGAGGAGAATTTCCAAGGCTATTAGCACCATAGCCAATAAGCTGCCCTACTGTTGAGTTTTTATTCTCTGACTTCCCTCGTATTCCTGTAGGTGAAATATCCCCAAGTCCTTGATTAAGGCAATCCCTGTATTTGCACACCTGTCACCTCTTCTGCTAGGACAGTCTCTTGAGCTCTTTTCTCCTTTCTCTTCCCTCATTGTATTTTCCCTACTGGGCCATTCCCATCCATATAAATATATGATTATTTTCCCCCCATCTTATAAACAGAAAGAAAACTTTCTCTTGACCAACCTTCTTCCCCTTGTCTGCCCTCTTAGATAGAATTACTTACTGAAAAATCTTTCTCGACTTGCTGTTGGAACCTGCTATGAGTGACTCTTCACGCTGCCTTGGCATCCATTAGTGGGCCTCTGATGGCTCAGGTAAACTCAGCTGGACCTTCTATCCCACTACCCTGCTTAGATAAGGCCATCACTGCTCGGTAAACCCTGTCCCAGGTAACACCTGACTCTCTCCTCAGTGCTTCTTTGGGACCCTCTGCCTCTTTGGGACCCACTCCACTCAGCGTGTGGTCTCATCGCTCCACTGACATATGTGTTATAAAGGACACCAATGGCCTCTGCTTTCATATGTCCAAAGGTCAGTTCTCCACCTGGGCTTGCCCAGAGCAATGGATACAGTGATCATTGCCCCCTCCAGCGGCAGGCCTGTCTTTAGTCTCCAGGACAGCAAGTTGCCATGATTTTCCTCCTACCTTCTCAGGCTTTATTCTGTCTCCCCAGTCTCTTGGTCATTGAATTCCCAGAGCTAATCCTTAATCCTCTGAATCTTTCCCTATGCCTTAATGATATCATCCACACTAAGGTCCCCCAATACCAATCCAAAGCTAGACTACTCTCTAATTTATCACCAGCCCATGTGTCTCATTTGAATTCCAGACTCTTCTATCTGACTGCCTGTTCATTATCATCAGTTCTTTCCCAAAACCTCTCCCACCTGAAGTCATGGCCCATCCTGGTTGCTGGTAACTCTTTTCTTCCAGTTGCTTGAACCAAAAACCTAGATGTCACCTTGAACCTTTGTGGCTCTTGGAATATGCATTCAACCTGACAGAAGATTCTGTCTCTCAAAATCTTCTGACAGGATGAGTCAGAAGTCAACAATACTATGTCTCCCTTCCAACACACACACCCAATGCTCTCAACCAAGGCACCTTCATCTCTTGCCGGTTGTTGGGCAAACAAGTGTATAAGAAGTGTGTTAGGCTTGCTCGCTTGTACTTTGCCTGGGTGGTACATGAGCACGGGGCAGCGCCACGTGTGTACAGTCTATGTAAGGCTGCAGGTGCCTGCCCTCAGGGGGCAGATTGTAAATTGCAGACTGCCTGCTGCCATGGGGAAGGGCCGTTGTTTGCTATTGTTGGCAGGAAAGGGGTTTTTCCCCCCTGGCATGTTTAGCTTAGAAATCCCGAGAGAGAGAGAGAGAGAGAGAGAGAGAGAGAGAGAGAGAGAGAGAGAGAGAGAGAGGCAGTTT